>NW_005841873.1:4347971-4394770 GCF_000455745.1 Alligator sinensis
TGAAAAAGGTTTTCTAAGAGCTAGCAGCTAGAAAGCAATCATGGCTTTCCGGATCCTTCAATAACTCAGCTCAGGAAGACTAACCTCGGTGGAGGAGACCAACGCAATAAAACAAAAACGTATTTGCATAATATCAGAGGAGGAGGAAGTCTCCCTAAGAAGAAAGTGGCAGAGCATGTGTGCAGCCAGGTGTGTCAGCCTGATTCTTCTGCTGTGGGCGGTGGGCATGACCTAGCAACATACCCGTCGGAGAAGACTTGGGAAGACTGGTTCCAAAGGTGTTGAAAGCTATGCAGATGCATGATTTTGGCATGCATGCTGGAGGATGGGACAGGAGGAAAAATACCCTTGTCACGTTAACCACAGCCTGCTTTGTACTTCAGGGCGGGCACGCATTTTGCATGTGGAATTTGTACCTTGCTACTCTAATAAAGAGATGATAACACGGAGTGCTGTTCTGGAGGCCAGCATGAAGTAAGTAATCTATATATCGAGCTGCCTTCCCCGTTTACATGCTGTGTCACTTTATAATGTAACAAAATATTGCTACCGCCTTGTAATTAAGTGATTATTTTACACACCCGGCTGCCTTACAAGCTGTGTATTACATTACCAACTTGATATGCTGATGGCTAGAATTTATATTAAAATGTTTTAGTGCCAGATTGGTGTTACTGCATTAGGGGTTTAGTAAGAAAATAATTCTCATGCCCCGTTCTCTCAAAATCTGTTAAGGCCAATCAGTTCCTAGCTGCTAAGAGCTGTTGGCTGGTACACTGACATCTTTTTTTTTTTTTTTTTAAGGCTATTTCCCATTGCACAGCGAATACAGGTAATGGAACAACATGCCATTCATCTGTGAATGATACGGCTTCCTTTCCCAGCCATTGCTTTAACTAAATTTCACAATGACTTTGCTCAGTCCTGGAAGCCATATGGAGCTAATGCCTCAGCCACTGGGAATCAAGCCTGATCGGTAGAGATTGGGGCAGCTATCTGTGATTCAAAGCTCCAGTCTTTCTTGGAAACACGATAGCATGGAAGGAAGGGGTGAGTGTCTGGGAATTAAGGAAGGAAATGGGAGGATGTTGGTCTTTCTCACGGAGATGTTGCAAATAGGATGGCATCTTTAGTCCAGTTGGGGCCCAACCCTGTGAGATGCTGAACATCCCTTGGGAGAGTCTGAGGGTCTTTAGCTCTCATGGAAGACATTAAGATTGGAAGCCTGCCCAGAAAGTTTTCTGCTCCATTTCTGGGGGGGTCCGCAAAGATTGGGCCATTAAATCCCACTACTCTGACATGCAAAAATGCTCTCCCGCTTCACTGCATCAGTCCAAACAACCTCCCTTGGACCTGTTATACACAGGAGAGATTCTGCGGAGACTTTCAGCTTGCTCAAACTGACCTTCTTTTCCTCCTGAAGGAATTCCTTGCATGCTTTGCAGTGCTTGCCCTTATTATAATCTGGGCATCTGACATTTTTTCCTGCCAGGACACAGAAATATAAACGATGGTTAAAAACAAACTTCTCCTCTCTAAAAGTCATTACCTTCGATGGTGCATGTCTGTTTGCCAAGGGACTGAACTCCATTGTTAGTGGGATTACAGGGATATTTCTCAAATACATCAGACTGTCCTCTAGCATTGTAGTGGGTCTCATGGTCTCTCTTTTATAGCTCATGGACTCCCACTCACAACCAGACAATAAGAGGGTGTTAAATACTGGTAATAATCATTCAGAAGATATTCACCTTTTTCACAGGAATTTGGGGAGAACTGTCATTGTTAGAGGCGGGTGAAAAATATTTTTTTTTTTCCATTAGGCAGAATTGCTAGAGAGCCCAGAAAGGGTTGTCTTTCTGCATGTGAGGCAGTACAACAGAATGTGGATCCTTGGAAAATTAGGGAATGGTAGGACCCAAGGTGCCATGAGGACCATATGCAGCTCCCTGTGCAAACCTCAGTAGTAAGACTGGGCCAGATCTTCATCTAGGTGAAAATGAGATTAAAAAACAAAACAAAACAAAACACCAGTTTATACTAACAGGATCTGGCCCATGGGGCTATGGCATCTGGACCACCATTTGGTGATGAGAAGGCAATCTTTTCCTTCCTTCTTGTGTCCTTGTGACAAAATATTTAGCAGAATGCGCAGGTTCATTATGGCCATGCCATGAGTGCACTTCTGCTATGGCCTCAAACCTGCGACCTCTGGGCTGTTAACCATGCACTTTAGCAATGAATGATTAGAGGTACAGAGCAGCTGCTGCATCAAAAGTGACTGAAAAGGTTGGGACTCTTCAGTTTGGAAAGGAGATGGCTGAAGGGGGATGTACCAGAGGTCCATAAAATCCTGCTCAGTGCCGATAAAGTAGGTGAGAACTGCTATTCACCAGATCCCAGAATACAAGAAGTCAGGGGGACTCGTTCAAACTATTTGGAGACAGGTTTAAAGAGGAAGTATTTTTGGGGGGTTTTTTATACTAAGCATGTAGTTAACCTGTAGAACTCATTGCCACAGGATGTCATAGATGCAGACAATATAACCAGGTCCAAAAAGGGACTAGATGAATTCATGGAGGACCAGTGCGCTGGAGCTATTGAACAGAGCAGTCCAAAATGTGATGCCATGAGAGGTGTGACAGGAAATGGACTGCTCTAGATCAGGACTGTCCAGCTGCCCAGGGGTCATACAAGGCACAGATCATGGGTACTCACTGTGCAAGACATCCCCCGTCCTCCCCTAACCATGCACACAGCTCCCAGCCATGCTTGCCACCTGGCTTCCCTCCATCCTTCACCTCCAGGCACAGGCACTGTGCAAGAAATAACCCTCTGCAGCACAGGCAGCATGGCTCCCTGCTCCTGCCAGCAGTGTGCGCCGCCTGGGTCTTCCCTCTGCCACATTTGCACCACCCCTCTCCTCTCCTGGCCATGTAGCCACCTACAATAGAGGCAGTCTTGCATGCAGCCTTTCTTGCATGAAGCGTGAGAAACCTAGTACCTTATGCCCCCATGCACTCAGCTCTGGCACCCCAGACCTCTCATGCTGTGCTGTCCCATCCCTCAGCCTTGGGGGAGGAAGTAAAAGCCAGAGAAGAGAGAGGGAGAGCAAAGAGCTGACCAGCTGCCACAGCAGGAGCAATGGTAAGGGTAGAGGTGAAGCAGGGGCAACCAGCTGGGAACCTACAGGTCATATGTTAACCCTTTGGGAGCCACATGCAGCCAGTTGGACAGTCCTGCTTTTGATGTCTCCGGTTCATATACTCTCCTCTGCAGTATCTACCACTTGTCCCAGTCAGAGATGGGATACTGGGCTACATGGACCATTGGTCTTCCCCAGTGTGGCTACTTGTTCTTATGCTCTGTGACCCCAGGGGGTAAATGGTGTGGCTATTATCCTGAAACATGGGGGTTAATACCCCTTAGAAACTCTTAACCTATGTGGTTTTCATTTACACACATTACTGTCTAATACATTGTCAAAGGATAGACAGATTTTCTGGACCTCAGTAGTATCCTAAGACAATGGGGTCTTCTTTTCTGGGCCTCAGTAGTATCCTATGACAACGGGGTCTTCTGGGTAATTGTGCTTTGTCGGGGCGGGGGGAGCAGTTTTCTTTAAACCATTTTAAATATGTTGCTTTCAGCTTCATGGGATGATTTACACCCTAGAGCCCAAAAGGATTCCTTCCTAGTATGAAGGCAATCCTATGACAATGGGGTTTTCTTTTCTGGGCCTCAGTAGTATCCTATGACAATGAGTTCTCCTGGGTAATTGTGCTTTGTCGGGGCGGGGGGAGCAGTTTTCTTTAAACCATTTTAAATATGTTGCTTTCAGCTTCATGGGATGATTTACACCCTAGAGCCCAAAAGGATTCCTTCCTAGTATGAAGGCATGACATGCTTATGATGATTTCTGTGCATGAAGTCCGTAAAACCCCAAAAGAGATGTTGGTGCAAAGACTCTAAAGAGAACTGGAAGGAAGGGGAGAGCAAGCTTTAGAGCAAAATTAGCTTCTAGCTGCATTCTGTAATGCTATGAAAAATCTTGCCTTCCAGCCAAACTGGATATAATTCAAGGTAGTTTAAATGAGCCAACTTCTCTGTTGGTGCTGGCTCAGAAAACTATTGAAGTATTATCTGTATCGGCAGTGTAGCAAGAACAAAAAAAAATGTCTTTGCAAGCTGTGACAACCTCATTGGTGCATGACAATATTGCCTTACGGCAGAAGCAAGGAAACACAGAAAAAACAATGAAATACTGTAACCTTAGAGTGATTAACTCTCCAAAGAAAATAAAGGAAGATCCCCCTGACAATGTTTAAATACTTCCTTTCTTTGGGAATGTGGGAGATCAATATTGTTCTTTTCCAAAAGCTTTTCTTAGTACCTGGGAGGAAAAATATTAGAATGGCAGCAACATCACTGGTGGCTTTGACTTCAGCATGGCTGTAAATGAAGCAAAGGAGCATTTTACAATTAGTCCTGCAGCATAGGGAACACAAGAATAAGATTAGTAGAATTAAGTGGTCTACACTTGGATTCACTGTAGACTATGTACATACCCCATAACATGTTACAATGCATAGATTTTCATGTTTATCAGCTCTGTAATATTTTTTTTTTCTCTGGAGGAGGAAAATATTGTTTTTACCTGCCTTATAAAAGTGTTTATTGGAATGCCTTATAAGACTGCTGGGGGATTGATTTGATGCATGTATGCAAATAGAGTTGTTGTGGGGCTTAAATAATTATCTAAAGCTTTTAGATTACCTGTTGAAAAGCCTCCATGTAAGAGTGAAATACTATGAATCAGTATTATTAGTTAATTGCTTGCTGGCTCAATGTTATATTTAATATTCCTGTTGTATTTCTTTGAAAAAATAAATGGGAGAGAGAGAGGTGGCATTTATGTGGCTTAACTAGAAAACTAGCTGTGCTCTGCTGTCATTTGTGCCAAAATTTGTGTGCGCAGTTATGATACATTTGAAAACAGAATTTTAAAATTTCAGGCAAGCGTACCAGACCTTGGAGAATTCATATTATGAATTCATGAATTAAGATACCAGGGGATTAACCAGGTTATCCAGATTAGGTTTGTAATAAAAGCTGTTTCATTAATACAAAAGCCTCTTTCAGCTGTAAGACATGATTTACTAACCTCTTTACACAGGAAGGTACCTATTCCCATTCCCTTGTTCTGTTTTAGCAATGTCACCACATGTTATAAAGGCTGGAGAGGGGATGGGCTGCCGGACTGGCTAGTTGAATATAGACTATTATAACAGCTAGGTGGTATACTTTTGAAATCCTGCTATTACCCTCCTTACAACAGGGACGATGTGTGCTCACCTATGAGCTCTCTTGCACACTGTGATTACCCAGGGCATCATACTAGGATACTAGGGGTGGAGTATCTTGGCCTGAAAAAAGGCACTTGAGCAAGAGACATGTTTTCCCTTGTGGGCCGTGTTCAGATGAGCGCGGCTGTGCAGAGTGTGGTGCTGCAGGGACACATCTACAGCGCCACATGCACATTCAGCTGTTCTCTGCACTGCAAGGTAGCAATGCAGTGAGCGGGAGGGTTGACCCCAGGATCCCAGGTAAGGCTTCTGGGGCCAGCCCAGCACTGGCCCAACTTCCCCTACCCCATCCGGGGTAACCTGCCACATGCCACAGTGCACATGGCACAGGCGTTCGCCAGGGACGAGTAGCAACGGCACAAAATATTCTGCTGCTTCTTGTCCCTGGGGAAACAAATGTCTACGCTTGCATGGACACAGCCTTGGTGTCTACATTTAGTATATTAGTACCTACAATAAAGTTTGTAGCATATCAGTGACTAAAGGGCAGTAACACGCGCATACACACACACAAATGCACATGTGCGCGTGCACACACATACACAGTGTGCAGGAAATAAAATGCACAAACCATGTGTGCCCCTGCAAATTGTGGCACTTCTTTATAGCGGTGTACCCATATAGAGAGCAGAACATTTACCTTACAAGAGAAGTCTATTCAGCAAGCTGTGGTAGCTCCAAGCTGATTTTTCATTTGCTGTTACTGGTCCGTCATATGATTTAGAAATTGTCGCCGTAACCTGCCTTGTACTCAAGGGTTGAAATGCAGTTGTGTATGTACTGACAATTTTTTTGCCCTGGAAAATAAATTGTCAGTAGAATGCAGGCCAGACAAAATTTCAAACCATCTGGACTACACAAGATGATAAGCACATTTTATCCAGTGACCTCTAGCTTAAAGATAGGTTTCCCTTTGTCTTGCATAAACAGTCTTCTTTCCCGCCCTCCCTTTTCTGCCTGGAGAAAAATGAAATCTCAGTGCTTACTGAATGACTCTCTTCTCTTCTTATTTCACAGTGGCCGCTCTGACTGTGCGAGTCTGTTCTTCATTTGAGAGTGGCTCCAGAGGTGAAAGAGTTTTATAATGGCATTTATAGAAGTCTTTAGACAATTACCATTTGGTGTATCTATGGTACATAGGAACTAGAGTGTATTTTGACAACCACTTAGCAGGGATTATACATAACTACTCTTATTGCCATCTGTTCTCTGCACAAGAGGAGCTGAGATAAGTAAGGTATATGCTACTTCCGGCATAGACCTGTTTGGAACTCGGTGCTATTTACTATACTATCTATTTGCTTTGGGTGCTATTATTTGAGATGCTCCTCAGAGCTGTCAGCATCTGATATTGCAATCAATAGTAAATGTATAAACTCTTATTACATACTGCCTTTATAGAGATTGGACCACAACATTAATAAAATATGGAATCTAAGTGCAAGAATGAATTCAGTTTGAGAGCTATTTGAAGATGTCAGCTAATTAGTAACCCTCCTTTTCAGCTGAAGACATTTAACTCAATTTCCTATTGATAGATTGCTGCCAGGAATGGCAGATCAATATTGTAAAGCACTTTGGGATTATAACAAAAGACATAAAGTGCTGGCTTTTGTTAAGTGCTAGGCTGTGGACTCGGTCCTTTGCAATGCAACTCTGTGACGTTGTGTGTGTATGTACATCCAAGAGAAGAATATCCTGTGCTATAGCAGAGTATGGAACTGTGTTTCTTTAATCTGTAGCGGCTTGGGGAAAAAAATGAACTGCTCCTGTTACCACTGAAGCAATCTGCAAAGCTCCCATTGATGTCAAAATGAATAAGAGCAGAGACTTCAAACTGGAAATGGAACAAGTGCTACCATTATCATTACAAAATTCAAGTATAGTAGTGCCCAAAGGCCCAATAAGGATCAGGACTCTATTGTACTGGGTGCATAATAGACATACAGGAAGGTAGTGCTTGCCCCATGGAGCTTACAGCTAGACTTATATTAGGTATTAGGTTGTGTATAGACTGATAGGAAGGACTGTAAAACCATCCTTATACCCATATATATTGACTGTCTACACTGAAAACCCCTAAGCTTAACCCCAGGAGATAGTCACACTCGACCCCAGAAGATTTGTTGAGCTTGAGAGCTTCAGATCAAGCCCATAGCCACTACTTACCTACTCTGCCCCTCTCTGCAGCGTGCAATGGATTAAAACAGCAAAACCTTCATGAAACCCAGTAAAGTGAGATGCTCAGCTGCTCTAAAACAACACAGCGCCATGATGTGTGCGGCACTACAGAAATTATATCATGCCACTAAGCACCAGCTGAAGTCTTGGGTCTCAGTTTCTCCTGCATTCTGGTTAGAGCTTGGGGTGGTACCACTGACAAATACATTGGTATTTCAGTTCAACACATTTAGATTTTTCTAGGGACTGGAGCAGCTGGTGTTGCCACTGTACAGGTCTACAGCCCTTCCTGACCTGTTCCCTGTAAGAGATTTATTACTATTGGTTCATCCCATTGGTTCCCCAGGAGAGCCTTTTCATAGCACAGGTGGGAATAACATGTCAGGGAGAGGCTGACTCAAATCAATGCAAATACTCTCTTCTTGTGCTTTTAGTATTATATACGTGTATATGTATGTATGCATGTATGTGTTTGATTTATAACCTGCCCAGTCATTAAGGGCACTTTAATTTGTTTATATCTCAAACTCTTGCTTTGTCAAAACATGGGGCTGGGAGGGGAATCTGACCTGAAGCTATACCAAGATATATCTTCCCAGAGGATAGATGATCTACTGTTTAGGGTCCTCACTTGGATGCCCTAGTTACACCCATGCATGAAAGCCTCTGGATCAAATCCCCTCTATGCCAAAGGGTCCCTACATGATCTTGGCCAAGTCTTAAATTCTCCAGCCCCCAACTTCTCATCTGGAAAATGGGGGATAATTACACTTTTCTACTGCAAATGGATGTTGGAAGGATAAATACCTTAAGGACTGTGAAGTGCTCAGATGCTATAGTAATGGAGGACTTATACAAGCATCTTGGATAACCTGGTGATTAGCATAGCTGTCCCTGTTTGGGGAAGGCTGGAGCTGTCGAGGTAAGCAGAGTCTGAGCTGTTACTAAGGGCTGATGAGAGAATCTAAAATTTCTAAAATGATAGTCCTAACTCGGGTAAAGGTTTATGTCATATGGCATTTACCTGAGGTCTTGCTTCTCTGTCTCTCTCTTTAGTCTTCATTTGAAAATTACTTCTGAGTCCACTGATATCAATAGATATCAAGCCTTATCATCAGTAATCCTCACAGTCAAGGATGATTGCTTTATCTGAGAGCCCAAACATGGCTGATAAGGCTGATCTGGGATCAACAGACTCTATTGTAACTCGGGCATGTATTTCCATGCAGGGTGGGCGGCTCTGAGTTCTTGATTTGATTTGCAACGTACCGTTTCTGCCGCTCCTGCTTTTCTATCTCCCATTGTAGTCATGAGGTTTCAAAGTACTGCAATCCTTACAATAGACTCTTCTTCCATTTGGGGCAATCCTGGGCGATAGTCTCCTATGAGATGATGTTGATGATGTATTTTTTTCAAGTTGGCCTTGAGGATGTTCTTGTAGCACTTTCTCTGCCCTCCTCTTGAGCGTATGCCTTGACTGAGCTGGGAGAATAAAACTTGCTTTGGGAGTCTGGAGTCAGACATCCAGATAACATGGCTAGCCTAGTGACGCTGATGTTAGATGATCATCGCCTTGATGCTTGTGGTGTCTGGTTGCGTGAGGACGCTAATGGTGGTGCATCTGTCTTCCCACTGGATTTGAAGGATATTCTGTGGGCAGTGTTGATGGTAGATATCCAGCAACTTGAGGTGTCTCCTGTACGTTGTCTATGTCTCAACTCCCTACAGTAAGGTGGAGATCACAACTGCTTGATAAATCATGGACATGGTTTTGGATCTGATGTCACGATCTTCAAACACCCATTTTCTCCGTCTGCTCCTGAGTGAACACAGACTACAGCATCATTAGCATACGGGAACTCAATGACTGACTGAGGTCAGGGTGGTCTTGGTTTTGGCTTGGAGTTGGCTGAGATTAAACAGCTTGCCATCCATTTGACAGTCTAGCTCCATTTTGGCTGGAAGCTTGTTGGTGGCCAGATGTAGCATTGCAGTAAGGAATATTAATGAGTGTTGGAGCGATTACACAGCCTTGTTCAACTCCCATCACAACCTCAATGGGGTCCGTGATAGATCCATGACTGAGAACCACTGCTTGCATACTGTCATGGAGCAGGTAAATAATGGTGGGCATCTGTATTTCAAAATCATCCTCCGCAGCATGTCTCAGTTGACAGCGTTGAAAGCTTTCATGGGGTCCAAGAAGGCCATGTAGAGAGGTTATTGGTGTTCCCAGCACTTTTCCTGCAGTTGGTGATCAGTGAAGATCATGTCAGTTGTGCTTCTTGATGCCCTAAACCCACCCTGAGATTTCAGGAGGAGGTCGTCAGCAAGTGGAAGGAGACGGTTATTCTGGAGAGTTATTCCAGATCTATACCTATGGGACTGATAGCAAAACCTGTCTCTCAGAGTTCAAGCCAGTTTGCGACGAGTCACTGTGGGCTATGGTTAGTTTGAGAGATGTTATCTAGTATGTCATGCTAGAATGATTCTGATTAAACTGCCATAAAACAGATGTTCTCAAATGCGATATTACGCATATTACAAAGGTGTATAATCTCCACTTGATGTATGTGCATAAGTCCCATTAGCACTAATGGGAGTTAATGTGTACATGCAGCTAGAAGAGAAGAGGCTATTTCCCTGTGTGTCAAAGACTAATAAAAATGACATTTCAATTTGGATGCCCAACCTTCAATTTATGCAGTAAGCACTTCAGAGGAATCTTCTGATGGCTGGAGTGCCATAATTAACTTCAGACTCAAATAGATTTGTTTATGCTATTTCCACAGTTTAGTCATATGAATTAAGACTTTTTAATGGGTCTTTTACAATGGGAAAGCAAATGAGATTTCTTACAGGCTGGTCCCCCAAAGACTGTGGAAGGGGGACTGAGCTTTGAAGAAAAAAAATCTCATCTGTAGCATTGTCTTCTTCTCTGGGTTCCAGTGAATAAATGATGCAAAGACTTTGCAGAGTTCATTGGGCTTTGCATCCGAGCCACGGCAATAAAACACAAATCCATTTAGGGCATTATAAAGCTGACAAAACTTAGTTGCGCTTTTTGAAAGCTTGGTGGTAGAATTTGATTCTGAAATTTTGCGGGGCAATAGCTTCTTAATGTTGCGAATGGAATAAAGTAGTATAGCAGGCATCAGATGAAAATCCATCGCTAATTGTTTTAGAAGGAAGGTTGGAATCCAGGTTTGCTCATTGTATTCTGACAAATTTCCCCAAAGGATTGTTAACATACTGTATAATCCAAGCTTGAAGAAATCAGTATATTCTAATGGCACAGGAGCCTACACAAAATAAATACATACATATATAATCTGCTATGTTAAAAAGCCCTGTATTTATGTTCACTGTGTTGTTAAACATTGACAATTTGAGAGTTCATTAATATGCATCCTTCAGAGGTCTTGATCCCTCAAATCATTTACACCTACTGTGCTGGGTTTTATCTGACTAGCTACATTAATTCCACTGTCCCATGGCAGAGCAAGCAGGAATCCTTTAATGAAACAAATTGCTAACATTGTGCCTAATCAACAGAATTGTTAATCAAGTGCAGGAACTTGCTGAAAACAATGACCACCCCCATGCAATAACCTAAATTATTGGAAAGCAATAGGGTTGCACGGATGTTACTGAGGTCAAAGGCTTTCAGATGCCAGGGAGCAGAATTGGTCATTATATCAAAAGAACTAGTTATGGAAGCCCTTGGTAGACAACAGATACAGGATGACCCCATGCAACTTTTCAGAGTTAGACTGCCCTTGTCTCTTTATAGTCCACAAAAGTTTGAGACAAGCTTGAAATATCTGTGCTTGTTTTGAGCATCCGTCCTTGCATGCGTGTTGAATCATCATCATTTATATTTAATCACATGTAGCTTTCTGCTCTTGGAAGCACTGGTAGTGAGGTTTGGTTGATTTAGTAACTTTGGCATGGAACCGGGGGGACAAGATTCCTAATGACATAAGCCCACCTGCAATAGCCAAAGCAACTTGTTTTAGTCCTCCATGAGTCACACGCAACTTTCCATGTTCTTTCCTTTTTGACATATTTTGGGAAATTCTTTGTGCATTAGAAGCAAAGCAGCACATACCATATGACAGTTGACTGAGTAGAGAAAAGATCTAGCTAGTACCTGCCGAATACTGCCTAGCAGGCTAAGGAAGTGTCTTGTGTTGTTACCGGGTTTGATGGTTCATTAGCGGTGGAAGGTTTTACATTGCACTACTCTCAGCTAGGTTTAAGTCCTAAACCTCCTTCTGAAAGGACCTTGACTCATTAGAGAAAAATCAAGGAAGTTTTCCTGGTAACTAGGGATGTTCCCACACTCTCTCTTCAAGTCTGGTTACTGCTTCCCTGTCTTCTGTTTACTTGGTTGTACCCACCAGATTTCTGTGGAATCCAAAAGGTTATGGGTTCATCCAAAAGGTTACGGGTTCATAAACCTGGCCACTTCTGTTTGTGAAAGTTGGCTTCTGATGGCGCTTAACTTATGACCGTAGTGTTGAGTTGCTACTGGCATTCACATAGTTGCGGCACTGCCTCTGCAGACAGGGCTTCATTTTGGTGTAGTAGCGGAGGCCATGGCTGTTGTTGCACACTTCTGCCAATGAGCTGCTCAGAGCATTTAAATTCTGAATTTCAGGAGAGGACTTAGCTTCGTGCCACTGAATAATGAGACCTACCAAATGGCCAAACTGAGCATAGCAGTCCTACCTGATCCATATTTCTTGCCACCTGCCTTTTCACTTCATCCGGGGACTGGCCTTCTGGGTAGATCTGTCTCAGTCACGCTTTAATCCATGCATTTAATGGTGACTCAAAATGACAAGTGAAGGAAGAAGCACTGCAGCTAGAGGCAAGGAACCCATGCGCATCTAGTTCACTTTCTGTTATATCCCCTTCTCAGTCCCCTTTTGCTGTTCAACCTTTTCTCTCTTGCTTGCTACCTCTTGCTGCGCTTTATGCTAAGCTTAAAGACATCAGAGCTGTGTCCCTAAGTCGGAACTTATGGACCCAAATGAAGCCAAGGGACAGCGCTCCTCAGGGTCTATGTTTGTTCAGTAGCAAAAATTGCAATGCAACCACATCACAACCAAAAATTGTGCGTGTGGTACTGTCAAGTAGTCAAGAATGAATAAAAATAGTGCCTTGAAAAAGGAGTTGTTCCTACCGTTCAAGTCGGGCTGCAGAGCTACATTTCGGTGTACTTCAGTAAGTTCTCCATTTGAAACCATATCACTGTCATTCTGATCGTGTAGGTCTCCCTAATAAGCCCCTGCAGTGTTACAGCTGAAAGGAATCATCCGTCATCTTTTTGACCACAAGACACTGCTTCACGCAAGGCTTCTTTGGTGCATTTAAGTGAAGGGTGGTGGTTTTTTGAATGAGGTGAGAAATGATCCCGCACTTGACCTGGTTGTCATCTTCTCTCCTTTTCCTGGGCCTCTTCTGCAGCAGTGAAGATTACAAGCAGATCTAAAGGCGTTTGGAAACCAGCAGAATAGTGCAGCTCTCAGGGTCAAAAGGTCCTTGAGAGCCTAGTTGAGGCAATGCTTTGTGGGAGGTGATGTTTCAAAGTTGTCATGGCTGATTTGCTATTCTGGATAGCCCAGAAGGAGCAATAGCAATGAAACTATTGTTGTTTTCTAACAAGAAAGGACATATGGCTACTGACATTTTTAATAAGGTTTTGTTTTTTAAAATGTCATTGACTTCTGCAGTTTTGCTATGCAAAAATTCTTGCCAAGTCCTGAATGCACCAGTCACTGTCACTGCCTCTATAGGAGGTTTCAAAGGACTACGCTAATAGTGTTGGATCCAAATTGTCCTGTGAGCTCCATTAAGGACCTTGTCTCTGCATCTAAGCAAAAGGACAGAAATCTCTCTCCCTATCACCCCAGTGATTAAGATGAGACACTGGCTGCCCTGCTGGTTAGCATACCATGCCCGTGTAAGCATCTAGCACCTCACCTCACTAGTGAACAAGCAAAGAAATTGCCATGCTTGGTCACAGCAGTCAGCCCTCATGTACGTGTTCTGCCTCCAGAAGAAGTCACATTGGTCTAAAAGACAGGTATACATACAGCCGCTCCATCTTTATTCCTTTAACCATTGTGATACTTTTGAATGCATGGGAAAAGCAGGTCTGAAAACCCCAAAAACTTATTTACAGTGTTTTAAAAAAATAAGGTGGGCACCAGAAAGTCAATTCTGGATTAAGTTACACTGCATGAAGGATCGGTTGTATCCTCCAGGCTGGCTTTGACAACGAGATGTCTCACTTTGATGTTCTTCGGTGGGATAACGTCTTTGATAACATCAACAAGGAGCTTATACAGATCATTGTATCCTGTGGAGTCTTCTCTGCTGTAGGGATCGGGCTGCGGCTGTCACAAGAGGCAATGAAGTGCATGTTTCTTCAGCACTGCAAAGATGAAACAAAACTGAATATAGTTCACTTTTATTTTTTCCTTCAGATTCTTTTGGGATTTGGGGCAATTGCAGTGGCTACGTATTGCTGTCCTTAGCAGCAGGGCGGCACAGTACAAGCGGCACCTGCGTTTTAAGGCTCCTAATGTGGATTTTGACTTACGGACAAAGCTCTTTTTGCAAACAGTTTTGCCTTAATACCTCCAATCCCCCACTTCAATCAAATGACCTCTTTCTTCTGAACTTTCCTGAGGGCAGATGGTTTTCTCTTACTCTTCCTATTTGACTTAGGATCTGATTCTGCTACACTTGCAGCAGATACATTTTTGATTGAGATGAAGATGCACTGAACTGAAGCATGCTAATGGGATAACCTTTCATTTATAAAGATCTGAGCTCAATTATTTATTTGGCATCTTAATTGGAAGTGAATGTGGGTATTTTCCATCAGGGGCCCCTTGATGGTTTGATACCTGTGCCAGAGATCCACTGCAGAACATGTCAAACTATAAGGTAGCTACACGTCTTTCCTGGGGTGAAAGGTGGAATAACAGTAACAGCTGCAAAGGAGGAAAGAAGTGAGAGGTAACTTAATTTTATATGGTTTGTGCAGACTATACCATTTATTGGCCCCTCGTTCACAAGGCCACCCCTCTTGGAGGAATAAGACTTTCAGTGTAAATATGAATGGCATAATCTGATCCTTAATACTTTCCGGAGACTGGACCTATTTAAAAAGAGACTTTCAGTTATGATTCTTACTCCCCAGCTGGAAACTCCACTCATTTCAATGGAACTATATTCATTGATGCCAGCTGAGGATATCACCTCACCGATCTATGTATTAGAGATCCAATGATTATACACACTGCTATACATTTAACTGCACCCCATTACATACAGGCAAGCAGCCCTCACACACAAGATTAGCCAATTGAAATCCAAACCCAAAGGTCCCATTTATCTGATCTAGATTTTAAGAATTTCATTGAGATGTTTAGCTATAGGGAGACACAACAGCCTGCCCTGCGCAGTCACTGGATCTTTCATTAGCTTGTGTTAATATATAGGACATCGATCAGCTTAAACTTGATTTACTGCTGTTCTTAGCACAAGCAGTTAAAGGTCCCTCTTTTCTCTTAGTGTGTAATGCAAAAGTGCAGAATATTAAATCCTGCATTATATCCATTAGGAAGTCAAGCAATTAAACAGCCATGTAATCCTCAGAGCAGTTTAAAAGCTTTTCCATTATGTTATTAACTACACATTAGCAAAGAGCAGTGCTTAATGGCAAAAGCCCTCAATATCCCAAAATACACAAGTCTGGGCAACATAAAAAGTTGGTATGGTTTCAAGAATTTTTTTTTAAGTGAAGTTGCATTTAAAATCAGCAGAAACCCCCTGATAAGCCAATTAGAAGAGCCTATATGACAAAATACCAATGGGAAGGAAGGAATAGCTGTTTATGAAGAAACGATGCCAGCCAACTCCTGGTATATTGATGCTTAAAGGTGGATTTTCATGGCAAAATTGGCTTTTGAATAAATGGACTTGGGTTGCATTTTTCTGCCTGTCTTTGCAGACATTTATATTTAGAGGAGAGCTTTTCTTTCCTCCACCTTTTAGCTTTCTTTATTCCAAACTCCTAATTTTGTGCTTATTAGAAAAAATAGGATTTTGCAAGGGTACTTTTGATCAGAAAGTGTTAGGTTGGCAAAGCAAACTTTTTTTGAGGGGAGATAATTGTTTTGATGAACAATTTCATTGAGAAAAACCTCAAATTTGGGATGGAATTTCTGGTCCAAACAGGACACACAAGCGCACGGTCCCTTCAGAGTAGCCAGTAGCCTACTGGTGAGGAGTCCATCTGGGATGTGGGACATTCAGGTTCAAGTCACTGTATCTAATCAGGCAGAGCAGGGTCTGAGCATGGGTTTTGGGGGTTTTTGCATTGGTTTTTTGTTGGTTTTTAAACATTGCAGCAGAACATCCTGACCTACTATTCCTGAATGGTACTTCCTTCTCTGTCCCCTCCCATCCCCGTTTCTTCTTCTTTCCCTTCTTCTCCCCAGGAAAAGCCTTCAAAGTTTTCCGATCTTACCTTATCTGCAAAATAGATTTTTTTTTAAAACCTGGGTGTTTCATGGAGCACAACATTAGTTCCCCTGTTCAGCTCCAGTATCCTACACATTTGGGTTAAAAATGAATCATTGTCATCTTGTACCATTTACACATGGTAGGGGTCAGTGAGAGAATCATTAGAAGAAGACACCAAACATTTCCTTGCTCTGAAGTGACATCTTTACATGTTGCCTTTTGCTCTTCATTGAGGAGTGTGTGTGCACACATTTGCTTGTGTTCATTAATTTTACGTGAGCGCTGAATATTAGCTACCACTGAGGTGGAAAATCTTGGTCAACAATACCATGCAAAGTACAATGGGATCATCTTTTTTTTCTGTGCAGAGCCAAGTGGACTTCAGTTTTTAGGATGGGAACAGTCTGGAGAGGTTGGTGTGCTGCCATGATTGCTGTTGATATGACTGAGCAGCAGTTTCTTTGGGCTAGACTGTGACTTCAGGCAAAGCCCTAGTAACGGAGCAGTACAAGAGCTGCACCATCCCAGAAGCAGCCCTTAGAAGCATCGGCACCATGTTGCTCCAGTGGGCTTGTAATTTTATTGCTGCTCTTTGTAGCCAGTAAGACACCCCTGGAACAGCTCAGCTGAGCCATTCAGCATACAGGCATTGTAGAGAGGTGTATTCTGCCTTCTCTCTACAACATTGCTCCTGGGGGGTGAGTAAAGGTTTTTACAACACTTGCTTACTAAAACACACCTGGATTCAAAGTCCAGTTGCATGGGCAGGTATATAAGGGAAAGTCTTTTTGGCTTAGGGACAGAAATTACGCATAAACTGGTAGGAGTGATCAGAAACCAGTTCAAATCTGTAACACAACAGAAGATCAGTGTGCACAAACTGCTTTCAAAATGGCCAACACCAGTTTAAGATAAACCTGGGTGGATGTAGTATTGGACTAAACTGATTTAAGTTAAACTGATTTAGGTTAAATCAGTTTATTGAATTTCTGTCCCAGATCCCCTCTAGATTCAAGTTAATTCACAGTCCCTCAGCATCCCAAGATGCTTTGTATCTCCCCCACAAACCCCTTCCCCCCGCTGGGTGGATGGGGTAGCCTCAGCCCAAGCTGTCTGCTCCAGCCAAGCAGGGAAGTGTGCTCTAGTGCCCCCAGTGTCTGGCCTGGGCCACTGCAGGCAAGTGAATGTCTGTTCACTCCCTTATCAGTTCAATTTATGCAGCTTAGACTAACCTGCGGAGATTGAATCGATTCAGCCTTGGGCATTTTGACCGTCTGTACTTAGCCCTTCTTTGCTCTGACACATTGTTTTATCCATAATGTGGGCTCTTAAGATCTTGGTAGCACCAGCAGAAACCAAAACAGCAGTCATATAATAATCTCATGAGCCATTTTAAGCCCTAAACTCTTTATTAATACACTAGTGGTTAACCAATGCTGGGTTTAAGTAGAGTGCTTCATGAGGAGAGCATAATGTATATGGCTCAATGTATAGGCTTCAATTTAGGGAAGCTCTCTAGTCAGAGCAGCACATAGACACTGGCTTAACTTTAAGAGTGTGTTTACACCCCATTGAAGTCATTTTGAACATGTTTCCGTGCTGCCCCGCATAAGGGCCTGAGCTCTCAAGCTGCAAGCGCTCATGTAAGTCACTTGTAGTGAAGAGGTTGAACTCTGCAAATTAGCACCAAAAGGTTGATTCATTAGCTGAGCTAGCCTTGCTTTGGATTTTATTTTTTTTTAAAAGGTGTTTATCTCAGAATTGAGACAGAGCTTGTCTACGTGCATATGAGCTTCTTGATTTAGTACAAGGCCGGGATGGGGGAATACAAGGAAATATAAAAGGACTGACAGCTCTATGCTGAACTGCCTGTGTGTTGTTAGGACTCTTGTTATGCAGTGACTCTAGCGGGCTCCTCATCCCGGACTCGAGATATTTTTGGAGGAATGAGGGCCTATGATTTAGGATACTTCAAAAAGGGAGGGGGTATTAGTGTTCCTTGTTTGTGGTCATCATTGGACAAATGCTGATTCACTGCCAGTTGCTAGAAGGCAAAGCTAACTGTGTTCCTGATTCAACCAAAGCGCTTCAGTAGCTGGGTAGGTACCTAAGTTACTCCCTGGACTTGTACAGAAGTGCTTGGCTGTCAGAAGGAGCAGGCTTTGCGCAAGCTCCCCCGTAAGGTCTCAGTTTTGCCCCCAGGGTTACTTTATCTCAGTGTTTCTTTTATTCTTTGGTTCCCCCTTTATAGAAAACCCAGCAACAGATCCTATCCTAAAGCCCTTGAAGTCAATGCAAGTCTTGCCATTGACTTCACTGGGCCACGGATCAGACCCATGTTTTATCTACATAAGGTAGGTGACAAGTTCTTAGAGACGATCATTGTATATAAATAGTAAGAGCCTCTAAGAGCAACAGGATAATGTGCTTATACAATCATAGCCCCCGCTTATAAATATGCATTCTACTTTTTTGGGTTTTTTAAATGACCATTAGGCTACACAGTCGCCTCCTGGTTTCATTTACCCAAAGTACATTTTTGTGACGGAGAATTGCTGCCCATTAATGTCTTATTTTGAAATGTTTTTCATAATTGTTATTTAGGTTCTCTACTGATGAAGGAAGGAGACGGCTAATTCCTGGGAGTCTTTGTGCACCTCATTTATCTATCTAAATCCCCCTTCTTATTTCCCACGTATGCTTCTCCAGTCCACCTACTTCTAGCCCCAATAGCTGGCAGAAGAAACCAGCATTTTGTATGAGAAACACCACCCCTCTGGAGAAATATTTGAATGTGCTCCTAGTCTCTCACAGTATTTTTCTGCAAAATTAGAGCATGAAAAAGGATAATAAATGTTAAACAAAGTTAAAAGCAGATTTGCGGAGACTTAACAGACAAAAATGTAAGATTAGGTTGAACTCACACTTAGAGGGATTAAAAGACTGTCTGTTTGTCCTTTGATCTCGTTTCTGTTGCTGTAAAGATCTTCAGGGTCAATGGTATGGGGGATTATCGCTGTTCTAAATTATTGTTCGGATTTGCAGTAATGGATTACATGCAGAAAAATGGTCTGTCATGGAAACTGTAAAGATACCCTACGCCGTTCCAACCTCCCATTTAAACTGAAGCACCAAATCCCAGCAAATGCTCTCCACTTAATTAGCCTGGAAGAGAAAACTATCACACTCTGTTAACAGCAGTAATTGTTTTCTGCCTGGCTTCCATGGTGGGGGAGACACAGCTATGGCACGTCAGCCTGTTTCATTGCACATTAACAGAGTAAAATTAAGGGTTTACAGTGGATGGCTACTTTTCCCAGATCCAGCTAGCAGAACTGGCTTGCTTTTTCCTGGGTGGTGGTAGTGAATTTCAATTGTCAGAGATGGAAAATACTGTACCTTGTTTCATGCTGGAAAAAAAAAATAGATGTTGGGCCAGATCCTCTGCTGCAAGCTGCCAAATTTCCCCTGGCAAATCTCTCCTGAAGCTGCATTCGTATAAGACAGATGAGCGCTTGACCTGATAGATATGGTAGCAGATTAGTATAGAAATACTCCAATAACGTCTAGGAGTGGCTGTCAGAGAAAAACACGATTGACAACGGAGAGAGTTGTCTTAATCAGTTCTTTTCCTTTACTGACCAGACGTTTCCCCCTCTCCTTTCCCGTTCTGCATCGTAATGATTCTCTCAGTAAAGATACTCTCCCTGATTTCCTTCTTCTTTTACTTAAGTGCCTACATTTTGGTGGGTGCTATAAAGTGTGCATGCAACATCATGTACTACTAATTAGCCAGCCTTCTCCTCCTTTTTATGGCTGTATTCCCACACCCTTTTTATCAGATAATAGCTAAGAGAAAATACCCGTGATCCTACAATCTAGCCATTGGGCAGGCTTACTTAAAAGTATAAACCTCAGATATTGAAGCCATGGAGCCGTAAAGTCAAATCCCCGCAGCATCAACTCACCCCTCATTTTTCCGAGGTCGATACATTGAATTTCACGCAGTTTAGTATGCAAAACATTTGGGTGAAACCTTATTATGCTAAGGTCCTGCCTGTTGTGGATAGACTTTACATGATCCATGACACTCCCATTCAGGGTAGAAGTTTGCTTTGTGTCCGTACATAGAGATTACATTGTAAGTGGAACCGAAATACTAGCACCTCCAGATTGGAAAGCAGTGTGCGCATTTACTGTATAGCAGCATTACAGTCACGGTGAAAATGCAGCACAAGGGATTTAGGAACATCATCATGAGATAAAATCAAAACGCTAAGGTAAAGATGAGACATCAAACTGTTCAGGCCAGATACTGCAAGGCAAAGCGCTATCCTCTGAGTTGAGTGTGTGCTTCTAGTGATGTATCTTAAAGAGGAGCAACCAGTGCGGCCACTAGCTACTGGTTGCGGGACTGGGACGATGGGCTACACCATTTAAGTATTTCACCAAGAACCAGGTAGTTTGACATTTCTTTTAAGAAACAGCTCTTTTCCAGGCTGATCGTAGATTTTACTCCATAGTATTTAGTTGACTTAGGTTGAAAAGCCTTTGAAATACTTTTCTTCTGTTTGGCATAAAAACGGGGAAGTGAATGTACGAGATGATGTGGTTAAGAAAGAATGGGCTACAGAGAAAAGCTAAAGGTATTATTGTATAAAATGATAGAATAATATGAGTACTCCTTTAATTCTGATCACCACTAAAGAGGTTTTGCTAGCCTCCCAAATGACTGTAATTTGAAGTGAGATTAAGACAGTCTAATCCTGTTAGGTGCTGAGTGTCTAGGGGGACTACATAACTCACAAGAAATTTGGGGATAAGGATCATCTTTCTTATCACCTTAATGTAGTTAAATATAAACAATACCAAGTACACGGTCTGATGTGTCCCCTGCAGAGGTTTAAAATGCATAATATAACTGAAGGATTGTTTTATGGATGAGCCACAGGAGGATGGGAATTACTGTAAAAGTTTTACAGTTCTTTACAGGGGAGTCATCAATTTTATCTTTTGAGCACAGTTGTGTGTTTATGACAATGCATAGTTCAAAAAAAAAAATCACTGAAAAAATCCCTTAAAACATAGCATCTCTTCCTTAGACCCAACCTCTCAGCTCCAGTTTATGCAAGTGAAACTAGTGAAGCCAGTGGATTAGATTTTATCACAAGAAAACAGTCTACTGTAAGGGGTTGTGCATCCCTGCACCATCCCAAGAGCGTCCAAGTGAGCCGTTTTAGGTTAAGGAGGCAAAATTCATCGCTGCTCCTAGGTGGATACAGGAGAGAAAGCAATGTGTAGTAGTATTGCAACAGCCCTAGTCTAGTCTGATGTAGACTGACCAGCAAATAAAGGATGAGCCACAGCTCAGCCTTTCCTCCCTTCTTAATCTGCTACCAGGGAAAGTAAGGACGTGTGCGTACCTTGGATGCAAAATCTCGGTATGCCTTTTATGTAGGGGTCTCATTCAAACAAGCATGTAGATCAAGACACACTTCAGCCCGAAGTAACTAGTACCATTAAAATATATGGGGCCAGTGGCACAAGTAAGGAATACTTTTGTGAATTAGCCTTGTCATTTTTAGCGCTTCGAAGTATTCACATTTTCTGCAACTGAATCTCTTGTTGAACAGAATTAAAATTCCTACCTCATACATGCTATATGTAAAATAGCTTTGATTTAAAAGCAGGAACTGATTGGATCCTGCCAGATTTTCTAGGCAATCAGTCTTGTACTTTGTTACAGGTTTTTTTTTCTTTTTTGCCTTAAAGGATGGACAAGCAGTGGATGCGTGAGTCAATGACTAGTTTTGAAACAGCTGTATGTCTGATAATGATTGCCGGCTATGAAATTCCCATCACAAACAAATGCATGGAACAGATTGGCATAATCCAACCTTCAAAGGAGCTGGAAGGCATCCACTGAACATGGAATGTGTGTGGACAAGAAGTTTGTCAAGATAATTCTCTACTCTTAATGGGAGTTGAGAGCCAATTAGAGAATGCGCTGAGAAAATACCAGTCCCCCGTCACAAGATAGCTGTTCCCTGACCTTGATCTCTGGCCAACTTACTCAACATTAAACAACTGATGGAGGATCGTGTAATTTTTTTTTTTTTATCAGAGATTTAGCTTAAGCAGTGATATTTGGTAACTGAATCTGCTTGTCAGAACTTCTTTGGCTGGCTGCTATTGGCAAATGCACCTTCAAAGCTCAGATTTCTCCCTTTTCAACTGAAGGTTGTTTGATGGTTACCATAAGGCAGCTCTTCTTTACAGATCGGCCACCCTTGTAAGTGGGTTAAATATCGGGTTTCATCCACAGTTACCTTAAAGCTAATTTACACCCCTCTGGTAGTTTAAAGGGGCTTTAAAATAGGTTAAAGCATCATTTACTCCCACTTTCACATCCCTTTATATGTCTATATCTACCAATGGACCTTAGTATAAATGAGAAGCAGCTCTATATGCAGTGTTGACAGATGCACTATAGATTTCGAGCAATTACTTTGGAGTAGAGATAAGGAAAAAAAAAATGGATTGATGTATTCCTTAACTGACCCAGAGGACTGACTTAATGGTGCCTATCCTGTATAAATGGGAGTCAAAGACAATCAAAGTTCAACGAAAGAAAAAAAATGCCTCTTGGCAAAATCATGCAATTGCATTGTGCTGCACCATAATGAAAACTATTTCTGATCTTCCTGGAATCAAACACATACCTGAACATTTCCCTTTTGTGTATCGAGACTGACCTTTCATAACGAACCAACGTAGGAGCAGGATTCTCTTTTCTATTCCAATATGCTCAAAGGCTCGTTGTAGAGCACTTGTTCAATTACCAGGAGATGCTGATACTTTAAAAAAAAAATACAACTTTAAAACCACATGATTGATTGTTTATTTTCCTCTTTTTCTTTTTTTTTTCGTTTTGAAAGAAAGCACGGAGTAAGCGTGCCAGCCTTAGGAACAGGTTGTTAAACTTCCCTTGCCCTTTAAAGGCTTTTCATGTTTTTTAGTGACTGCCTGTCTCCTTGCCTGCCACTCTGAAAATTGCAGAACGAATGAAGATCTCACTGAAGCTTTCTGATCCGTTCCCTCCAGGTTTCTGTCAGTTCACCTGCTCAAGTTTCATTAATTTGAACTTGCTTAGAAAAAAGCAGAGGTGCCATAACAGCCACTGAAGGATTCAAAGGAAAGATGTAGATTCATACCATGCCAGATGTGAAAATGTTAATTCTCTGATTGACCAATAAGCTTTAGCAACCTTCATTTGAATTTCACTGCCCCTATAAGACAAAGGAGAGTAGGGCTTTACATAGCTTCTGCTGTAAGCTAACTACTTTTGTGAATACTCTTGCTCTAAACCTAAGCCCCAACAGTAGAAAGCAGTCTTCCTCTTATACCCATTATGGATTTGTCTTAAGATGTATATGGAACAAGCATCCAGGAATGCAACCTCTATCCATCGATAATGCCTACAGCGTGGGTATTTGTATTCGTAGTGCAAGGAGAATTTTCCAAGTGGCCAAAGGAAAAAGCAACTTCTTGATAATGCGGGGTTTGCATTGGAGAAACTGTTTTCTTTAAGAAGAAAATACCTTGTTTTGAAGGCCAAGTTATATCAATAAAGATTGAGACGAATAAAAAAAAAAAAAAAGAGAGTCAACTGAAATCAAGGTATGGTTTAATTAATAGTTTAGAGGGTTGGTTTTTTTTAAGCGTAGCAGATCTGCAAGCTTTCCACAAAATGAAGCCAACCTCGTGTGCTCCTTGGAGTGATTCCTCTCACCCAGAAAATGTCCGTCTGTCTTTTCCTTTCATGTCAGGAGTAGTATGTGAAAGATCCCTCTACCAGCCACCTGCTGTTTTTAGGATTATTGGCAGACGTTAGAAGGAGGGAAGCAACACCATTTTGCTAGCAAAGAAACCAGTTAGCAGTTTGCGTGTTCTGCATAGCTATACCCCCTCAACATTTTGGGTGCTGCAGCTTCCTTTATTACTTGTTTTGTTGTGTTAGAGCTAATTGTTACACTGCTGCTGTTTCCAACCACAGTGGTGACCAAGGTTTAGTATGCACTAAAGGGACGCCTGCATACATGTACATTTTTTCCAATGCCATGGGATCATCTAGAGTTGGAAGAGGCTTGGGTGAGCAGCTGCAAGAGATTATTATTTGTCTGCATGAGAGAGCATCCAGTCATGCTTTTATGAAAAACTGTATGTGTGGTCCAGACAAGAAATGATGGTTTTTCCTAGGACTTCAAATAAATCTGGAGGAGGCAGGCATGCATCACTTAGGGAAGAAGTAGCCTCTTACTCATTTGCAAAGCCTAACCTTAAATTCTATCTAAACAGAGATGAAAGGAAAAATGGGAAGGGTAGAGGTGACATTGGGCCTGGCTATAAAGTACAAGCCTCCCACTTTATCTATGCTTTATGAAGCCCTTCATACATTTGACGCCCTTCAAAGTGACATAAGAGCATGAGTAGAGGAAATGTATTGCACCAGCAGATATTGGTGTCTGAACAGTGTTTGTATCTGTAATTTCTGATGTCGTTCAGAAGCTATTTGCACTGTCCAAGTGACTGTGTTTGGGGGAAGTCATTGATGTTGTTATTGCTTTCTCGAAGGAGACCTGAAGAATGCAGTGTTAACTTAATTGATATTTCTTTTTTGCCGTCCCTGGAATATTATTCAAGCTGCTTTGGTGTGGCGTATGGTAGATATTTACAGCTACTTGAGGTGTCCCAAGCATGCCAGGCATTATTGGATTTGTGATCAGTGGTGCCCCTCTGACTCGTGAAGAACTGCTGTTAGCAAGCATATTGCGTTTTGCAGCCTCTTGATTTGAAAATACAAGCTTTCCAGGAGTGTGCGCGCTTCTCCCCTGCTTGGTTTTTCAAACAGAGGATCCAGTCATCCACAGGGAATGCAATAATAGGCTCAGGGAAACCAGCAGTGTGGTCACTCATCCTTTACAAGCAGACCGTCTGCAACCCGTTTGTAATTTCCATTAACAATGGCTCCACAAAGGGAGATTGAATGGATTTTTGAGCTATATCCGATTTAGAGTTGTTTTGTAGCATTTCACCTCTTTTCTGTTGATAGTTTTTGTCCGCTTTATTTCAGAGGATGAAAGCAAGTTCCTTGTATTGATCTGGATCACTCTGGGTTTTTTTTAAATACGGTGAGATGTGAAGCCAACAAACAGTTAACTCAAGCTGACGCCAGCACTGTCGATTATAGTTGAGAAATTTTACCCCCAATAAGGTAGGGGTCAGTTTTGATTAGTGTAAATCAAGCTGCAGAAACAAGGGAGAAATTCCCAAAACATTATGGTGATAGAAGCTGGATTGGAGCAATAGTTTATACAATGGAAAGATTAGTACAACTCAAAAAAAATTTGTTAGGTCCCAGTTTGCATAAGTCCAGAAGGAAGGGTCCAGTGCAAATAAGGGCAAGATTAATTTAGAGAGTGCTGTAAATTGGTGTCACTTCATTGACATCAATAATATGACAACAATTTACAACAGCAGAGGATTTGACTCATTATGTGTGAAAATAGAGCTGAAATGACTTGTCTGAGACTTTATTGTAGTCAAACATGCTTTGTTTCTTTCACAGTGGTCATTTACTTTTTTGTGACAAATTCTGCTTTCATGCGCAGTGGTAATGCTGCATTGATGCATGCAGGTAAGTGGCATGTTGACCAACAATGCCTTATGGCCACATTGAGACCAATGGAAGTTTTGCTTTGGAAAAAGATGCGGCACTTAGAAACAATGGACCTGAATATCAGGATAAATAGCTTGAAAATAGTTACCTTACAAGAGTGTCTGGATAGTTAGCAAGGAGACAGATGTTTTATCTTTAGACCACTGACCTGAATCCTGTCCATGCTTCTTGTAAAAGAAAGCTATGGCCGGTTCACATCCAACTGGCTGATTATCAGCAAAACTGTGTCCTTGCAGGTGTTGCACGGACATGCCAAAAAATGGCAAGAAGAATGAGCTCTCTCTCTTAATTTCTAAAGGTAGCTCCTTGGTGGCAGGGCTGGGAACATTACTTTGGCAATGTGAGAAAACTGCCACTGTCCATCCTGCACTTGGTTGGAGGACAAAGAAAGGCGGTTCCTGTCCAGGGCAGTCAGTCTTACATTACATTAATTCTGGCACGCAACAGAAAGACCAATAATTGCAAACTTTCTGGAAATCTTGGAATTTAAGAATGTCTTGTCCTGTGCTCAGCATCTGTCTGATTATTGCTTTGTAGTGGTGGCTACTTGAAACAGCTTCGGAGACTTTGGTAGAAAGAGTTCCAGGAAGAGAGTCAAGTGCATGAATGGTGGTCAAAGTTATGTACATTTTATAATGAATTTTACACAGTCTGCTTTCCATCTGATAAATTGCAAAATTCAAATATTCAGAATGGAACTAAGCTGCAGAGATGAACAATATATATATATATATATATATAAATTCCCATTTTTTCCAAAATTTGAAATGATTTGAAAATCTTGATATGCTCCAAGACACATTTTATACGGCATTTAAAGATAGAACAGACTTCTATGATATAAGAAAGTAGGTGCTGACGCGGTTGTGTCAGGTAAAGTATCCTCTCTCAGAGAAGTCCTTCAAGGGAAAGTATAAGAAATGCCTCCTGTTGAACAATTCGATAGGAACCTGCGTACTAGAGAAGATTCTTCCTAGCAAGTAACTAGTGTTTCCTAAATTCTCTGAAGCACAGGAGTTTTTCATCTAATATTATCTCTTGTCCACAGCAACTGTGTGGGTGTACTCATTACATAACACTTTTATAGCTATGTATTTGTTCTTGCTATTGTGTTTATATATAAAAAAAAAAATTGAGAGAGAAAAAAGTCAGTTGTCAGAAAAGAAGATTTCCCTAACAAAGTCTCTAAGTTATGGTTACAATTTAAAACTCTCCTTGCAAAGGAAGTGGAAAGTATTTTTCTCTGTCCCTGTGTTTCTAGCTCTATTTTCTGCGTTCTTGTCAAATGTGTCCTTTCTCATGAAATATCTATAATTCCAATGTACTGTTGCCCTTTTTTTTTTTTTTAAGCTCTGTTGATCATACCAGAAGAAACTTTAATTGGTTTCACCCTGTTCAGGGAGTGACATTTCTCTTTCTCCTCTAAGGGATGTATTTGTCAATTAAAACACTTTGAATATTTATTTGGGAAACAGTTTGTTCTTACCGTTTGTTGTGCAAATGCAGCATGGCACGATGGTGACAAGTGATTTTTTTTTGTTTAATTTCCATTTTCTTTTCAAAGACATTGGGCTCTGTGTGAAAGGAGCAGGCTGTTCTTCTTGCTTTAGCTCCTCTGTGGATGGGCCTGCATTTATCTGGGGCTAACTCTCTTGTCCATCTCTTGCCTGGACAAGGGGGACAAAGCCCACTTCCCTCCCATTCCTTCCCTTCTTGGAGAACTTTGGAGGACAAGACAAGAATATTCGAGGACAAGAATAGTAAAGTGCCCATCCCAGGGTGTTTGTGAGCACTTTGGTGTGTAATTATAAACCTTTTTTCAGCTTCTCGTTTTACAGAAAGCATAACACTCCTAGCCGCGTGTACTCTCCCATCTACCCAGTAAAAATTATCCTTATTAATTAGGGGCCGGCAATCCAAGAATCCTAAAAGTTGAGACCACTGGCTTCAAAAGTCATTAGGAGAGGGGCACGTGGAGTGGCCGTTATTCTGAGTAGAGCACTGAACCAGTGGGATAGAAAGGTAAAATAAATTCAAAGCCTAACCAAACCGTGCTCCAACCGGTGCTGCCTTGCTGATTTACCTGAAGTTTATCCTTGGGGATGTCTCTTATGCAGTGCAGCATATAAATCACATTAATAACCCTATCTCGAATAAATTAACACTGCTTCTAGTTTCTAGATGATTGATATTTAGGTTGTGATCAACTGTATACTGCAGAGCACTGGACTGTGTTGTCTTTCAGCGACCGTCTCGCATGCTTCTTGTTGGCTCCTTCCCCTCCCATCAGTTGTGAACATCTATCTGAAAATGGAATGGTTTCATGCTAAAAATAAAATTAAAAAACCCCCAGGGTTTCAGCGTCTATCGCTCTTGCAATTGCTCACCCTTTCCAGTCTGTGAGCGAGCATCATTTAACAAAGAAACAAAGTAAGATTTCCTGAAAAGGAAAAAAAAAAATGCTTGACTGCAGAACACATTTTACTGTAAATCACGCAGATGGAGCGAGACACAGTGATTGTAATGCAGGGTTGACATTCTTTTATACTGTATAGTCATCTAATATTGGTTGCCATAAACACTATAAATCAATGCACAGTGTAACGGTGTGACGCGGTTTAAAACTCCAGCATCTGAGCCTGATGCAAGATGCCAGCAATAAACCATTTACCTCTGCCTCAGTCACTTGTTTACAGCTTGTTTGCCGGCTTTCTAAACTTGTGCGTGGCTCATGCTTGACATCAATTGGCGTGGCAAAGAGAGTATAAATGAGGAGTGAAACAGACTTCCGAGCAGTTGAACTTGGTCAAATAGCTTCTGGCAAGCCATGACTGAAACAGATTGTTTTCATATCTTAAGGCAATTGCTATATAATTTTTCTTTTTTTTTTTCCCCCTTGCCTCTAAGAAATAATTTTCAGCCAGGAGCCAGCAACTTGGTGACTGACACTGGAAATTCAAAGGATGAGCTCAAAGCAGAACCCTTGCTATTTCTGGTGCTAAAAAATGCCCTGGTACTTTTTTTGCATGGGTTAGGTGTGTCCAGGAAGGAGAATAAATTAGCTTCAAATACGCTGAAGTTTATATTGGATTCAGGAAAATCATCCAAGGGTTTAGGTATGCACACCAAAATATCCCAGGCCTAGAATTAGACCAGTTTGTCTTCCTGTATTTCTCTATGGCTGAGAACAACCCAGATGTGGCTGTATTTCATAGGTTGGTGTAGTGCAATATGTTCGTCGTACATCTAGGACAGGGGTGGGCAAAATGCGGCCCGCGGGCCGGATGCAGCCCGCCAGGTCATTCTATCTAGCCCACGGGGTCCCTAAAAAATTTTAAAAATTAATATTTATCTGCCCCGGCTGTCTGTCAGGCAGCCCTCAATGGCTTGCAAAACTCAGTAAGCGGCCCTCCGCCCAAAATAATTGCCTGCCCCGCTCTAGTATTTTCGGCATCATCTTGAGACTGGTTAAAAGCATGCTGAAAAACAACAATAATAATAATGGCAATAATACTACCAAAATAATAATATTAAATGAGCAAACCTAGCACTCAACTCTGAATTTCTGTCATGCAGCAGCAGAGCGGTAGGGAGAAGCCTATGCATGAGCTTTAGATTCTGCAGACCTGGCTTCTACCTGGTGATGAGACTTAACCACAAATACTGGAACAATTCATCAGCCATTTCTGCTACCCACCTCATAAGCTCTGCCTTCTTCCCCAGCCCCACAGTGTGTTGCCTTGCAGAGGCCTTCCCCTGTAAGAGCTGCAAAAGGAGGCTTCCCTCTGCAATGGTCAGGTAAAAGCCATGGAGGGTGCTACAGGAACAGTAATTCCTAACATAACTGGCAGACCATGCAAATAAATATCTACTTGCTGCAATCCTTGGTTCTGTTCCCAAATAACTGGAGCTCGGACCATCCAAAGCTCATGTGATGAGGCTGTCATAGGAATCCAAGGCTACTCAGTAGAGGGAGCATAAATGGGGCAGTCTTTGCACTGTGCTCCAGGATCCTGTGCTGCTGAAGGTTAGTTCCCTTTAGCCTGTAAAAAAAAATGGAGGAATGCAACCAACTGATCGTGCACAGAGGACTTCATTAGAGGTTTGTTGTAGCAACACAGGTTGTATCTACACATGTCTCTTTTAGGCGCAATTAACCTAAAATCACCATTTTTAAGGTGCGTTAAGGGCGCGGGTCTATATGTGTGTGCCCTTAATGCACCTTAGAAATGGCGATTTTAATCTAATCATGCCTAAATTTGTTACCTGCATAAAGCTCCGGCCTGGTGTGGACTGACACTGAAGAGGCAGGAACACAGGGAGGGGGCTAGAGCTGGGGCCGGGGCCGAGCCGAGCCCATCTGGGGGGGACTGGAGTCTTCCACCCCCTCAGCTGGCACTGGGCTGCACCGCCTGGCTTCGCTGCTATGGGATTTGGGGTGCCAGCAGGTGGCTTGGTACCCCACAGGCAGGCCCAGCATTGGGTGCAGCTGCCTGGAGTCACTTGACATGGCCTGGGGGCTCGGGTGTGCCCTCTGCTCACTTGGAGCCGAGTTGTCTCTAGTCGCAATCCAGCGGCCCCGGTTCTGCATGCGCCACTGGCAGCCCGTGCAGCCCCGTGCACGTCTCATGCCTTTCTCTGCATTCCCCGGCCAGTAACGTGCTCATTGTTTGAGCTGCCCCCGAACGCTTTCCCAGCACGGCACCCGCCCACCGCCAGCAGATTGCAGCACAGCTGTGGATGCGGCGGGCTGGCCAGGGCACTATCCAGGGCAGCCTGCATTCACCCAACGAGCCACGTTAAGGCACCTCAAGGAGTGCACGTGTAAACGCAGACCTAAATCACCTTCATGCGCCTTAGGCATGCATAAATTCACGTGTAGACACGTCCACAGCATCCATTTCTCTTAAGAGGCTTTCTACATGCTGGAGTTGTGGTGGGGTGCGGGGCGGTTAAGGTCTCTTTTTGGGAATCTGCTGGCCAGATCACAACCAGAGTGTATGAATTTGTGTCTTGAAATCTTGGAGTGAAAGTTTAGGAATTGCTCTGTAAAGGTCAATCGTTCATTCATTACTTTGCTTGTTTTTGAAGGTTGTCTTAAGCAAAAGATAAAATGGTCATTTTTCGTGCTAATTAATACTTACATTGCAGTGCCTTTGTTAGGGTCAGCACTCTGCCATTCTAGGTGCCATATCACCACCACATACAATCACTGCTCATTATCTAGGAATAAAAGCTTGACATAGGCAGAGCATAGTGCAAACCCCTTATAATCCTTATCCAAATCCTACTGAAACCCGTAGGCATTCTCCAGTCCTTTACTGGTCATTGGATAAAGCCCCAAATCCATAGTGTCTGCAGGTCTGTATTGGCCCTAATTGCATAGTGGCATATAGCAGTTACTAAACCAGAAGATTAATCATTTGAGTCACAGCAGTCTCCTTGTTTAATTTCCTTCTTTTTTTCTTTCTTAGTCCCTCATCACAGATTTGCAGGCACTGCTAAGAAGAGCCTTCTTTATGCAGTCATGCTTTGTCAGCAGTTACTTTTGAAAAAACAAGTATACTTAAAGGTATTTTTTTCTCTAAAAAAAAATGTTTTCCTCCTACTTAGAATTAGGCACAAAGCTGTTCTTTTCTAAGTGCTTCACACTTCCTTACATTCACATTTCAGGTAGGTAAGCAGCAATTTCAGAATAAAAACTAAAATCTTTCTAGTGGTTTGTTTCCTTAAAATATTTACCGTTCTTGCCAAACATACACATTTCATTAAATTTACTTTAGTTCTCTTTTTAGTATTAACATCTTGTCTGCCTCCCATCCTCCGACTATAGGCATATGATGATAGCTGGGAGTTGTAAGGATATGTAAAACAAGATCTGAATGCAGAATCTGCTAGTGACACGATCTAGAAATACAATACTCAGGCAAGCTAAGCCTTCCCAGAGTTCACAATTTGTCATCTGTTACAGAGAGCCAATATGTGACCTGATTACTCAGCTAATACATCTCTTGAAAACATCCTGCCTTAGTCAGAAGGTCTTTACTCCGGGGGTCCGTCAGAATCCTTGATGTCGGATGAAAGTGGGACACTTCATTATTAAGACATTTCATTATTAAGGCATGCAGATTACTGAAAATAATAAAAAAGATGACCCTAAATATTTTTTAATTAAAAATGGAGACAATGAAGCTAGTACTGCAGCTAGAATTAGGATTAATAAAGGACTGACACAGTGCAGTCTGGCAGGGAAACAGTCAAAGTTGCTTGTGTTTTAATCGTATTAATCTGATGCTAAAGAAGGATCTGATGTGAAGGAAGGAGAGGCAGTGTAGTGTGAGACCTGCTTGGCTAAACTATGAGCTCTTTGACTTTGGATAATAAAAAAAAAAGAATTTTACATAGTAGGGAAACTTGGCCATATAACTAAGGATGATAATAAGGGAATAATATGAGGCTGTATAGACAAGCTCAGAAAGAAAGGCTATGGCATGAAGTGAGGTATAGCTAGCAAGGGGCATAAAAAGCAGCACAAAAGCCTTCTATCAATATGTTAGAAGTGAGAGAAGGGAGGACTAAGGGAAGGGGAGGTCTCTTCCTGAACAGCGAAGGGAAACTAGTGGATGATATGGAGAAGATATTCAATGCCTTTTCTGCTTCAGTCTTCACACAGTCCACTCTCAGATGGCAAACTGTCAACCTAAGGACGCGGGAGTAGTAGGAAGATAGCAACTTAGAGGTTGCTGTAAGTCTATGCTGCACCTCCAGCACGTCCCGGGCAGCCTTGCACATGCCCTGCCCAACTTGCAGAAGCGGTGAAGGGGCAGCACCAGCAGCCACTTTTGAGACCTCCGAGGTGGCGTCAGTGCCACAGTTTGGGTTTGGTCCATATGAGTCAGGGAATAGTCGGCGGGATGTGCTCTAGAGTTTTACCCTCCAAACGTATCAGAGGTCTGTGGCAGACCAACCTTCAGATAAGCCAGGTGTTTTCAAACCAGCAAGACTGACAAGCCCATCTACCCCCTCTTGACCAGACCCTTGCTAGTCACTCCCTGACTACCCACGTTCACAGGTACACTCCAAATCCACGAATGTGTCAATAAGGCTCCTCTGGAGACCTTGGTCTTCGGTGCGCTTGGAAGCAGCCACCCAGGACAGTCTTGGATTTGTTCTGCCAACACCATTCTGGGTTTGGAGCATGCGTGTGAAATGAGTAGGGTAGTATACATTGTAGAGGACAGGACTAGGATTCAGAATGACCTTGATACATTGCAAAAATGCTTTGAGATAAATGGGATGAAAGTCCATAAGGACATGTACAAAGTACTGCACTTCAGCAAAGAGTTGGACTAGATGATCTTCTGCGCTCCCTTGTAGCTCTGTTTATTTCTCTATGATTCTGTGGCATAGCAATACATCCGGATCAGAAATGTTGCTATATTTACACTGCTTACCATATTTTCTCACATATACCATGTATCTTCTCCCCAAAATCAGTCCCCCAAATTGGGGTGCGTGTATTAAGCAGGTAGGCTGATTTTCTTCCCCAGGTTGGAAACACCCTAGTGGGACTCTTGCCTCACAATGCAGCAGCCATGGTACCACTGTTCAGGAAGCTGAAGAAGCAATCTTAATTTAGCTCCAGTTCTTCTAGGCCTAACGTTCAGCAGATGAGTAGGTCTTTTCACATGAATGAAATGTCTGTCGTCCTTAAAGTAGGACAAGTTCTTAAGGATCTAGTTGAGTCAGGGCTTTCGGCTCCTAAATAAATGACCTGACTCCCAAAAATTCAGAGTATAAAATAGTTCCTAGGTTGAAGTTAAAGGGAGCTACTTTGTATTCAGCACTCTTGACAAGATCATTTATTTGGGTACCCTACTGTGCATTTAGTAGCTTAATATTAGTCTCAATTTTGAAAATCTTGGTCTACCTACCTAACAGTATAAATGAGACCCATAACTATGCTATACCCATTTTTTGGCATGGTTTCTTTTAGTATAAAATTCAAGTATTTTTCTGAGAATACCTTTTTGTTGGATACTTCGCTGTAGTTACCGGTAAGTTTGGAACCTCGTTATGATTAACACCAACCTTGTATTTTTAAACTAAACTAAGCATCATTCTGTCTCGTATTGTTGCATTTTGACGAAGTGCCCATTAAGGACCTTTGCGCTCTTGGAAAGAAGATTCATTCTACAAACAGGAAAACTCTGGCAATTGAATATTAATCACTTAGAGCCACTGCTGTACTGAAAACTCTTAAAAATTCAGTTTGCAATGGGGGGGGGAACGCAGCATTCGTTATGAAGTTTGGCATGTGTAACGTTGCCAAGGATGCTATGGAGGCTGCAATGTGTTTTGGTGTAAATCAATAGCTGCTCAGTAGGTTTCTATTATATAGTCTATTTGTACATTTTCACCTTTGAAGTCATGTAATCAATAACACCTTGAATGATTGCTATGGCACACAGATGTAATTTGTTTCACTGTTGTAACTGGCACCGTTGTAGGTTGGACGCACATGGCTTACAGTTTTTTCTAAAGTAAAATGGAGAGCTCGAGGTGTGCTGCTACCAATCCATCATGAGTGATTTGTCATTCTTACCAAGCACACTCAACATACTTTTGTCTTGTAGTGCTGACTTGGTGGTATAGCTGAATAGCCGATCTACTATTCTAAGGAGTACTTTACTTGGAGCAACAACTAAAGGGCATTTAAAACATTTTGGCCACATCCAGACAAGCATGGTCATTTGTTTCCCTGAGGACAAGTAGCAGCGGCGCATCTTTTGCCATTGCTACTTGACTTTGGGGAACTCCTACGCCACATGTGCTCTGGTGTGCAGAAGGTTACCCCGGATGGGGTAGGGGAGGCTGTGCTGGCCCCAGCAGCCTTACCTGGGATCCTAGGGGCCTTGGGGAGCTGAAGGCATGGCACTCACGCAGCCAGGGTCCTGGTCAGCAGCTGGAGTGTGGCCAGCCAGGCTCCTGTTTTGGACGGCGCATGTTGCCACTGTGTGCGCCACCCCATTTTTTTTTGCTGTGCATTTTTCTGACCCTGAGAGATCCCAGGGTCAAACCCCCTCCCTGTGCTACAAGACAGCATGGGGCATGTCTGTACGTGTGTTGGGTGGCAGCGCAGACAGGTCTGTGGCGCCACATACCGCACATCTGCGCTCATCTGGATGTAACCTGTGAGTTCAGTTCTATTCTCATTTAACCCTGTGGAGTCCTATTACAACAGTAAGATTGTGAGGGTAGAATTCATTATAGAGATCAGTAAAAACTGCAGAACTTTCCTCCAGAAACTGTATTGAAATTGCATTCAAATCACTAGACCACTAGTCCATCATTTAATTTTTTTGCACCAAATCACTGGACCACTAGTCCATCATTTAATTTTTGGGGGCCAGGGCTTGATTTTGTGCTCATCAGTATCATAAGTTGCATTGCTAGTAGCTATTCTGATCCATCACTACTTACCAATATAGACAGAGTAGAAACTAAGCATCGATGTCTCTCTCGCACATTCTTGAACTGCATCATACAGTTATTGCCAGGAGCATGCTAAATTCAAGTTGTGTGGTATAGGGGTGTAGGTTGGGGGTGTAGGATGTAGCCGTGTTGGTCTCAGGACATAGGCAGACGAGGTTCTTCGGGTGAATCTGATATTTTTTATTAGACCAACTTAAATTGAAATTGGTCTAATAAAAGATATCAGATTCACCCGAAGAACCTTGCCTGTCAAGTTGTGGGGTATAAAATTAACACAAGTGCTTGCTAAAGCTAACCACCTAAGTACACTTATCAATAACATTCTTGAGCCTCAAATGAGCCATCTGAAATCCCTGCACACGCCATGTGAAAGAAAGTACAGAAAAACGTATAGTTTACCATCCCATTGTGACAAGCACGTCAGACAGCTGAAGTATAATTTATTGGTGTCCATGAAAAAATAGCCATGGCATAATATGACTAGAATAAATCAGTCTTGATTCTTAGATGAATGGTTTATCATTGGATTGGTGTTCACGAGTATTGGGTTTAATACCTGATAATTTCTCTCTCTCTCTCTCAGGCGCCTTGTGTGGCCCTGGACAAATTACTTAGTATTTCTGAATCTTGCCTCTTCATCGATATTGTCTACCTCCCTTTCTGGTTTAGAGTGTAAACAAAAACTGGAGAGCAGCGGATCTCAACCTTTATAGACTCAACGGACCCTTCATTAGATTCGGGGTATTCTTTGTTAGACTTAAAGCACCCCTAGGAAAATCCCAGCTCTTAGTTTTCACTCATTTTGTTGACTACAGAAAAATAATAGAACATTTTTTCTGCTGCAAAGAAGTCAGAAAGACCACCCCAGACCAGCATGTTTTCAACCCTATGGATTTCTGTTTGAAATCTCTGCATTTCAAGACAAATTTAGACAAGCCCCCGGCCGGGGTTACTTGACCCCAGCACAGAGCAGGGGGCGAGACTCGATGATCTAACAGGTCCCTTCCGACCCTAGAAAACTATTAAATTGTGTTTGCACACCTAACAGTGTTAAAATTTTGTGTTACCGTGTAGCACCCTTGAAAGGATCTCAAGGCAGCCCATGGTGCCACAACACGCTGGCTGAGAATCGCTTTTGTAGACGGCAGTGGCTGTCTTTTGATGTGTATAGGCAGTGCTTTGTACAGTGGGGTCATATTTGTATTTAAAGCTCCTGCACACTATTGTAATGCAAGTGATTTAATTTATAAATCCCTAAAAGAAAGTCTAGGTTTGAAGAAGGAAGCTTAGATTTTATTTAACCTTTAGGGAAAAAAAAGACGTGTCAGCATTAAGCGGTTTATTTTTTTATACCCATTTTTAGTACACACTGACAGACCATGCCTTTGATCCCTGTAGCATTTACGGGCACAAATGTTGTAGGGCTCTTCTTATTACAGTAAAGAGTTACGTCAGTCCCTAGAGGTAGCAGGACACATTATTACTGTTGACCTACTCTGCTGGTTTTGTTGGATATATATGTTTAGGCTTGATTCATAGCCTCTAAAATGAAGGAAAGTAATGACTAGAAAAATATGAAACAGCTGGTGAGCTCCTTACATATCAGCTGGATAGTTAAAGCATTGTGAATGCAGGTTTTGAATATAGGATGATGGTAATAGGTTTTTCATTTTATACTACAGTGTGGGGGAAAAGTCCCCATGTAGAAATGAACTGAAAAGATATATTAAAAATAAGATACTCCAAGGTTTTGATAAAAGCAGGGCAATTCAAAGACTGGCTCCAACTACTACTTTTCTTTATCATGCGTATGTATTGCAGCAATATGACACTACAGCACGTAGGCTAGCACTCTGTCCTAAGATCTCTTCAATAGCTTCATACAATAGGGGGAGTTCATAAAGATGGAACCGCAGCTTTAATTCTGAAGTTCCCTTTTGCCAATGGTTTAAAATCATCACATCTCTTACAACTTTTTGTACGGTTTGGTGTACATTGAACTCAACTCATACTCATAGTCCGCAGATATCAAAGCACTTTACAAAGGAAGATGCATGCCTTGGGTTAAATTAGCTAAGTGGCTTAGGAGCCCCAAAGTCATGGAAAGTCAACACTGACTTCTACTGCGGTGTTGGGTACAGAATCAGTAGATGCTTCTGAAAATATTTTCTGCTGTTCCAACCTCTTTGGGGAAATTCGGGAACCAAGAATTAGTGACTTGCATGAGAGGTTGTGCAGTGGAAATGAGACTTGAATTCCTTTTTGCAGTCCCCAGCCAGAGTCCCAGCCACTGGTTTATGCTGGCCCAGTGGGAGGCCATGAACTATTTTAATGTGCGACCTTCAGAATAAGATGCGGAGATGTCAGCATTGTCAGACCAGTTATTTTCTGAAATAGTGATGAATGTGATTTTTTTCCCCCATGCACACTGGTAACTTAGCTCCCTGCAGGCAGTTCCTTTATAGCAAAACACCAGAAAGGCAAATCAAATATATTTTTTTATGGCTTGATTTCATCGAGCGCTGAGCAGTCCATGCTTTAAGTGAAGTCAATGGAGTTGGGGCTTCTCAACCCACCATCTTTTATTAACTGACAGTCTGATACAAAACTAACTATAATTTATGGAAAAGCACCCATTGACTTTGGTAAGGTTTGGATCAGGCTCCTTTAATAGCTGGCAATACTAAAGCTGTAAGAATTAAAGAGTATTCAAATAAACTATGAAAACTACAGAGCATTTTCTCCTACCCACACATTTTATTATAGGTGCGTAGTTTAGATATGGTAGGCAGGACTAAGATAAATTAGATTCAGCTGAGCCAAATGGCATTTGACACACATTATACAATATCTGCATATGTTATTAAAACTATGAGTAAGTAAATGCCACTTCTCATTTCCATTTGCAGTGCAGTCTGTTTTGAAGCACAACAAGGACACAGACACGACATCTCAGGTTTTTTAAATGTCAGGGGATGCAGAATTTTATTTTCTCATTTTTTCTAAATCACTTCTTGTTCACCTCATTGGTCATATGCCCCTCATGAATGAAAGAAGCAATGCTAAATGATGTTTGCATGCACATTTTGTATTACAACAACATAATTGTGATTTGGTTTTCCTTCCCGTTATCTTTACATTTGGCTAACAAATTTAGTAATTTATAAGAGGAACTAAATATCTTTTCTGAAAAGCCTTTTGACCTATCCATTCTCTCAGTATTTATTTCCTGGGGGGAAAAAACCCCAAACAATTAAGTGCATCTTTGTACACAAGAGTACCTAAAGTCTTAACCCTAACTATATGGGAAATATCTACAAAAGGACACCCTCCGTAAATATAAACCTCTCTCCTTGAAGAATGGTGTAGTATTTCTCAATGCAGGGATACGTTCACCCTCTGCAAAATATTGATGTTGTTGGGATTTTAGAGACAGAGGGAACAGAACTGCCATACATCAAATCTACTGGTATGGCGGGATGCTATAATGCAAGCCGTTTTCCCTATCTGTGAACACAACCAAAAGATGCAGCTCTGCTCTCCTATTATGGGGGTGTCTGATCCTTCTGTATATAACCATAGATCCTGTGACATTGCCCCAGATCCAAACCAAGCCAGACTCTTGCTCTGGTCTACTTTGAGGTGGAGTGGAGGGTCTGGCATTGCTCTATTCAGGTACTACACAGAGAAATATTCTTGCCTCCTCTTTGCACGTGACCAAGCGCTGAGCATAAAGCAAGCTATAATGCTTCCAGGAACTCCTGTTGGAGTGGTACATCTCTTGTCATTGTCCCTAAGGTGGGACAGTGCCTTTTAAATCTTGGCAGCGCTCTTGTTACTTTTTTAAGTTCATTTATAGAGAGCTTTAATATGGAAAAGCGTGTTAATGATCTGTTCCCATTCAAATCTTTGGAAATTTGCATGGCAGCAGAAACTGTGCACGAGATCATTTGTCATTGTAAACACTGCTTTTCTGTGATTTATCACCCAAGTAATACTGTGCCCAATAGTCTTGAGTCACTGACTTCCAGCCTTGCTTTTCCTCCATCCCATGAAGCGACTGATATTGAAGCAAATAAGTTTTGTTTTAAGCTCATTTATATTTCTGCGTCTTAACTGAGAGCTGGGGATGCTCTTCAGTGACGTTCATTGTAGCAATCTGCATCTAATTTTGCCTTTCTCTTCTGGGAATAGTCAGAGCAAAGAAATGCAGGAGGTTTTTAGTGGCTAGCAAAAATCACAATACTGTGGGGAAAATAGTCTAATAGCTATTTGTGTATCCATCTCTGGAGTGTTAATAGAGGCTATTGGCCTGAATTTCCACTCTCCGACACAGGTATAAGCTCAAGGAGAGCACCGTTAAAATCAGTGGAGTTGAACTGGTATAAAAATAAAAAGCCTTTGCAACATGCTATATTCCTGAGAATTGCCCTGATACAGTTTAAAACAGGCCAAATGTTATTTTCAGCTACACCGTATAAAACCAGTGCACCTTAACTGAAGGATGCATTGAAATCCAAAGTTGTCTGGATTTGCACAAGACAAATAGGATTTAAAGGCATACAAGGATGGCTCTGTGTTATAACATATTAAATGGTTCACTGTTGCATGGGGAGAGTGTATCTGGGGGAGTGAGGCTTCAATAATTAGAGTACATTAGAGAACTCCGGGGTCCTATTGCTTGTATTGGCACTAACAGCACTTTGTTAAATTGTGAGAGTATTTATTTACTTACCTTCCAGGCAAGCTGTATATGTTATGAGGTTTAATTGCTTATAAGTAGCTTTGAAATCCATGGATGAAACACCCACATACACTTAGCAACCCAAGAGTTGCTAGGCCGTATCAGACCTTCTGTCTATGGAGTCTTGCAACTTGACTTATCTGAGCTCTTTAAGAGAAATAAAATCCTTCTTTACCCCTCCTCCTCTTCTTCCCTGAAGACAAAAATGCTCCTATCCATAATAGGTGCTCTGCCATATAATGAAGCAACACCCCCCACAAAAAAAAACAACTTAAGAACCACAGCTATCCATCCTATCCCCTTAGAAGTGCCTGGCTAAAATCAATATAACCAGACCTTCCAGCTTTACTCCCATCTGCCTGCAAGAAGCAGGGATAGGCTTAGTCCAGATCGCTTTGCATTATTTTGGGCCAAGGGATGCCAAAGTAAATGCCAAAACTGAGGTCTCCTAGTGAACTCCCTGAAGACAACATCCTTTCAATTAGCACCAATGTAAACTCCAGTTCAGAACCTCCCTTGATGGCAGATGTCACTTAAAGCACCAAGTCAATACCCTGAATATATAGGTAGAGGGGCTTTGTCTTAGTTGTGCCAAGTTAGCAAAGGGTCCTATCAGAGTAACATATCAATGTGTTATTGATAACTAGAAATACAAATCAAGGAAGAAAGGTGCCTGAATGTCTAAGTGATTTTCTCAGTGCATCTTGCAATTGAAGACAGACAGTAGGAGAACGGTTTTGGAAGTGAAGCACTGGGCTCTTCGTATAGGAAGGGTTTTGCTTTTACGGACTGTTGATCCACTTTGCAGGCGGGGAAGGTAGCTATGCAGTTTCAGTGGTCTCCATCTCAGCAGAAGAGGAACTGCTCTTTCACCTACTGAATAGTAGAGTCAGAAGGGTAGGAGACTAGTAACAAAAAGGGGGAGGTAAAAGGGGGGAACAAATGAGCACTCGTTTGCACAACATCAAGCTTGCTGAGAACAAAATGAATCTAAATGCCCCATGACATGGTGAGAAGACATGCTTGAGTTGCATGTAGACCAATGGGCAGTAAACAAGAGGAACCGGAATCGCTCACTAACAAGCATAAATTCAACCTTGTTGGCTTTCCTGAAATACGGTGGGAAGATTGGTAGGATTGGAATATTAAAATCAATTTTACCTTGGGAAAGACTGAGGTGGGGAGAGGGAGCGTGAATGGCAGTCTCTGACAAAAATGGAATCACCTTTCAAGTCACTGACAGCTCAGAAGCAAATGATTTTAAACTGTTATGGATCAATTTTCTAACAGTAAAAAAGGCTAGGAGTGCTAGGATGGCATTGATGGGGGATGGATCGCATGCCCTATTCTTCACACCGTTGCTAAAACGCATCTACTACTTGCTGCTGTTGGAGACAGGCTTTTGGGCTAGAGGGGCCACTGGTTTGACCCAGTCTGCCAGCTTTAAGTGTTCTTATGCACTTCTTGATGTCTGCTATAGATCACCAAATCATTTTAGTGAACAAGATAACGGGCTCCTTACACTTGCTTATAATGTGCTGGGTGTTTAAGAGAACCAGTTTACCAAACCTCAAGTTTGCCTAACTCTATTCCAGCTACATAGTTGATCCAATTAAAGATATTACCCTAAGAAAACATTGTCTCAATGATAATTAGAAAATGTTTAAAAACATTTTAGGAGATACTCAACTGCCACATTCCCACAAATGAGAGAAATGCATTTGATGATGAAATTCTTTGCGCTCCTTCTACTACTTTTAGTTCCTCTGATATCTTCAGGATGCAGGTTTTTGTAGATCATTTCCAGTTTTAAAAGTCTTAAACAGTAGGAAAGCTAATGTTGTGTCAGTATTTAAATATTATACCAATATCTGAAAAGCATAAACAGGCTGACGTGTAAATATAGTTCTGGCAGCTTGACTTAAATGATGGACAAAATAATGGAACAGATCATAACATCCTAGTCAAGAATTAAAGGAAGGCAATGTATTTAAATGCAATGTATTTAAATGGAAAAGGCAATGTATTTAAATGGAAAACAGATTTTGTCAAAAAGGTGATAATTATTTGTTTGTGAGATTACAAGTTTGATTGGCAAAGGTAATAATGTTGATGTAACAGGCATCTGATTTGGTGCCTCATGACCCTTTGATTAAGAAACCAAGACAATCAAAACTGAACCTAGTGTACACTGAATGGATGAAAAACTGTTTTATTGGAGGCTCTTAAATGGAATTTTAAATGAGAAATAATCATCAGGTTGGCTGCTGTGGCCCTTCAAGGATTATTTTTGCCTGTGCCATATTCTTGGCCATATAGCATTTTTATCAGTGACCCAGAAGAAAGTATAAAATGATCACTGATAAAGCTTGTAGGTGACACGCAGACTGCGGGAGCAATAAATAATGAAGAAGATGCGTCGTTGACACTAAGCAATATGAATTACTTTGTAGAGCTAGATGCAAGCAAACAACATGAAGTTCATATAGCAAATAATATTTAGGAATAAAGATTGTGCGCCATCCGTATGGAAGGGAGGAGTCTATCCTATGAAGCAGCGATTCTGAAATGGACTTGGACTCATGAAGGGGAATCAGTGAGCAACAAACTCCCAGTGCAACACGGTGGCTGAAAGGGCAGAGGTAATCCTTGAGAGGTATAAACAAAGGATTTGGAGCACTGCTAGTAAGCCTCTCTGTTTAGCACTGCTATGATCTCTACGCTACTGGGAGACCACGTCCTGTTCTGGTGCCAACAATTCAAGAATATTGGAAACCAAAAAAGAGTTCAGAGAAGAGCCATGGGGATGCCTCTGTGGACCACGTGTGTACTACAGGAGCACAGTCTGCTTATTTTAAGAAAGAGACGGTCAAGGGGTGACTTGATCACAGTCTATATGAGCCAGCATGGGATTATCTAATAGAGGGCTCTTCAGTCCAGTAGACCACATCTGTAACAAAATCTAGCAGCTGAAAGTTGAACTGGGACTGATTCAGAGTGGAAGGCAGGCACAGATGTTTAACACTCACTGGGTGCATCTACACACCGTTTACTGCCGAGTTGCCTAATTAGCTCCGCAGTAAAGTCTCGGTGTCTACAGATGTGGCCCTATTAGGCCCCAGGAAGCTAATAAATGCCACCATGGTATATTAGTACAGGCAGTCCTTGGACTTATAACACAATTGGTTCCTGAAAACCACGTCTTGAATTGAAGCGTTGCAAATTGGAACCAATTTTCTCATAAGAAACAATGTTATAAATGGGGGATTGGTTCCTGAACCAAGACCTGATACTCTATTTTCACCAAAAATACCCCAGAATTTTGTATTCAATCAATTATAGATGAGTAATATAGCTACATTCATATATTTATATTGCAAATAGCAATCATATTGATTTGGAAGGACTCCTTTGAGGTGACTTTGCTGGCCTTTTTGAAGGGCTCTTGGTTGGACTTTTTGAAGGGCTCTTGGCTGGAGTCTTCTCAGGAGTCTTGGCTGCAGGTTTTTCTGGAGTCTCGTCTGCTTTCTTAAAGAAAGTGTCCAAGGAAGTTTGGACAGACTTTCTCCAGGGAGATGAGCGATGCAGCGAACTTGTTCAGTGGCATGGCATTGCATTGAATCAAGTGTTGTAAGTTGAAACTTGTGTTGTAAAGTTGAAACAGTGCCAATTTATAAACGTTGTAAGTGCAAAATATAACTCAAAACGTTGCAAGTCGAGGACTGCCTGGATTTGTAAACACAAGAGCTATTCTGCGGTGGCATTTAGCATGCTGCAGCACAAGCATAGATGCTGACGGGGCTGGCTGGGGCACAAGGGTGCTTTGCTGCTGGCTAGCGTCATACTGGAGCACCCTTGTACTCCAGCCAGCCCCTCCACAGCACGTTGAGCTGGCTGACAGGCTCACCCTGTGGACCTGTCATCCAGGTCTGCTCTGACCCGGCTCAACATGCTGCGGCCCTGGACATACATGTAAATGCAGCACCTGGGAGCAATAAACTCTGGTGCAAGGTGTGCCAGAGTTTATTCTGTTGCATTAATAGCAAATGTTGACATGCCCATTGTAATCAAACACAACAGCTGGGGTTGAGTCTCCATCAATTGAAAGGTTAAAATCCTGGCTGGGTGTTTTTATAGGTTGTAGCTCACACCTGAGCTATTGGGGGCAGGGGGGAGTCCTGCATCTTGAGTTGCACCACTTCAATGGCCTTAACATCTATGAATGAATAGTGAGACTGTCACTGTGAGTAAAAATAATCGCCACATTATGAAATCCTTTTGGCTGTTTTCTCCTGTCTTCCCACTCATATATTAGGGGTGGGTATACACCTGACCTCCAATTTGAGCCATTGTTGTAGGTATGGAAACTTTTGTGCAACAAGATGTTTAAATTCATGTGAGTCAGACTATTACTTAATAAATTGGGATTTATTATCAGTGCCCTTACGGGTGACTATACGGTTCAGGTACTTCTGTACAGTACCTGTCTTGTCTTCCTCCAGCATTCATGCTGTTCAACAAAGATCAGACCCTGCTACATTGCTTTTGATCAGATATCACTGCATTGCTTTTGGCTATATTCTCTGCTCTCTCATGGCTTCAGGCTATTCATAACTGTGTTAAGCTATATTCATCCCCCTTGACCAGATCAGACCGTGTCAAAGTATCTCTGTGTAAGTCAGGGTTAAAGAGTGGAATGAACTCTTTTCTATTGTGTCTCTCTCTCTCCCTCTGACTTTCTACAACTTAGAGCTATATAGGGTGCCTTTTGCACTAAACAGAGGAAGTAGAAGAGCAAGTCAGTTTGCGTAGAGGTGGAGGAAACATCTTATTTTATTTGAAATGTGTGTTTTTTTCATGGTGGCATAAAAAAATTAAGATCATGGTCAAAGAACTAGTTAGGGATTGGTTACAAGACAACCCAGAGCTAAGTGAGCTGTATGTAAGGTCCAGGGTAAGAGATGCTGAGAGCTGTGACTTGTTGTTATAACGTGGGTGGAACAGAGGGAAAAAGTCAAATAGATGCCATGGCTTATTTTAGTTTGAAATCTTAATTTCAGGCTAAACATTAATTTTACATACAGTATGAGAGGAGGCAAAAACGCGCAGAACACAAAGCATGTAATTAAAAACATTACACTCACCTATTTAGGTTGTCAGAAAACTGCATCCTCGAAGCAGAAAGTTTTTACTTGTTTATTTTGTTTTAGGACTTCTGTTAAGAGAGAAACTTCAAAAAAAAAAAATTTCTAGGAGGAAAAACAGAAAAAAAAAATCGATTTAATTTCTCCTGACACAGAGAATTGTTCATTTTGCTGCTGGCTTCCTGAATCGCCAGGCAAGGGGGCCTGCCTCAAGGCATGAGATACCCGGACCGGGAAGAAATTAAGCAGGGTAACCACCCTGCCTTTCTGCCTTGTTTCTATCACAGGTTTCATCAGAATTGATACATTGCTGCAAAACATCCTGGTTTCATCAAATTGGCATTTTTTCATGGAGAAGCATTTCACTGGAAAATTTTCTACTGTAGGCAGTATGATCTAGCAGACAGAGCATCGAACTAGGAGTCCACGGATATGGTCTGCGACTAATATTTTGCATGACCTTGCGCAAGTTATTGCACTGCTCAGTTTCTTCTAACATCTTTTGTCCATCATGGCTACATAGATTACAAGCTCTTCAGGACTGGTATGGCCAGGTAGAAAGTCATCTTATTTGGTTTGCTAGCAGGCATTCCCTTTCCGTCTATCACTGTCCATCACTTTGTATCTCTTGTCTCATTTTTCTCATGTCTGATATCCTACCCAGTGTTTTCCTCTCTCTTCTGGACATGGATGAGATGTAGCACCTCCTGCAACAGACACTTCCATCTCCAACACAGTGCAAAATACCAGGTCCTGAGTAAGAAAAAAATCAGTCTATAGTTTGACAAGTCAAATGCTGAGTGTTTTGCAGCAGTCAGGCAGAAGGAGCTGGGTATCGGAAGGCAGCACAGAGTTACAATATAAATTAATGATCTTGACAATTGAATCATTTTGTCTGAGCTGGAGCCCTAGTTCTGTTCTTAGCTGTAGACATAATTTCATTGTTTCTTTAACTCAGGGGTGGGCAACATGCGGCCTGCCTGGCCCACGGGACCCCTAAAAATGTAGAAAATTAATATTTATCTGCCCCTGGCTGCCTGTCACGCGGTCCTCGATGGCTTGCCAAAACTCAGTAAGCGGCCCTCCGCCCAAAATAATTGCCCGCCCCCGGTTTAACTTGTAATACCTGAAAACAAATCATGACTCATCATCAATGTTCCTAGTTCTAACAGTACAGCCCTCTTCAACCCTATTTTTCTTTGTCCTCCTTCCATGAAATAAAAAGCCTTGGGAAACTTGAAGAGAGCATATATTTTTCTTATGAACAGCAGTTTTGCTGTGCTACCAACAACAGACACAGTGCCACTGACTGGGGAGCTTTCCTTGATGGTGCGGGGCATTTCTAATTCTTTTGGTGCAGCTATTGAATCAGGTTCTGTATGGCGATGCTGGCTTTTGTGAAAGTGGGATGTCTGTGTGTGCTGGGATTCGGTTCTCCGTCTTCAGTATATTTTCAACATTGATTGCATGATAGCATGCAAAATATCTAGCATCTACAAGATCCTGGCTTGCATATTATACAATCCTGTACAAATGTACAGGTCTTCACTTAGATACCTGATACTATATTGTATCTGTAGGGA
>NW_005841873.1:4394801-4405314 GCF_000455745.1 Alligator sinensis
ATGGCACATGCTGCCATCTACACATTATGGTATTTAATGGGCCTAGAGTACCAAATCCCTCTTCTTCCTTCACCCCCTCTCCCTGCCCTGATACTTGCTATGGAGGAACTCTATTGACTTAGGTCTCTAGTGTTTTTAGACACAGAAGTCCTCTCTAAGCTCAAGGCCGGGATTCACTTGCATAAAATTTGCAGATGATGACAGGGGTGATGCAAGTGCAGAGGCACATGCCATTATTGCCTGCTGTTCTTGGGATACTTTGTCTTGCAGAAGGGCAGCGTTAATATTATCCTTTATCGTTGGGTGCTGCTGTAGAGCTGTGTTCCAGCATAGCAGGACACTTCAACTGAGGAATTAGTAGCAACACTGGGACAATGGGTTGCCTGGTAATTGATGTAAATAGCTTGGTTAATGACTCTGCTAAAGCAAAGTGGCATGTGATTGTAATGGCAATGCTACACTGGTTGGAAAACAAGATATTAATTTAGAACATAAGGACATGAAGAAATAATGTTTGGGGACTGAGTAAAGGCCATTCAGTTGCTCAAGGCTCATTTCCTTTTTCTGTAGTACTCCATTAACCACAAGATGCTATCATGGTTTTTAATGACCCCAATGTTTTTGCCCGAACAACTTTGTCTGGTAGACAGTTCTAGACATTTATGATGGCCTGAATGATTGATAACCTATTTCCTGGTGTTTGCTTGAATCCCATTCTTTAATATCCAGGGTTTCTTACATGAAAGTGAATGGCAGTGAGAGTCAGTCTTGAGCTATTACCTTAAAATAATGTTAGTCTTGGAGTCCCCCCTTCATTTCCCTCTGTCCTTTTTTTAATTTGAATATAACTAAAGATGCTGTGGAAATTTCAAGTAGGTCCAGAAGGCATTTGACACACTAGTTATGCAGCAAAATTCCAGTACGAGTAATTGCATCCCAGCGACTGAACTGCCTGTTGTTGTAACTACATATTCCTCTTCATTTTGAGGACTTAAACTATTGTTTGATATTCCTCTATACTAGAAAACAGTTGCCCAGCATCACTACAGATGCAAGAAGTTTATTAATAGGGGGAAAAAATATTCCTCCTGGCAGTGTTTTTACCTGTTCATCCAAATAGCCTAAATTTATTTTAATCTGTATTCAAAGAGTGTCTGGTACCGCCAGCCATGATGCAAGTGCCACTGGGGTACTGTTAAACTTAGACTTGGTCTCTGCATTTAAAAACACTCAGATGTGCACGTACACACGTATCACCAGTGTAAATCCCAAATTCAAACAAGCATTGTCATTTAAAAAAAGAATTAAACTTAAGGTGAATAGTTAAAGTACTCACATAGATTTAACTATATTCAATATATTTAACATAAACAATAAATGTAAAATACCTTCATTTTATAAATTACCACTCCTGCTATTCATGCATATGCTCCGTAATGTTGCTTAGCAGATTCAAGGACCCTCCATGCAGAGCCCCCATGCAGTGTTGGCTCTTTAAATAGTAATTCCTTGCATCCAGTATGCAAGGGGTAGCTGACCTGCAGCACGCATGCTACAAGTGGCACAGGCAGCCTCTGTGTGTGGTATGCAAAAGATCAGGGTGGGGACGGGAAGCACAGCAACAGATAGGGCAGGGAGCAGAAAACAGAGCAACAGATTTGGGCAGGGCAAGGGGCAGGGCAAGCAGATTGGTGTGGCACTCAGAGGAGGCATGGGGCTAGTAGAGTGGTGATAGTGTAGCGGGTGCACGGGGGAAAACGTGCATGCCCTGAGAGCGCTGGTGCACCCTCTGACAGCAGTGTTCCCTGCTTAGGCAATGGGCAGGGGGGGCAGGAAAGAGGGTTGGTAACCCCCTTGAGAGCACCAGCTGGGGAGTGGGGGCACTGCAGTCCCCTCACGGTCTGGAAGCGCTGGTGGTGCACCACTGGCACTTCTGCATCGGTGCGCCCCCCCTCCGGTCGGCACAATCGGCCATGGGGGGACTCCCCCTGGGCTCTGCCTGGCTGCTGGGGGGGGGGGGGGGAAGACCCCCCCCCGCCCCAAACCAATTCCCCCCCCCGACTCAAGAGGCACTAGTTACCCATAGGCTAGTATGTAGCCAAAAAGCTTGGCCCTCACTGGTGTATGCTGCATAGTTGCAACTCCCCTTGCCCCTCACATGCTTTATTGAGTTCTGCATAAATGCTAAAATGTACTGATATGTGTATGTTGGCCTTAGTCAAGTATGTGATAATTGGTAACAGGTATGGAAAGCGTTTACAGTTCAGAATTAGGCTATTAGTGTGCTTGGTTTTCTAATGGATGATTTGGCTGATGCTTTAAAAAGTACTGACCTTTACTAAACATCTGTTGATAAAAACGTATCTGTTCTTAGCGAGAGGCCCGAATTGAAAACCTGACCTTTTCAACCTGAAGAAGCGTATTTCGACAAATTCCAGGTCACAGAACTATTCTGAAAGTTTTTTTTTTCTTTTGGTTGGTTGTTTTTTTGTTCCAGTGCAGAATGAAAACAAATTGTGACGCCTGGAAATTTTTTGTGACAAGCATTTATCATGATCCAGCCAGATCTAGTGAAAACAAAGCAGTGGCACGGTTTTATATATACTGCTGTAAATGAATAAACATGGTTTGCCTTGACTGGAAATGAGACTTGTCTAAGTATTGAGAAGATAATCAAGGCACAGATCTGAGGTTGAATTGTTTTCACTAGCAGGTTCCAGTGTTTCTTGATTCACAGTTCAATGACTAGTGCGCTATAGTAACTCCCACTGAGATAAGCTTTACCCTGCTGTACCTTGGATCATATAATTGAAAGATGTTTGGACAACATATCACTCCCTGTCTTTTTTTTTTTAAGAAATAAAATATTTCTTTTGAAGCAAGACAGATCTTGTAAAACTAAAGGAAACTGATTTCACAATTTAAGGGGCCCAAGCAAAAGAACTGCTTTTTAACTGAAAGAGAAATTGTGAGCTCAATTTATTATCCTCTGTTTTTGGGTTTGTTTGTTTTTTAAACAATATGAACCATTTAGATATTGACTGTAGGGGTTAAGGTCATTACATCTCATGTAAAACACAGGATTATCCCCCATACTGAAACACATTGATAGTGGAAATTGCTTTTTTATTAATCCAGGCTTAAATGCCCCGTCTCTAATTCCTGTGACCTAAATAGTTGTTCAATGTAAAACTTGAGCACTCTACAAACTTTGTGTGTGGGTTTCTTTCTTTACTTCCTCCTTGAGATGACTGTACCGCTTTTCTTTCACCCTCCATTAAAAATGTAGGATAACAGTAAAGGCATGTTATTTAATTACCGGTGTCCATAAATTACTGTTGTCAACACAGGCGTTGCATGTTATATACATAGCTATGATTTTGTTGCATCTCAGAACCTCCCGACACAATCTAAAGTTCCTTCCCAACCTTTGTTTTAACTATGAATGCTTAATAACTGGAATAATTCAGCAGTACATGGACTGATAACTGGCATTTTTCATGCCTTAAAAATAGATGCCAGCGTTCTCTGCTGAAACTAATGAAGCAAAAAAAAAAGGGAGAAAAAAAAAGATTCTCCCCTCCCTTTTCAAATTCATTTTTAAAAGTTAAGTAAGGCCGAGTGAAGTCAGTGGGATTACTGCTACTGGCTACAACAAGCTTTGATCTGGCCCTTTGCTTCATTTAGGTATCTTCCAAACAAATCAATGGTATAAACCAGGGGGTGCTCAGCCCCTGGCCCATGGGTTAGATCAGGGGTGGACAAAATGCAGCCCATGGGCCAGATGTGGCCCACCAGGCCATTCTATCTGGCTTGTGGGCCCCTAAAAAACTTAGAAAATTAATATTTATCTGCCCCTGGCTGCCTGTTATGCAGACCTCGATGGCTTGCCAAAACTCAGTAAGCGGCCCTCTGCCCAAAATAATTGCCCGTCCCTGAGCTGGGTCTATGGATCTGAACATGTGGCAGCAGGGGAGCAGTGGTGGCAATTGCCACTCTGCTGCTGCCAAATTTCCAGACTGTTGGAGAACATTGCAGAGGCTGTATAGCGTGTTAGATCTGCGTGTAGAGGTGACCTAGGGCTCAGTCCAGGGACACAGGGCCCAGCTGAAGGTGATGTAGGTCCCAATTCTGCGGCTTGCTGCTGAGGGAAGTAGTATGGGGCTAAGGAAGGCAGTGCCAAGCTCTGGGAGTGGCGCAGGGCCTAATCCTGGCTCACAGGGCCAGATCCAGTCCATGGACTGGCCCCTAGCCACTCATCTGCCTGACACCAGCAAAATCTTGGGTGCCCCGGTATAGACTACAGCTATGACTTATTTTTCTTCCTTCTATTAACCCCCAAAAGTCTGGCCACTAGCTGTTTAAGCTATGCATGTACAGCTGATTTATTTATTTTTTTGAATCCATGTCACCGGATCTTTTTAAGTGGCTTGAACAACTTGGAATTACCCTTGAAGAACAAGCCTGTATACTTCCAAAAGATTAAGAGAAATAAGACGACAAATGCACACGGCTGAGGTTTCTATTAGAAGGTACAGGCAGAAGCCTGAGCCACTCAGATGTGTTCAGGGGAGTTTTCTTTTGGGGCAGGGAAGTTTGTCTGAGCGTGAGGAGGCACTCTGTTGCTGGAGACACCAACGTTCAGGCACAAGGTACACTTCCAAAAGCACTCAAGTGATCTCTGGTCATGGATTTTGGGCTCCCAAATCATTTAGACCTCAAGGCGCTTTCATACATTTTATCCAAGAAGTAATGCTGAGGCACTAGTTATTTGTGGACATTAAAAAAGACTCCTAGTATTTTTGCAGGAATATGATAGCCCTGTTTTCTCGGACAAATTCCAGTGTAATTATTAAGAGTACACTGTAATCCCACCTGTGGTTTCAGTTGGATGTAGTATTCTTCACTGCCTGCCTTAAACTGCTACGTACATAGTATTCCTGTGCAGGCTGCTAACAGGTGCCATCTATCACCCCAGAGGTAGGTGACATTATTCCTCTGTGTGCGTGTGTGCGTTTATATATATTTATTTCTATCTTGTAAAGCACTTTGGGATCTTTTGGGATGAAAGGAGCTATCTAAATCTGAGACTTTATTATCATCTTCCCCTTCTACAAATAAATCATCTTGCAAAATGACTGTGGAAGAAATTACTCTTGCAGAAATGGATTCATCCTGCTCCCCCACAGAGAGATGAGAGAAACTTTATAATAACTATCAAATTATTTTACAACCAAAGTATTGCCATGGTTGACTAGTTTGCTTCTTGCAGCTTTGATAATGAGTTTTAAAAGTAACAGAAAATGTTTCCACAATTAGAAAATAGGATTAGCATTTTTGTTTATGAAGAATTCTCTCTTATCTCAAGTTATTTCTTGGTGTTTGGGCAATAATGGCAATGCCTTTGTTAATTATTAATTCATATGATCATTATTAGGCCATTAATAATTTAGAGTAAATGCTGCTGCTTTTTTACTATGTAAATGTTTTCATTCTTATTCATCAGATCCTTATTTCATTATTAATGTGATTCATAAATACATTACACTTGGGTCTGATAAGATAAGAGGTACATGCTGGAATATACTTTTTTTTTTTTCCAGAAATGATATATCCCACAGATGAAGGCCAATGAGGTTGCTCAAGAAGTGTTATACTGGTTTTTCTTTAAAAAGTAGAAGTTTAAGAAAGGCTGGAGTACCATTATGTCCAATAGGGTAAATGATATTCCTATTTTTTGATTTAAGACTCTGTCATACTTCCGCAATAAAGGGTAATGGTTCAGAAGTTTCCTGATGTGTATTACAAACAGCAGGGTGCTAATGTACCTTTTTTATATTCAAAGGAACTTACCTGGAGTTTCTGTATCCAGCAGTGCAAGATTCGCAGCGACTCCACGGAGTCGCACTGCTTTACACCCGGGGAAAAGCTGACTGGCAATGGCTTACGCTACTTGATCATCAGGGGTTTTTCCCCCCTCAATTTGAAAGAAAAAGATATCCCGGAAGAACTCAGGCAATGCACAAATAAAACTGGTCTAGCGATTTATAGAGGAACACAAAGGCTTTTATCTCTATAATAAGGCTTCGAGTCCAGGCTAGGCTACTAATGAGTAAAGCGCGTTACTGTCTGGCTTTTCAGTGACTCACATAAAATGGAAAACATAGAAGTGAAGCAAAGGAGGACCTCAAACTTTTACATTTCTGGTAGCATGTGTTGCATTGGTGTGAATTATAAGGGATTTTAGCTAGATGGCACTAAAGCACATTCTGATATACAGTATTGCTATTCTAGTGATAAAGCTGGTTTTCAAACCTTCTGGTAGGTTAATAGCTATAGAGGGACACTGGGTCGCTGAGTCCTATGTCTAGCTTTCAAAAGCAACGATGGCACATAATCTCATTCAGAAATGCAGCAAACTTCTCATTATAACTAGTTAGAGCTTTTTGCCTCCCCTGCTCCTACCAGACGGTCGTTTGAGGACCTCATGCCTTTGATGGTAGGAAGCCTCCTTTTAAGGCCCAGCCTAAATTTATTCATGACCAGTTTATATAATGATTTGTTCCTGTGCCAACGTTGTATTTTATCTTAAATAGCTCTCCTCCTTCTGTTATGTTTATGCCTTTGCTTTTTAAAGAGCAATCACAACCTTTCCCAGATTTCCTTTAGCTAAGCTAAGCAAACCAAGATTATCCCATCTCCTCTTGCAAGACAGAGCATTCATTCACCTGCTCATTTAGTGACCTCTCACAGCTCCTGCTCCACTCTGAATTAATTGTTCTTGAACATGGATGACCAGAACTCTGCTTAGTCCTATAGATGAGCTCTTACCAAGGCCTTATATCAATATTAGTCCTTGCCTTTATCAGAAATGCTTCATCTATTGCATCCTAGAATAACATTTCTTTTTTCTAGTTCTCCAGGATGGTTATTTCCCCCAGTAGCCATTCTGCCCTTGCCCCATCCTGTTTTTGGATCCAGCCATTTTACATCATCATCCTTATTGAATATGGAGGCAAAATACTAATTTAATCTAGGCTATACCTAGATTAATTTTAATGCCTACCTATCCCCACTGTACATTGGCCTTAGTTCCTTTCTTGCTCTCATTTCAGTTAGCTAGTTAGAGTATTTTACTATTTGCTTTTATTTCCTTTGCAAGATCTAACTCAGTTGTCTTTTGAAAATCTTCCATTTTAACTCTACATTTTTTGACCTCAAGGACACAGCTTCCTTCCCTTATGCATCCTTTCTTCCCCTACCTTATAGGTTTTTAACTTTTTCTTGGGGCACAAATTCCAGATAGTCTTTTGCACCTCTAACCTAAAGAAATCCCAAGCCTCTTCCACATTCAAGTCTTTGAACTCTTTAGTCCAAGTGGCTTTACTAGCAAGTTCCCTTAATTTTCTCAACCTATGTCTTTTAGAAATCCAAATATTTATTTGCAGACCTATTTCTGTTTGTCCTTCAGTTTAATGAAATCAGAGTTCACTCCTGTTTTCTGAATCCAAGATTATTTTGTGTGACCAACTCTTCCATAATGTCCTTCCTAGCTACCAAAAGTAAATCTAAAATTATATCACTCCTTGTTCATTCAGGGTGCCAATAGATGGGAGGAGAGACTGCTCGAATGCACTATAATTACATTAATTAATCGAACCTGTTGGAATGTGCCAATTAGCACACTCCAGCAGCCTGTGCGTCGTGTGTGTCAGCACCCCCACGCTTCAAAATGGCAGTGAGGGTGCTTTAACTAAAGCTCATTTGATGAGCTTTACTTAAAGTGCCCCTGCCACCATTTTCAAGTGCAGGGACACAAATACACAAGATGATGTGGGTGTTTTAATTAGAGTGGCGCTCAGAACCACTGTAATTAAAGAACGTCCCAACACACACCCATACGCACACCCCTGGAGTACATGTAAAAACACCCTCAATGATTTATTTGGTAAAGGAATGGCACCCAACATCTAGGAATACCTTACCCCTACTATTATTATCATAACTTTCTCCAAACTGTGTCTGGGATGTTAACATCTCCTATAACGAGACAATTCTTCTTTGTATTGATCTTTTCAAAGTGGTCTCATACATGGGAGGTGATAATGCCTCTACTCTGCACTAGTTAGGCCTCATCTGGAGTATTGTGTGCAGTTCTGGGCTCCACATTTTAAAAAGGATATGGAGAAGTCAGAGAAGCTCCAGCAGTAGGCAACAAAGATGATCAAGGGCTTGAAAAGCCAGTCATATGGGTAGAGTCATATTCAGCTTGAAGAAAAGTGCTTTAAGGGGGACATGGTAGCAGGATTCAGATACTTGAAGGGCCGCCATAAAGAAGGAGGAAAGCACCTTTTCTCTGTTGCTGCAGAGAGCGGGGTGCAGACCAATGACTTGAAGTTGCAGCAAAGTAGGTTTAGATTGGATAGCTGCAAAAAACTTCTTCACCATGCAATCTCCATTACTGGAGGTGTTCGAGAAGAGGCTAGACAGCGACTGGTCAGGGATGATCTAGGTGTAGCTATGCTCTGCTATGGGTATTTCCCATGCTTCTAGGCTTTGCTGGTTGCCCCTGACCCTGCTACATGCATCAAGGTGTTTTTAAGCTTCCCTCGGAGGCATTGGGTGCTGGCTACGGCCAAGGCTGAGGATTTTGACTGGTGTCACGGCAGGGTCCTGTAGGAGGGCCGTGATCTCCTTAAGGCCCTCTTTCCGTGCCAAGTTGGCCCAAGGGCACCCTCTATTTCTCGCCCGCCACGTCTTTGATGGTTTAGATTGGTTGGGAGGCTGCCTTATGCCCTCTCAGACACGTCTCTATGTTGACTCGTACCCCGCGGTTTCCTGGACTCCTCGTGGGTCTTGTCTTACACGTTGGCGCCGCTCTCGACTTATGGGCTATGCGTGGCTCCAACCACCCCTGATACCACGCCCCAAGCCTCACAGATGGAATCAACATTGGTCTGTCTCTCTCTCTGTACTCACACCCATCTCCCGGGCCTTCTCTGTTATGCCGCCCCCTCCTGGGGCTCTCTGTGCCCACTCGGGGCCTTCTCTTGCACTGCTGCCCCCTTTTATGGGGACTTCTCAAGCGCTGCCCCCCTTTCTGGGGCTTGCCAGGCCCACCCCTAGGGCTTCTCAATGAGGCGCTCCCCTCTCTGGGCTCACCATGCCCGCACTGGGCTTCTCAATAAGGCGCCCCCCCCTCCGGGGCTCGCCGGGCCCAACTTGGGCTTTTCTAATAATGTCACCCCCTTTCTGGGGCTCGCCACACCTGCGCTGGGGCTTCTCAATAGTGCCCCACCTGGGGCTTGCTACACCCGTGCTGGGGCTTCTCAAGTGCCCCCTCTCTGGGGCTGGGGTCTAAGCACCCCGTAAGCTGCGCCCTCACTAGCACCGGGGCCCCCACACCACTGTGGGTCCCTTTATGAGTATACTGCGCCTGCTCTGGCGCTGGGATCCTCACACTTCGTTGTGAGTCCCCAATGAGGATACTGCACCCTCACTGGCGCTGGGGTTCTCACACTCCGTTGTGAGTCCCTGATGAGGCCTCCTCCAACCCCTTATAGCCTCACCCAAACCACCGGTGTAATAAACAACCACAAAACAAACACAAGCCTCTTGGCCACAACTTAACTCATTGCTCAAGCCTCCGGAGCTGCCATCTATAACTCTGCTCCAGCAGTACCTGCAAGTCTCACTGCTTCTCACATCCCTACTCTGGAAGCTCCTGCCTCTCTGGCTGCTGGCAGGGAACTACCAGCCTGACCTCAGCCCTGGGCTTTATAAGAGCCAGGCTCTGCCTCCTACAGGCAGCCGACCGCTGGCAGGTGTGGGTCATTTCTCCCTCCAGTTGCCCCGGCAACCCACAGGTGGGCTCCTATTCCCTGCTAGGGCTCCCTATGCACTGCCAGAGCTTCTCCTCTGGCAGTTTCTGCCTCTAGGAGCAGGGCACCTCAGTGCTCTGCGACAACTGGGATGTGCCAATGTTCCTGATGGGACCAAAGCCAGAGGTTCCTGGCTAGAGGGTCCTGCTCCTTTGCTCAGAGTCAGACTCAATGCCATTTTGGGCTCAAGAAGGAATCTTTCCTTGTGGTCAGATTAGTATGGACTGTGGGTTTTATTTTGCCTTCCTCTGTAGTGGGGTGCTTCACCTTCTACCTGGGAGCTCTTGAGCATATATTGACACAACCTTTTATAGAAGCAGGACATTGGCTGCCATCGTTCCCCTGCTTTCCCTGTGGTAGGTTAGGGTTTTATGTCCATGTTGACTCAGGGTTGACTGGATTCATATAGAGTTTAGATTCTTATCAGTCATCCCTGCTTCAATCCCAGAAGTACTCTGGTGGAGTCTACCTCTAAGAAAGTCCTCTTGTCATGAAGGCTTCCCAAGCCCTCTTGCACCAAGCTTTGAGGCATTTGTTATCTAGTCTTTCCTTCGACACCTGTTGGAAGTCTCCTGAGCCTCCACATTCCTGAGCACTTTTCCCAGCCTGGTGCAGCTGTTACTGATCCATTG
>NW_005841873.1:4405345-4417994 GCF_000455745.1 Alligator sinensis
AGCAGTGTTATTTCTCCCGACAAGAAGGACAATCAGCGGATTTGCCCTTGCTTCCACGAATCCATTTCTCAGAACCTCACTTCTGGTAGACAGAAAATTTACTTTTTTTACTTTGCTTTGGGGAGAGGCCTGTTCATTCTTCTTAATAAGGACTCCCCAATCACATAGCTCTACCTCTTCCCCATTAATTGACCCCAGTCTTGCAATGAACATACAGAGGCATAACAATGCAGCCAGGTGCCCAAGGCAGTGGGACGCGTGGAGCCAGCAGTGGCTTTCAGTGGCTGCTGTGGCACCAACATGACTGTGTGGCGGAGGTGGCAGCAAGCATTTTTCCGCCCTGCCCCTGCCCCAAAGTCTTAAAGGCTTAAAGTAAAGCACCATTTTTAATGTTGAAGTCCAAGAGTAATAAATGTTAAACTCAGAACAAAATTAAATTAGTTTTGTGTCAGCTCCTCTGCACCATGCTACCGTGTAAAAAGTAATTTATTTGCTGTTGAGCATTTTCATCAGGTTCAGAATGTATATTTTTCATGTAAACCATAAAATAATGAAGACAAAATGTCAAATTATTTGCTCTGGCTCCGTTACTGGCACATATCAGGCTCTGAAAATCATGTCTATGACAAATTATGAGATTTTTGTTTTTTAAACAGCATATTCTGTCTTTTTCTAGGGTTTTTTTCTAATGTGTTTGTTGGTCAGCTATGGCTCATGTTTTCAAGTTTCCTTTTCTCTGGAGCTGTGGGGAAGCTATGCTCCGAATGTGTGCAATACACTGCTGCTATACATGAGACTGCAAATGCTCTGGGCTTGTATGCCCCCACATCATGCCTAGGCATTGATTAGACTGCTTTGAACAACAAATGATCCACCATTGTGTGCTAAAATATAAGTAGGGCAGGCTTTATTTTCCTTCTCTCTTCCTCTTTCAACTGCATTAATGTGCTTTGTAAGTCTAATACACATGGTTGTCAGAGGGGAGGAAGAAACCTAAGAATCAGCCCAGACTAAAACCTTTGGATAGGATCAAAAGTAGTTTCCAATGTTGGTGTTGGAAGGTTTATTGCGATAACAGTAGCTGAAATGCTTATGAGATGAAAAGTGCAGCTGGATTATTACTTCTTACAGATAAAATGATGAGATAGTATAGTTTGTCCTTTCCATATAAAAGGCCTTCTGATTTTCCTTTCTGTGAAATTCTTGGACCATTAAATCATTCATGAATCTCCATATCTTGCTTACTTTTGCAAAATTAACTCTTAATGTGACGAGCCCATCACGTTCTGACTTCTACATTTCATGGATGTTTGTGCCAGTCAGTCAAAACCATTTAATTATCCTTCTTCACATCCATTCCTGTTCCACAACTAACTAATGCCATCCAGTGGTAATGGTACAACATAAATCGAACATGTCATAGGCTAGCTTATTTGGGGTTAAGCACCACCGTTCAATGCGCTGTCCACAGCAATATATAATTGAGTTGAAAAAACACACTGACAGGTGGAAGTGTGTTCATTCCAGCAAATGGTAAAAATAGAGACTGTATGCTAATGAAGAACTAAGTAGAAGAAACGTCTCTATAGCTATGTAAAACCTGTTTTGCTTGGCTCAATTGGCTAATGAGTTGTATTTTGTGAAATCTGATACCAAAAATATTTGCCGCTTAGGTTATCTGCACTACTACCCACATTTCAGATTCTGGTCTATTTTCTGTTTTGACAAAATGACTGATTTTGACTCAAGCGTACCATGGACTTTTGCCCATTTTTTTGACAGAGCCTTCATCACTTATACAATGTCCATAGGTTTGCCATCCCTCTTCTAAATGGTCCCAGGTTTGCTAGAAACCACACGGGTTATCTGTGGAAGGCAGGCCTGGGATCGTTCTAGAGCCCGGGTGGGCAAAATATGGCCCACAGGCTGAATCTGGCCCATCAAGGGATTTTATCCAGCCTGCAGCAGGTCCCTCTGCCTCACATACCCCTAGCATGGGGGCAGCCTGGGCTGTGAGACATGTGTCCAGTCTGGCACTGCCCTTTGATCCCTGGTCCTGCCACCCATCTCATTCCTGGATGCTGCTCCCCACCCACCCGGGGCTCTATTCCATCTGTCCGGTTGAACATGCCTTGCCCATGCGGGTCCTAGGCTGGTCTTCATGGAGACTCAGGGATTGCCGGGTGGAGACAGTATGGGGCTGGGCCTGGAGCAGCCCATTTAGGGAGTTTTGATGAGCTGTCGGGCTGGGGAGGGGAGCGGGGCTGCTGACCTGGCCCGCGACAGCTCACCAAAACTCCCTAAGTGGCCTTCCAGCCCAAAGCATCGCTTATCCTGTTCTAGCACTTCAATCAGTATAGCATTTCCTAAATCTTTACATTTTTTGCACACCTGCAAACAGGGCTCCTTTGAATTCATAACTTTTGTATAATTTAATCTACCTCTAAAAAGTATGAATTATGACTGTTATTGGGTTCTTTGCTGTTTCCGCAACCTGCATACACAATAGAAAATTCCCTATGGTTGATGCCCTGGTCATATCTGAACTGAATTTGAATATATTTTTACTCAAAGAATAGCCAGAAACAAACTGCTTTTAGTGTTGAAGCTTGAGTTCCTGAAGCAATACTTATTTTGGTTTGTTTCTGACCACACTTAATCATACAGCTATGTTCAGCAGTCGTTCAGCTGCATTATTGTTATCACTTGTCCTAAGCCACAGGGAAACAAAGCTGCAGTGTTTCTTTTCCCTCTCATAAATGTCATTTGTTGCTTGCTCAGTCAAATGTGGAACCCAAATCTGAACTAACTTTGGTCTTGAATTTCTATAATTCATCCTCATCTTTTTCCCCATCTGAAACCCTAGCTATCCCTTGGCACAAACATCACCATTGAAATCTCTCAGGAATACACAGGGGCTAGCTGGAGCTCTTCCATCCTTCCTCCAGCTGCCATTTAATTTTTGTTAGACCCAAATACATGACCTGCTCCTGATTAACACAACTAATTGCAGTAGTTTTAACCATTTTTTAACAGGTCACCGTGTGTCATTCAACCTTCCTGCTCACTCTTTCAGCTCTTTGTGCTGTATCACAAGTGACAAGATTTGACCAGGCTAAACAGGCAGCCTTTTTTATCCACTTTTGCAAACAGCTTGGAAGGGAGTGAAGACTCAGTGCCATTGAAGTTAAACAATTTAGAGTAATCCTATAGTTGCTCAGTAGTAGAGTTGGAAAAAAAGAGCTAATGTTCTTAATGACTACTTCCCTACTCTGATACTTGTAGCACCTTCCTTGACTAAAGCCTTGCAAAGATTGTAGCGGCAATTTTACAGTTAAAATATTATGGCAAACAAGCATAGATGGTATTAGGATTAAGAAGACTACCCTACTTGCTGCTACCTATGGCACAGATGACAGAGAAAATATGCTCACCGCTGCTTTTGCACTTTAGGACTGAACTGCGTATCATATTTTTGCGCAGGCTTTCAGAATCTAATAAGAATACCCCAAATATTGTGAGTACCAATGGCACACACACTGCCTAATATTTTGTATGGTCTGATAATTAAATTCTGTTGCTCTTGGACTAAAGCCCTTAAAAATAAAGAGCACACATTGTTTTGTTTGCATGAAAACAGCCATACCACGTTGAATGCTAAAACTAAATTATTCCCATTATGTTTCCCACTTATTGTTGAAGATGCAGTGTGCAGCCTTCAAATAAGCAGAATTATTTGTAAGCTAAAAGGTCAGTGGTGATTTTGTTGCCAACTAATATCGAACACTCCCCCCCTCCCCCAAAAAAAATCCTATTCAAAATGAAGTATATTAAAGCAGCACAAAAGACCTTTATCTGGGAAGGGAAGAGTGTTAATTATGCCAAATTGATTTAAACTTGCAAAGACATGGTGCATAATTGAGAATTTATACTATTATTAATTTGATAGGTATGTTTTACAGCCATCACATGGAAGGAAATGCGAGTTTCTTTCTATCATTACTGGAAGTTGGTTTCCTTAAACATTTTGTAGCGGTATTTTTCTTTCATTAATCTTTTCCTGGCAATATTATAGGGACCTTTGGCCTTTCAGTGGCGGATGGGTGGCTGGAATATGGTGTGAGCCTCACTGCTCGAGGTAATTTCCTCAACTCGGGTACTACATTTTTTAAACCCTCGCTGCAAAACATATGGAGAGCAGCACCTCTCAGAAGCTTTATCTAGTCCTTGGTGTAATGGCGCATGGACAACTTTCAAATGGCAAACCTGCGTGTTATTCAGGAGTTGCCAGTTACAGTCCTATAGGTAAGGGTGAAGTGAGTTTTTGCATTTTAAGCAGAGATTCAACACCCCTTTTACTGTGCATGAAAAATTCAATGTAGCCTCAAAGCGGTGATGCTTGCTCTTTGAGTACATGTTGTCTGAGAACTTGCCATTATTAATAAATAATGGCATTTAAGATTAATAAAAGTGCATCCTCTATGAAATGTCGCCTTCTGCATGAGGTCTTTATAATGCCCCCAGTGAGCTCAGTTCAGGTACTATATCCAGGTACAAAAAACTGGCAGTAGTAATACTTAGAGATTTGGCACAATGGGTATTTTAAGCCAAAATAAATGATGACAAATGATTTTTGGACTGTTCAGGGCACACATTTTAATGTTAGCCAGTCCCTGCCCAAGCAGCGTACTTAATAGAATAGAAAGAATACATTGAAAAGCACAGGTAAGAACAGATTTCATTTGAAAAAAACAGTAAGTCATATTACTAACATACAGTGGTAACTGGTACATTAAAAATCAGGTACTTGGATAGTAAATGTTACTGATTGCTCACCCAGTTGCTCATTTAACCAAAACTACGATCAAGGTCCAAGCTCAGAGAACATCCGCCAGTTGGCATTATTGCAGGGTTCTTGCCCTGAGTGTATACATTTTCCTGTATCCTGCTACCACAGCATTGACTAAGCGGTGTCTTGTTTGTCTTGATGGCTCAAGTGAACTCTAGCACAAGACCAGCATCTAAATCAGTAGATGCTCAGCCTGGAAGGAGTTGCCACTTTGACATTGCTTTGCAACTTTTGCTCCTTGGCGCAGTGAATCAGTGGCTGCTTCTTCAGCCAACACACATGGCTGGTGCTGGAGAAGTTTAAAGTTTAAATGGTTTATAAATCCATTTTATATTTGGATTTGGCCTCCAAATATAAAACGCCACACCCTCCTCTTAGAAAATGGAAGAACCCTGCTTTTCGATCAAAACTTACTGTTTCTCTGCAATCACCCTCATTTCAGTTATTTTATACTCAAGAAAACAACTGGGCCCTGGATTGTAAGGGCCTGATCTAGCTTAATTTACCACCAAACTTATATTAGAGTCAGGGATACAGAAACCCACCCTAAATGAACCACAAAAGTGCTGATGTTTAAGGACTCATCCATGTTCTTCTGCACCCTCTTTTATTATCTTCTCTCATCTTAGGATAATATCGGCTGAGCTGTCATGGTTGAGACACCATTGAAAATCCTGATGTTGGGAAAGCTGCAGCAGAAGCCTTGAAAAATTCCCTAACACCTAAATCTTGGTGCTAAAGCTTATAATTAGGCAGGAATTATGCAGAAAGGTTGCAGCTCAGCAGCAGGTTCACCTTTGTCTTTGCAGTTCATGTAGACGCACCTTTTGCTTCTTTGAGAAGAACAATCAGCTGTTGCATTGCAAAAATCACTGAATAGACTTGGATCCCAGTGCACACATTTCTGCATTGCCCTATGGCTATTCAATGGATGGCTTCAACTGTATCTCATAAAGAATTTTTTTTTGTCTCCTTTCTATCATCTGTACTTGTGGAATGGATGTGGTTGGGATCACTTCCTTTTTCAGCTCTAGGTCTGGAAGAAATCTTTGGGTGGTTTGTGTAAAGCCCGTCCCCTTACTTAATGCTGCTGTGTGTGCATTCAATTCAAAGATACTTGAGTTTCTGTAAGAAAGGACAATCTTTCCTCATCTGATATTAGTTCTTTATGCTCCAGGGCTGGAAAAATTAGGTGTTCATCCTTGATATATTCCAGATATTTCATTCCATCTAGTAGCTACCAGTCCTTTTTCTTTGGTGAGCTAAGAACTAGAACAGCTTGTAGTGCCTGAGAGAGGCTATACACATGGGATTTTAGCTTGAGCTACTGTCTTGGTGCTTTTGTACATGAGACTTCCCTGACAATTGTAAGCAGGCATTAGTTCTATTCTCCATAGCTAAAAATCCCTTTCTAGTGCAATTGTGTAATTTAAAGCAAGCTGACTGTTGCCCTCTACTTAATTTGGCAGGGATGATACAGTTGGGGATGGTCCTGCTTTGAGTAGGAGGTCAGATTAGGTAACCTCCCAAAGTCCCTTCCAGCCCCAAATTTCCATGCTTCTATCGTTCAGAGATGGCTGCCTTGGGACGACGCTATCTATTGGTTGTGAAATGGAAGGTGATGTGCAAAATGTAAGATCCTTCATTTCAATGTGCCCAGAACAAGAGAAGGGCATTGTGTTCTCCATACAGACCCCACAAGGAGTTGATATTAAAATGAAAAAGTCCTTGTGTTCCACTGTCTTTGTGTCTGGATCCAAGTGGTTATCATTTCTCTCTTTCGTCCTGCTTGTTTTGAATTGAGTTATTTCAGTGCTAACCTCATCCAGATTTGGTCTACACTTGATACAACCAGCTAACCCACTGGAAACCCCAACTGTGGATGTAGAGGATGCTCCTGCTTAATCTTCAGAGATATCATTGGGTAGCAGAGAGAATCCTGCACACATTACCTAGAAGATTATTCATGGAACGCTGCCTGGTTCATAACAGATGCACATTACTATTTTTGAAAAGCATCATGTTGCCAGATCCGCAGCTGGTCTAAATTAGTGAAGTCCATGGCATTGCACCAGCTGAGGATCTGGCTCAGTGCTATTGGAAAAGATTCAGGTTTCCTTAAAAATAGTGTTAATTAGCAGTAGTAGTATTTTTACTGTAGCACCTAATAGTTGCAATTATGGATCAGGACCCTACTGCCCTTGATGCTATACAAACAGAATAAATGCACAGTCCTGCTGATTCCACTACTCGCAAAGGCTGGTCGATAGCCGTCTCTATTAAGCAGTTAACATTTACTCATGGAGGTCTCCGAGAAGGTTGTGACAACTTACTCATGTTGACCTTTTAATTGGCCACTGTTTCTCTCTAAATAAGGAGGCAATATTACAAAATGGATTAAGTCCTGGGTTTTATGATTTATCAGATTGCTCAGGGATTGGCAAAAGGAGACTTTTACTTCCTAGCAGTCTTGAGAGGCATGGCACTGTGGTCTGAAAACAGGGATGAGAGGCTGGAACGCTTACACTTTAATCCTGGCAATACTGCCATCTATCTCCGTGGCCTCGGGTGACGCCTATGTTAATAACTCTGCCACAATATCGACGTCTCAAAACGTGGGGTTAATAAATTACCTATTTCCAAAAGATGTTACAAAGATTTATTAAGGTTTATACAGTGCTTTGAAGATGAAAAGCGCTATGCATGTGCTTATTATCAGATCCTTGGCTCAAATCCAACTCAAGTTGTTAGAGGCTGAGAGTTGTTCCTCTCTGACAGCTGCTCATTGACACGTGTGGAATGAATTGGTTGTCTTATTCTTTTTCCCAGTCAGCAAGTGTCTACATCATGAGTATTGCCAACATACCTGACTCTACATTTTTCTCTTGGCTGGCAGGGACCAAATAGGAAGATACTTCCATTTTACCCCTAGGAGAGGCTTCCTCGGTTGGGGTCCTTTGTCAAGGTAGTTCCTGGGCAAGGTAGTGCTGCATCTCATGGTGTTCCAGTGCTGAGTAAGAGGAGAAAACTTCCATTTCTAGGGACTTTTTGAAGTCACTGAAGGGCTGCAGAGAAAATCCACTCACATCAAGGGAAAGACTCCCATTGACTTCAGTGGGGTTTGGATTACACCTATCATCTCTTGAATCTGTTCGTTTTGTCCATAAATTGCGACTCAGCGCATTGAACAGGCTCTGTTCAGGAATATTTCAATAGAAAGGGTCAACATTTACAGTCCATTGGCAGCAGCTTGCAGGGAAGCCTGCCCAGTCCCTCCCTGCTTCCTGCTTTACCAGTGAACGTGCTATTAGTTTCACCATTTGGAGGAAGATTTAATTAAACAAAACTTTTTTAAAAGGAATTCTTGTACTTCCCTGTATTTTCTAATAACAGAAAGCAATGCCCAGAAGCATTCACCTTGTTTGTGAGAACTTGTTTGTGAGAACACCTTCTTCTTGTGTAAGAACTAAGTGAAACATAAGCAATTCTTCAGAACGTAGACCTTTTGGGTCTATCTGGTTACTCATTTTTTCTGCATTGCCAACAAGGGTCAGATCTATTCAGTCTGATGTCAGTGGAGTTAGATGAAGCTTTGCATCCCTTGCAAATAGATCTGGGTAAATCCTGCAGGACAACATTCACTAAGGACAATCCTCTCTCATTCATTTCTTGTGATGTCCCATTTTGCACGTGAGGTACCACGCCGGAAATGTTTGCACACCCACTTGGAAATGACCTTTAATCCCCTCTTTCTGTTTAGAAACCTGTCACCCACGTGTCCTTGATACCACGCTTTATGGTTAATAAGCCAGGAATATAAAATCATTCACGTACATACCAAGAAGCCCAGTGGTCCTCCAGCCCCCTGGTTTGGCCCAGGGACCTGAAGACAGTCGCATCTGAGCAGCTGGGAATTTTCCTGGGATGAGGGTGCTGTCGGGTAGTACAGAGCCAGCGTACGTGATGGTGTCACACATCCAATTTGGGAAAAAGAGAGGTGTGCTTAATTGCACTGCAGCAAAGGTACCCTAAACAGGCCACCGCGGTGGCTGCACAGGCAGTACCCAGTAACGGTGGGGGCTCCCTGGAGGATGCTAGTCAGATGCCCTCTAAATCAGCCCATGGCTAAGATCCCTGTTGCCTGCCACAATATATGCTGCTGCTGGGCCGTGCCAGCCTTTGTAAGTTAGAGTACACTTAGGCTTCTCATCTATGCTGGAGCCAACAGCGATGCATCATGACAAGCAGAGGCAAAATAAGACATTTCTAGCCCATCTTCTCTCAGGCACCAACCATATCCGAGAACAAACAGAAATCTGGTCCACTTTCAATGCCAGGTATTGGGATCTTTTCCTGGAATATTTATTAACAGAAACAAGTGCACAATGGGACAATTCATTTTCTACAGGTGCTTCATCCAGTTCCTGTTCAGAGGATTGTAAGGAACTATCACATGCACTGGGCTTGTAGAACGACACGTGCAAAACTCCCATTTTGCGAAATTTTGCTCAAGATATTCAGGATGAATACATTCCTTCCCTTCCTCCAGAACCAGCAGCAGCTCTATCGACAATAGGGTGCCGAAGCTACGTGGGAAAGGTGTGCTTTTGATTAGCGGGAAAACATGCTGCACAGAAGGGTGCGCTTATTCATGGCAACAAAGGAGGATTAAAATTCATGACATACCAGCGTCAAAAATAACCACACTGATGAGCTTTCTCATCTTCTGCCCTACTTAGTCATTAGGATGTAGAGCCACAAAATTCTATCATTTGTAACAAAATAATGAATTAATTGCAGTCATCAGGGGTTATTTAATTTATTTAAACAGAGTGTGAAATTGCCTCCTGATATTACATTATCTTTCCTTATGTAGTCTCTGTTTACTATGACCGCTACAAATATTCTTCTTGCCTTAAATACGCATCTCTCAGCCCAAACTATGTTAATGCTCCTATTGTAGAGCTGTTAAATAAGCAGCCTGAAGTCCTACATTTACTTGATTTACATATATAAAAATTCAGAAATGCACAAAGGTATGCTTCAAGCTTTTGTCATATCATCCCTGTTATATATTGGTTTCTGAAAATAAAGATTTAGGTATCTTTTTTCCCCCCCTTCTATCCTTAAGCTGAAATGTTTCACAGCTGATTTGACATCTAAAGTAGTTATAAAGACAATTTTATCTTTTCCCTTTTTTTAAAGCAAATATTCCCAACTGAATCAGTAAGCATCTAAACTTTCTGACAAGGTCACTTAATTATCAACAGTGCTGGCTGAAAAAGAACAGCCTTATCTCTGCCGTGACTGGTTCTTTTGTGGAGACTGAGCACTACTGAAAAGCCTTGTGCATGTTCATTAATTGCTATTCAGAAGCCAGTCTTGGTACATTCAAGCATTTTGCTTGCCTTAAATTTTGTTTGCCATTGTGGCTGGATTAGCTGTGTGTTAAACATTTATCACTCTTAGTCTGCCAGTCCTCCAATGACACCACTTTGAAACAGAAAGATAAATGCACCATTAGAAAAAAAAAAAAGATGACAAGGGCTAGATGGAAACAGTTTCATTCTTCTATGTTGGCCCAACAAAGCTGAGAGAGCTTTGAAAAACTAAACTACAGAGAAACTATGTTTAAAGGATAAGGAAGGGCAATAGTTTTGTGATTGTGGCCTTGAACTGGGACTTGGAAATCTTAGATTCATTTTCCAACTCTACAACACATCCTTGTATGACATTGGGGAAATCATTACTTTTTTAAGTGCCTCATTTCCCCCCCTCTGTATAGTTGAGATAATCATCTTTCCTTTACCCACATTATGTACAAGGATGTCAAGGTCTTTGTGGCTGGAGCTGTCTTGTAATACATAAAGCACTGCACAATAGGATCCCGGTCTGAGCCAGGGCCTCAGGTATTATCCTAATAGAAAGAAGGGGCTGTATTTATTTGTAATTTTCCTTGGTAGATTATTAAGATTCACTTTATGACATGGCACTGCAAAACAGAAATATAAGCAGCCATTTACATGTCTCTCTGCTTCTAGCAAAGCAAAGTTCAACAGTTGTAGAAAAAAAAAATGTTTTAGCTTAGATTAGACGGACTAGCCCAGAGGATTGTCTTTCAGAGAGCCTTCATTCCCCTTATACATGTTGGTTGCTTCCATATTATTGGTAACAAATGAAGAAAGACCTAGGCATTGTTGTGGATAATTCCATGAGTTCCAGCTCCAAACACAACAATAACCCAAAGAAGCATGCACAATATTGGGTGGTCAGAAAAATACTTCATTATTTTTCAGTGCTAATCATGGACATCGATGGCACCTTCAGTAGGAATACAATGGGCCTAACACATCCACGGATAGTGGTTCCCAGGGAGTTACATATGTGTAAAACCAGAGAAAAGTTGTGATAAAGCCGGCTCTGTGTTTCAGCTAGTCTCGCCTAACCACATCAAAGAAACCCATTGGAAACAGAAGACAATTCCCTTTGAAATTAGATGGAAAAGAATAGGATTTGGCTTAGAAAGGAGATGTCATAGAAATATACATAATCTTTTGTTACGCAGAATGTAGTTCTTATTTACCGTTGCTCAAAATACAAGGAAGAGGGGCACCAGATCACTTACAAATTTAAAACAACCTAAAGGCAGGATTTTTATACAAAGAAAATTTAACCTGTGGGACAGATAAAGGCTTAGTAGGATTCAAAAGAGATTAGACATTGCAGTGCATAAGAACTTCCATGGCTCCTTTAGATAAGATTAGGGAAAAAGCTATAAACACTCCTCCTTCAAGGCATCTGCCAATTAGTACTAGACCTAGTCAGGACATTTCCAGCAGATTTGGGGAATGCAAAACATTTTGCAGGGACATGCTGTTTCAGTGGTATTCTGAGGAAAGGCCTGCCTTCCAGGTAGGCTTTAAAACTTGCCTCATTTATCCCAGATCACCTGGGCCTGCCTCCTAGACAACCTGCCTAAGGGACTTGAGCTGGGACAGGGACCCCAAGGCCTGCTAAACTCCCTGCCATGGAGCTGGGAGTCATTGCACAAGGTGGTAATCCCAGGGCTTCCAGTCTCCCTGCTTCAGGCCAGGAGCCTGGAAAGCCGGGGGACCACGTGGTGCAGAGGCCTACTCCCTAAATCATAGTAAGTCCAGCTCAGGTATGTATACAGTTGTTGAGAAAAAAGTACAAAAAGGGAAGCAGACTGAATTAGTCCACACACATTAGCTTAACACAACCCAGGAACGGTAGGACTATGCCTTGTAGATAATAGATTGGGAAGCTAACACAACCCAGGAATGGTAGGACCATTATCTTGTGCATAATAGATTGTGATAGGAAATGCACAAACCAAAGCCAGCATGTCAGAAACTGGTGGGACAGAATATGAAGAGGGGGTATCCTGTGTTCACCTCTTTTTGGGACCCTTAAAAGAAATAAAAATGTAATAATGTTTGCAGTTCCCAAACTTCAGGGTACCAGTGGGGATACCTGATCATTAGGGCTGTGTGAAGCTTTGGGTGCTGATTCGGTTCGGAGGAGATTCGGCCCGATTTGGGGGCCGAATCTTTGAATCCGAATTGAATCAGGGGACCAATTAGAAGGTCCAAATCAATTCAAAGCTCTCTGAATCTTTGGAAATGATTTGGAGAGGTTCGATGATTTGGGCAGTCCCCGCCCACTGCAGCAGGGAGCTGGAGCTGGACTCGGAGCTGGTAAGTAGGGGGCAGGGGAGGAGGGAGGTTGGAGAAGGGGGGAAGGGACCATGGGGGGACCCCTGCCAGCCCCCATCCCCAG
>NW_005841873.1:4418018-4491263 GCF_000455745.1 Alligator sinensis
GCCCATGCTGCATGGGGGGCTCTGCCACAAGCCCCCCAACCCACCCTTCGCTCCCCCACCCACCCCAGCTCCGGCCCTTTAAGAAAAAAATGAACCCCCCCCCGAACTCACTAGCTCCTGCAGCAGCCTCGGGGTTTCGGGGGGCTCACGCAAAGCCCCTCTCATGGTGTGGGGCAGCAGGGATCACACCCCGCCAGGCAGGAACAGTGAGTCCGGTGGTTTGGGGTTTTTTTTTCTTAAAGGGCTGGAGTTGGGGTGGGCAGGGCCAGCATGGAGGGGCTGGAAGAGTGTGGGGGGGGATCAGGGGGCTTGTGCAGAGCCCCCCCTGCAGCCTGGGACAATGGGGGGCAGTGGGGCTCACCCCCCCACCCAGCAGCACCCGGTGAGTCGGGGCTTTTCTGCCTCAAGTGCTGGGATCTGGGGCAGGCGAGGCAGCCATAGCCAGGCTGGGAAAGTGGGTAGGGGATGGGCCTGGGTGATTCAGATATTTGGCCACATTGATTCAGGACAGTGATTTGAATCACCAAATCGAATCACTTTCCCCCGAATCGGCCGAATCCAAATCCAAAACGAATACTAGCCACTTCGCACAGGCCCACTGATCACCATCACTGCATCGGTGAGCACCTTTGTCTGACTCTGACATATGAGAGATTACTACCATGGCTCCCTTTCCCTCATATTTCTTTCCAACTTCCAGTTTTCTGCCTAGAGTGAGGAAGCAAACCAGGGTCCAGAGCAATATTTGCTGTGGCTAACCTGCTAATTTAAAGTATCTGTCTCTCCAAAGAAACCATGCCTTTAGTTTGGGCATGTCCATTTGCCATCTACAATTATCCTGGTGATTATAGTTTTATCCCAGGGGCTGCCAACCAGGGGTATGCGTACCCACAGGGGGTACTTGAGAAGACCCTAGGGGGTCCACGCGGGTGGGCAGGGATGGAGCACCACCATGCACCATCCTGCGTTTGTGCACAGGTGTCGCCCGCCCAGCTGGATGTGGGGGGCAGGGGAAGCTCACGCGCAGGGCCAGGGGTACACCGCTCCACGTCCGGCCTCCGGGGGTACACTAACCAAAAAAGGTTGAAAACCCCTGGTTTTATCCTATCGCATCCTCTCTCTACAGAAATCTGTATAGTCAGTATGGACAGATCAGTTCAATCTGTCATGATGAATCTCTGGTTCTTAGGAGCCTCCGTAGTATACCTGACACTTTCAATATCTTTTAACTTCCTCTTCTGGTTTAAAGAGGAAAGACTTTTGCTGCAGAAACATATTGTCGAGTTTCAGCAAGAATCCCCTCCTCAATAGTCAAATGAATCATTTTAAATCATTAACACTTGACCAAAGGCATTTCTGTTTTGTTTTGTTAGGAGGGTAAAAAAATGTCATAAAGGGAAATGAAAGAAGCCAGTTTATAGGATAATTGATTTTAATGCTTCTAGATCTGAGCTACTAAAGGCCAGCTGTGTTAAGGGAAAGCAACCATGATAAATTTGTCATGAAACAATGGAGAAGTCAGGTGAAAAAATCTTTAGTACAGTCACGTAACACGTTTTGGCAACACTTTGATGTAGATGTCTCAAATGAATGTGGGTACTTAATTGGCAATTATAAAGACAGCTAGTGCAAATGAATTACCAGTTGACTCTTAAAATGCACTAGCTGCTGAGTAATTAATTCAAAATTATATAAGAAATAAATGCTTACTTATAGCCATATTAATATCTTAAGGTTATTTCTTAGTCGGCAACGATGGGAGTAGCAAAGCTTTGATTCAAGTAAAAAGACAGTGGTTAGCAGATCAGCATCAGTAATAGTCCTACTAAATTATGAGCACAGCTCTCCCTCTATATAATAGTTCAGGTGGTTTGCAAGAGTAGGCGGGAATGATTCTGCGAGTTTCAAAGGCACATGTTGGGAGGTAGATACCTATCTCCTATTGACCTCCAATGGAAATTGCATGCCAAGTTAGAGGAAGTTATCAGTGTCAGAGGGGAGTACTAATACATTTTCCCCCTCTACCAAGGGCCCCTCTACATGTTGCAGGTATCATGCAATTAACTAGTTAATGATGTAATTATCTTAAGACCAACTACGTGCGCAAAGTACCTAATCACCCAATAAGAAACTCCAACCAGCTAGAAAGTTAAACTTTGAAAATGTGTACTAACTTGATAGCGGGTTGCTATCGAGCTTTAATTTGCACATGTAGCAGGCTCTCCCCTGTGGCTGGGAGCCCTGTCAGCTTACAGGGCTCCCAGCTGCAGGAGTACACCATGCCCAGCATGAAACCCCTGTGCCTCACAACAGCTGCAATCCAGCTGCTGCGAGGCCAGAGTGAGCCAGAGAGATTGAGGCAGCTGTGATCTCATGCACCAGCGAGCCAGAGAGATTGAGGCAGCCGTGATCCCTCAGGCCTGGGGATGCATGGGGTGCCCCCTTGCCTGGGAACTGTTCAACTGATGGGGCTCCCAGACACGGGAGCTTCTTCTTGCCAGTGCAAGGGGAACCTGGGATCAGGTTGCCTCTGTACTGGCAATAAGGCACAATGGGATCTACTGTGTGATCCCACAATTGCACCTCCTGCCGTGCATGTGGATCACACATTAGATCTGATCATGCCTTTACCTGCACATGTAGAGGGTGCCCAATATTCAGTTATGGAGCAAATGCACTCTGTAAACTCAAGATCTAACATTGGTTTCTTCTTACTGTACTGCCCTACTAAGTTCCAGTCACTATATCAAATTGGGTTTCACTGTTTGTTCCCATACTTAATCTTTAATTGACCTCTAACATTGAAGCGAGGCTGCTTGGTATTGAGGCAGCTGTGATCTCATGCACCAGCGAGCCAGAGAGATTGAGGCAGCCGTGATCCCTCAGGCCTGGGGATGCATGGGGTGCCCCCTTGCCTGGGAACTGTTCAACTGATGGGGCTCCCAGACACGGGAGCTTCTTCTTGCCAGTGCAAGGGGAACCTGGGATCAGGTTGCCTCTGTACTGGCAATAAGGCACAATGGGATCTACTGTGTGATCCCACAATTGCACCTCCTGCCGTGCATGTGGATCACACATTAGATCTGATCATGCCTTTACCTGCACATGTAGAGGGTGCCCAATATTCAGTTATGGAGCAAATGCACTCTGTAAACTCAAGATCTAACATTGGTTTCTTCTTACTGTACTGCCCTACTAAGTTCCAGTCACTATATCAAATTGGGTTTCACTGTTTGTTCCCATACTTAATCTTTAATTGACCTCTAACATTGAAGCGAGGCTGCTTGGTTTCGAAGCTGGTCTTTTGGCTAAGAGATATACAGTTTCTCTCTACCTAGTAGGTGCTGAAATCCAAATGATCACAATACTACTTTTCACCTTTCTTTCATCTGTTGTGTGCTTTATGGGACAAAGATTCTCTCACTAGGGGCTGCTGATAGTACATACCACAATGGTAGCCCTGCTGTTAGCTGGGGTCTCCACGTGCAACTGTAATACAATTAACTAATAATATGGTGACCTCACGCCTGTTACCTGAGTTCACGTTCGATTCAACACCATGGCACCTTTTGGCTTAAGTAAAGACTGAATCTGCTCAGTGTATTTCAGCCGCCATCCCTGATGGGTGAGCGGGTTTGGAGATCTTCCTTAACTAGGAATTATGAGGAGGTGTGCTTGAAGGCTTCTATTCACACAGAGGAGTTATAGGATGTCTTCAATTTTAGCTCCCTAACAACGGTGACACACATCTTGGTAGGATCATAATAGTCTTTATGGGAACTGAATGCTCTGCGGGTGTTTCATGACCTAAGACATGGAAAGTGAATGTTAATTGAAGAGGGCTCTTAAATGATATTTTGGCCTTAGAATTGTTTTTTATAGATGTTAATTGTCCATCTGACCTATATAAAGCTGATGATGGTTCACCAGTGAGAAGCTTGCTGTGGCAAATTAAAGGTACCTTAGTTCATACCCAGCATTCAGATCACAAAGAATAGGAAGGATCTGCAGGGAAACAGCAAAAATAGCTCTCAGAGTTAATGAGAGACTAAGGAAGATTTAAAAGGGAAAGAACTTGCTGCTTTAGGACTGAACCGTGCTTTTTTCCATGTAATATGTTAAGACAGGCTCCTATTCACAGTAGTAGCTAAGCATGTCCTTAGACGAGCACCTATCCTGAATTAGGTCCCTGTTGAAGACAGCACTTGCTTAAAGTTAAGCACTTGTTGAAGTGCTTTCTTGAATGAAGGCCAGGATGATTTTCTTGAGCTCTCTTAATGCTGAGAAATTTGTATCCTCAGTTAATTGGATGGGGAGGGATAGCTGAATTTTAAGACTGTCCATCCCTGAATCAGCAGACACAATGGACTCGCGAATAGGAATCTATGGGAATGGACACGGACGCTAGCCAGCCTTTCTGCTCTCAATGGGTAATATCTATAGGCAGATACAAAGGATGCCCTTTCCGAGAAGCTTATGCCACTACCTTCCTGCAGGATTTACGCTGACATTTTCTTGCCTGCAGAATGAATTGCAGCAATATGCCGTCCTCCTGACCTGAGTATTCATTCTTTTAACTCCTTAACTTGCATTTGTGGTCATCGTCTGGAGTCGCAGTTATGCAGTTTGTCACTAACGGTCGCAGCGGGAGGTGCACATCATACCCTTAAACATGGGTGGATCTAGACTTTTGAAAAGGGGGGTGCAGACGGTGGGGTAGATCTTCACATATAAAACAACACCTAATTTTCCCCAGTTAAAAATAACTAGAAGCTTTACTAATCCACTAGGGGCCCAGGGCTGAATTATTTCATTTAAGAGGGAAGCAAAAACAAATATAACTTCCTAAACAATCTGCGGGGCTGTGAAATAGGAGCTTCTTTCCAGGAGCTGCTATCAGATAGCAGACTTGCAGAGCAACAGATAGCTTGATTTGTGGAGCATCAAGACCGTTAAAAAGGAGAGACAGTTGTTAGCGCCTGTGGCATGAAGAGTTTGGGAGGGATCGGGTCAAGTTTTAATGAGCCATGAAATCAAGTGACTCAGTCAGCGCTACCTGATTAGAAATATTGCTGCGACTGCCAAGCACCCCTGGCACCCGTGCAATGCACCCTTCTGGTGCCAGGTCCACCCCTGCCTGTAAAGGAAGATTTCCCTTGATGTTTTCTTCCATAGGGATGATCTGATCCAGGAGAAAGAAAAAAAGTTAAATGGGAAGGAAGGCATGTAAAACTCTTGGAGGGCAGATCCTCAGTTGGTGCAAATCAGCCTAACTCTGTTGCAGTCATAGAGGGAAATGAATCTCTTCAGACTAATGACGTGGCCGATAATATCTATCAGATGGCAATACAGCCAAGTATTGGGGCATTTTCTTTGGGAGGAAGAAACTGCCAATTCCTCACTGATTTGCTGAATATCCTCTTATTTGTAAAGTGGAAAAATGCCACAGGAAAAAAATGATCAGAAAGGGAATGTTTTCTGGTGCTAATCGCTCAGCATTTTCAAAAGCAAGCATTGTTTTTAGCACCACTTAAACACAGAAAGCTGCGCTGGAGTGCTACACTTTCGTTTCTATAATAATCCTGTTTTTTCACCACTTATTTGCTTCGCTCAAGGCTATACAAATGGTTTCAAAGGAGAAAAAAGAGGTCTTACTTAAAAAAGCACCTTTTTTCATATTTCTCTTTTCTTCTTCTCCTGCCTTATTTTCAGATAATGAGAGATGTGCAAGTGCATATATACATACTGCTCTGCTTATTTTGCAGCCAGCCCTTTTTGCAAAGCAGTTGCTTTTTATGTAGGGGAATCAAGTTTCTCCAAAAGCTGTCTTGACAAACTTGTTAGAATAACTTCAAAGATACAGGAAAACTTAAAGCAAATAAAACAATTCAGGCCTAAAGCTCTCCTGTATGTTCCCCTGCCTTCCCAAGTGTAGACTTTGGGGAACATAGTGTGTCCACACATGCATTTGCACATAACAGGCGCTGATAAGTTTTCTCCGTCTAAACTGGCAGATTTATGCAGACATTTTTGGCCTAGCTGGGTATCCTTCACAAATGGAGTTGCCCCATTGAGAGATTGTTCTGGAGCAATGGTCACCCCCGAACCTTAAAACGTGCTCTTCCACCTCACAAAAATCCCCTCTCATATAGTTATGTATTATTTGTTGGTGCAAAGTAGAATATGAAACAAAACTTCCAATGCATCCTCATAGCATACGGGTTTCTCAGTCTTCCCACGCTGGCATCCCCAAACTGTTAAGTCAAAGTTTTTAAGGGGGTTGTGAAATGTATTATAACAAAAATTAAACCGATAACAATGGATACCTGAATATATCCTCAAAATGCATCAATTATAACAATATAATATGGCTACCTGGCCTTGAAGGGTAGTGTGTGCAGGAAAAAGGGAGCTGAGATTTTTTTTTTTGCATTAAACTATCAACACTTTTCATTCCTCCCGATGCTCTCCCTCCTCAACTACATTTAAGAGTATTCATACCTACATCTCATTTAGACTCCAGAAGCTTAAAAATTAAAAATAGAAACAGACAGTGAAGTATACATGGCCTATTGTATTGGGGAGCATTTTAGGAGCATTGCAAATAGATTCAGGAGTCAGTGACCGTCTCATATCACACAGTTTACAACAGAGATTCTCACAGGAGCTTGTCCAAACCTCTACTGACTGGCTCTGGTATAAATGGCAAGTAATTAGAAACCTGTTTTAAAAATCTCAAGCCTGGATGATAGGCATTAACTTAAGCAGCACCGGGGACTCTATTTCATGCCTTGCTGGCTCTTTACAATATTTAACAGCAGTATTAGTTTCAGGGGCATTCAAAACAAACCCTTTGTGTTGCAGAATCATCAACGGTGATGTCGAGGGGTCTTTACTTAGCCCTCGATGCAATGTTCACAATGAAACCTGAAACGAAGCCAAACTCCTCTCGTTTAGAAGTTTGCTACCAAGTCATAGGAGTGACTGCATGACTAAACCATCATAAAGAGCATGCATGCTGTGAGTGAATGCTTAAGATGACCCCCTGGAGCTAGTTTTGCAGGATCCTGGCTTGGTACAGAGTTTTGCATTAAATCAGGGAGACTCTGTTGTTCCACAGGTTTCTGAGGCAAATCAGGAACAATCTCTGGTTTCTACTGAATTTCACCTTCTTACTGGTGCCCAAAATGCAAAGGACAGGATGGGATCCCATCACCATCAAGACCAAAGGGCACATTCTCTCCAGTGTTACAAGATCATCTCTCCTGGTATCGTCCTCAATTCTTTCTCATGGCATCATGGACAAGAATGCAAAGTAAAACTTTGTATACGTTAAGTTATCGCCTAGTCCAGGGGTCAGCAACCCCCGGCACACATGCCGAGCATAGCATGCGAGGTCATTTTGCTCGGCACACTGCCGCCAGCCCGGGCTCTAAGCAGCTGCTGCCAGCCACGGAGCCCAGGCTGCTCCCAGCAGGCGGCTGAGAGGCTGCAAACAGCCAGCTGCAAACAGCTGCTCTGGGCTCCGGCATGTCCGCACTCCAGCACCTTCCAAGGTAGACGTTGTGGGGTTTTTTGGCACTCCGGCCAAAAAACATTGCCTACCCCTGGCCTAGTCCATCCAGTTCTGGAGAGTGACAGGGGTGCAGCACAGGTTGCGGGAGAGCTACAGGTGAAAACTTTCAGCAGGGGAGTGACGGGGAGATTAGAAAGAAAGCAGCAGCATCATGGGTGGCGAGGAACTGGATGGACTTGATAAATAATGTTAGGGAGGCAGAGAGCGAAAGAGAGAGGCATGTAGAGCAGCTGCATGATTATCTTCTGCTTCTGCATCCAAAAACTTCTGCTGTCATGAAACCGCAGCAAGGCAAAACTAGCCGCGTAGCTGATTGCAGCTTTGCTGGGTGCCCTACACGTGAGAGAAGCCCCTTTAAGGCTAGTTGCTGCCCAGGACCTGGAACATGGTGGCGTAAGGAAGCTGTTTGCTTGCAGATAAGTGGTGATGTGAGTGTCTGGCATGGTGATGGTGCTCTACATTTAAGGGGGAAGACATTTCACTGCTGTGGAAAAAAATATATAGCCATCGAAATAGTGGGCACTTAGGATTTCTTTGGTGGTGGGAGCTGAACGGTTCTGCCAGCTCTGAATATTTTTGATGCCTACACAGGCTTTTCAGGCACGCGTCTTTTGAGTCCAGCAATTTATTCCTTAGTGACATCATTTGCCTGTCCCTGAAGATGGGTTTCCTCGCATGCAAGTGACCCAGAATAACCAGGTTGTAATACACCTGTATCCCGAACAAAGACTTCTTTATTTTTCTCTCTATCTCAATCAGAAGTATGAAGTGAATTTCCCTTAAAAGAGGATAAAACTGAAGCAACTTGAAAGCCCTGAGTTGGCAGAAATTTGATTCAAGCTTTTGGGGGGACTAGATTCGTGCCTTCTCTTAATCTTATTAATAGATAATAATAATAATAAAAATCTAATTAATCCGTGAAAGAAGGCACAATATCATCGTCGGACATGTCAGTGCCAGTTTAAATACAAGTCTTGTGTCACTTGGCATTTTCCTTAAAGCCTCAGTTTCTGGAGTCATGTGATTGCATGAGGAACTCAGCTTCTTCTTTTTTTTTTTAAAAGAAATATTATTGCCCTCATTATAGAGAAAAGCTTGCAAGTGTGAAGTCTTAGTCCAGCAGGCAAATAAAAGAACTTACTTTAAAAGTAATTGGATTTTAAACCAAGTCTCACAGTTGAGGAGACTGATTCATGATGTTTGAATGTATGCAGTGGACTTACTACTGGCAATTATATATTTACTTTTAAATAGTTTCTTTTCTGGTCACTTTAATAAGAAACACTTCGGTATCCTTACTGTTCTCATCCCTGTGCTGCTCCAGCTTCCCTGTTTTCCAAAATACCCTTAAGAATTGCTTGAAAATGGTTATTCTCAAGAACAGAAATGGGCTAGAAAGAAGAATTGTTAGGAGACCCATGTGAACAATAAAGAAGTAACTTCCCCAATGCATGTGGCAAAGACCCTATATATTGAAATATGTTTTATTGGGGGGGGTTGGTAAAATATGTATTGTTTTAAGCCATAATTTTGAACCAGATCTTTAGCTGATATAAAATACCATAGCTCCACCACACCAATAGAGAATCTGTCCCCCTCTGTCTCTGTTTCTCCCAGTGTGTGCACCACACATGTCTATCATTGGCATCTTTACATTGCTGTTGTTATTTAGCATCAAACTTGTGTTTCAATTAGAGTTGTGTGAACTTTTTCCACTGAGCTGTACACCCACTGAACCTGGCGTGATCAGAGAGCTGTTCCTCACTCAAATGGTCTCCCCAGTCCACAAAAGTCCAACAAATGGTGATGGTTAAAGGAACCTATCACCTAATGGTGATGCTTAAAGAAAACATTATGACTTCTGCTTGATTTCTTGAAATTGAAACGTGAAGTTGATGCTATGAAAATTGATTTCCCAGAATGTCTCCTTGTCAATGTGTATTCATTTCTATGGACAAGACCTTGGTCATGTCCCTTCTAGACTATGGACAAACATTGGTTGTTGCCTCTTCCTGAGCACTTTTTGAAGTGGAAACAGCTTGTGACGGTGAGCTAGTTGGGGCCTTGGCAGACCAGTCTGGCCAAGTTTGTTTGCCTGTGGCTGCAATTTGGAGCAGGAGAATGAGCAACACTTTGTAGGCACAGATAGAGCTCAAGGACATCCTGGTAAAGGTGGCCAAAATTTGGAATGGGCTTCCAAGGGAGCTGGTGCTCTCTTTCACCTTGGGGGTCTTTAAGAGAAGGCTGCACAGGCACCTGGCTGGGGTCATCTGACCCCAGCGCTCTTTCCTGCCTATGCAGGGGGTCAGACTCAATGATCTGTTGAGGTCACTTCCATCCCGTGAGTTAAGCTGTGAACCAGCAGGCTGAGGGTCTCTCCAGGGCAGAGTCTGGAATGAGGACGTGTTAAAGCAATGGAGCAGCCTGAGGAAAGTGGTGCAAAGGCCAGGAGACAAGGCATTTGGAGGGCAGGTTCCTGATCTAAGCCCTGGGGGCTAGACAAGTAGTGTGCAATGCATCCTGAGAGTCAAGCCGGGAGTGGTATTTGGACTCTGTTTGGATATTGGAGGCTTTAAGAAAATAGAGGATTCAGCAGCTGGATCCTTGCACAGAAGTTTGAGCCTCTGGCAGCAGGAGATACTGCCACATCCAAGAAGGTTTCATTTTGTTCCAGTTCAGGTCTTAAACTGGTTGCACCTGAGTTTGTACAGTCCACCGTCCTCACCTCTCCCCACACTTTCCAAGGTGCCCCTTTTTCTCCTATTCTCACTCTTAAGACACTACTAGTGAAAGCAATACCATTGTTCCTAGCAGTGGTATCCAAAGGATTACAGGGTATTTCAGATGGGATGTAGTCAAAGAAACTCTACAGATCCATAGAAAATGCAAAGCCACAGGTAGCAATAGAAAATATCACTTCCCAGTTTCATCCTCTCAAGCCCCTGCTGCAGGTCTGGATAATTATTATAAATCCATTTATAGAGCCCTCAAAGAGTGCCAGGTTGAAACAAATCTTTCTTATACCAGTGTGAATCAGGAATGACTATTCATGTCATACATTTATATGTCAAACTGGTGTCAGATCAGAATCAGGCCCTCTGAATTTGACCCTTGTGTGAACCACTCAGGACTCCATGGGATCCAGAGTCATCTGTAGAGAGATATGTGCTGGGTTTAGTTCACGTTTCTCCCTGTACACCATCATATTGTATATCTGTTTCACCATGCCGCAGTTTCTGTTTGCATTCACGGTACACTTGTTTACACAAGACAGTTTCTTTCTTCCATTTCGCAGAGGTGCTAATAAATGCCTGGGTTTGAATTAAAAAGTGATAATGGAAAACAGAGACTCCGACGTATCCGTCCAATCTGATGCCTACAAAACACCTGACATCTCAGCACCAATTTCCCACCGCTACCATCGGAGCAGCTGTAGATGAGTCGGCCAAAAAGTCATTTATGAGACTTTCTCCTTGAAAATATCACTTGAGCGGGTGGGAAAATAATCACAAAGCCCTGAAACAACTTTAGGGAATAATTTGTTAAAAGTCATGCTGAATACGCAAAAGGGGAAAGCAGGATTAAAAGTGAAGCCTGACTTAAAATATTAAGATTGCAAAGATTTAGACTTCAGGACTTCCTCTGTATCTAATGCTGTGAACTCTGGATCTTGTGAAGTACAGCTGGATGTTAATTCACAGGAGGAGAGAGCATCGAGAAGGTAAAGAGGGAGCGTAGGGCAGCACCAAGGTTTTCAAGTGCTTTGTTGTGGTAAGTGGAAGCCCTCCCAACCCTGGAAGCTGGTGAGTCGGTTTTTTTTCACATTGCAAAATGATTGTCTCGAATCCACACTGCAGATCTCACATCTGTGGTAGTGACTGGAGAAGAGAAACTGGTCCTTAGGTTTTCAGCACTGGGGGTCTGATTCTTTACTCAGGCTGGGGGGAATCCGTTGACATCAATGAGGTTGCTCCTGATTTACACTAGTCATATCAGAATCACTCTTAGGGTAGATAAGTTCACAACGTCGAGCTCTATTTAGGCCTGTCATTCACTGGCCTCATGCTGAACCACAGAGCTTAGTAGGCTATGCTTCCTCGTAACTGGTGTTGTGACCACTAGCTCAGTTCTTCCTATATAGAACGGGCTGCTTAGTGGGTTCTTTGGTACTGGGGAGGCAGAAAAGATGTTGGGCTGCTGCTTTCATAGCTCTTCTCTTTCTTTATGCCATGCTTGCTGATGTATGGCATCTCCTCTGCAGTCATCCTTTCTGACACCAGCTCATAAATAATTTTGCACACTCTCGAGAGCAGCGGTTCGGTTCTCAAACTTTTTTTTTTGCTAGGACCACTTGAAAATTGCTGAGGGTCTCAGCGGACCACTTAATGAACTTTTTTTTGTCCTGCCTATCAAAGCACACAACTCATATTTTAAGACCAGTAGTCTTACCTTACAAGTACAGGTATTCTCAATTGCTCTGCAACCTTTCTGCAGACCACCTGAATGGAGCTCACGGACCAGTGGTGCAGACCGCAGATCGCAGTTGGAGAACTTCTCCTACAGAAGACTTTCTTTCTTGCGAGCTTCCCTGCTACGTTTCTTTTGACAACCAAGAATCTCACTGCTGAAAAACAGCCTTATTAAATATAAGTGAGTTTTTAATCTAAACTGATTCCGGAAAAGATGCTAATGCTTCCATTAAAGCGTGGCCAGCTTTTCTTTTAATTAACTGTAGCAAAACTTAAGAGTTTGGGGGAGGGTGAGGGGAAGAAAAATTCCATTAAATACTGCAAACCCTTTGATAAACTTCAACTCCATCCTTCAGGCATTATTTTTACTTTTTACGTTTCAAAATTGAATGATGAGTGCGATGTCAGCTGTAATTACTGGAGCCCATTATGGGGACCAGGGACAGGTGGCACTTAAAGAAATTGCTCTGGTGTTGGAATTTATCAGTGAAAGCACTACCAGTAGTCCTAGCCATAGCATACTGCAAAGCTCATCACATAATACATCATAGCACAATCTCCTCGAGCATGGAGGTTAAAGAAAATTGCATGTAAGCTAAAGGTGAGCGAATGTCACTGCTAAAAAAAAGAAAGTATTCTGCTTTGTGTGCTTGGTCCTGGATCAGCAATGGAGCGTCCATGGACTTCAGACCAGACTCACATATTGTCCTCTGATATCCCCTCGATTTCTTTACTCATTGCCAAAATGGCTGCATTGCTCTCCTCTCCTTTTCCTGGCTTTCCACTATGTTGCCCATTCCTAAAGCTACAAGCATTTGGATGGTTTTGATGCTCGCTGCAAAGCCTGGCTGTTCTTTTCTCTATAACACTTCGAAATACTGACTCTTCCTTGTGTGCTTCAAATTGGACATGTGCTTAAGACTCTCACTGAACTATATCAAAAAAAGAAAAAGGATGATTTAGAGTGGTGGTTCTCAACCTTTTTTACACTCAAGGCACCTCTCAGAAAATGCCAGGCCCTTAGCTTCAGCTCATTTTTTTGCCTATGGAAAAATAATAGAGAAATTCTTTGCAAAGAACTTAAAAAGACCACAACAGCTCAGAATGTTTTAATGCTAAAGATTCCTGTTTGAAATCGGTGGGCGCGTCCAGATGAGCATACACATGTGTTTCCCTGGGGACAAATAGCAAGGGTACAAGTCTGTTGAGCTGCATACTGAACGTGTGCACTCATCCAGATGCATTATCTTGTGAATCATGTCTAGGTGTTTGTACTAATAGTGTTTGGTACCCCAGGGTGCTGCAGCACCCTGGTTGAGAGTCACCGAATTAGAGGTTAAGCCATAGGAATGAGATTCAGAATAGCTGAGTTTAGTTCCTGGTTTTGCAAACTGTGTAACTTTTAGCATCCCAGTCTGCCTCTCCATATGTTTCCTGGGGATAATAACAGCTGATTAATAATTCCACAATGGAACACGCTCCCCGCTGAAAACACTGATTGGCCAAAATGTTCCACAGGAATATGCCAATTTTGACAAAATTAAATTTTGGAACCAAAAAATGAAGTGATTTGATCCTTTTACCTTTTTAAGATTGGAATAGTGAAGTTTTTCAATAGAAATGCTAATACTAACATAATCCTAATATAAACAGAAGGCATTAAAACTGGTCAATAAGTCACGCTACGTCTTTTATTTATAACACTTATGGATTCGTTTATTGTATTTTCAGTATTTCCAAAGTCAGAGGTTTTCATTTGAATAGGTAATTTGCCCATAAATGTCAATTTACAACATACTGGAGCTGGTATGCATGACACTTATTCTGAGAGTAAGATATACCTGGTTATCTCATACAACCTGTCTGGTTATCAGAATATGTCACTTCTGTCTGCGACACTGTATAGCATCAGTGCTCCTGGTAACCCTTCTGCTTTTTGTTATTACTTTGAATAGGCAAATACAATTTTTCTGTGCATTTGTAAAGTTAATCCATTTGCTGTCACCTTGTATTTTGAACCAAACCAGACGCAAGAGAAAACCCAGGCACCAAGCTTTAATTTACATATTTAAAAACCCTATTGGTGCATGAATTTCATTAAATCGTGTAGGACTGAAAGGCAGACTTTATTTTATACCTAAAGATGTTTTCTCTGAGACGTAATATCACATTTGTTCAGTGAACTGAATAAATCTAGCTGTTTCTCAGCTTTCTGAAATCAAATTAAATAGGCAGCAACTTCTGAGTTTCCTGCTACCTATAGATGTTTAGCTAAAAAAACCTTGTCCATCAATAGATCAATAAATAAATACACAAAGAGAACATAGAATGACCTATTATGCTTTTTATACCCATTTTTTCATTTGCTTATAATTTTGCCAGTATTTAAATAATTAGGTTGGATTTTTACATGTTGAGTGTCTGCCTCAGCCTGACTTTTTTTCTGGACTGTGTTGGAGTACATAGTACTATGTAGCCTTTTATAAGTTTGAATCAAGCTCCCATCACCTTTACTTGCAGCTATGATTACTCAGCACCGTTTGAAGCCAACCCTAGTATATCATTCATGACCATTAGTTAAAAAGCTTGGCCTAGCCATTTCCAAGAACAAAGCCTGGGAAAAATATATGGTTTTGCCCCAGTTGAATTCTTGTGACCTTTTATTTGAACACCTCTAATGCCTTCAGGGCTTACAGATGCTAGCTGCCGTTCCATCAGGGATGTACCTTTGGAGTTTTACCAACTTTGGCCAAGCTATAAGTCTTTGAAATGATGCAGTTCACATATGCTCAGAAGAGACGTTTAGGCTCCGTCCTCTCTGAGCATGCGCAAGCTGTGTATGTCAGCGTGACTATGCACCATTCCCATGAGATGGCTGAGCATGCTTCAGCTGATGGCTACAGGGGTGAAGCTGGGACTTTCCCCGTAACAAAGGTAGGGTGGTGCCAGGCAATGGGAGTGATAGCCAAGTGCCTATATATGTGTCAATGACCTACCTGTTGACCCCTGGGCAGCGTGAATATGGAAGCCATCTGATTCAAATGCATAGATAGAAAAGTCAGACTGGGGAAAGGGAAAGGACTAAATTCAGACAAAGAATTTAACATGGAGATTGGAGGGGAGAGCAAAGCTAAGACTGATGGAACAAGGAGATGAGGGCTGAGAGCTCCCTGGTTGAGAATCACTGATCTGGATAGAGGACTTAGGGAAATTACTTCTCAAATAAAACCAAGATACCCTGAATCGTGGAATTATTTGTAAGATGGAATGAAATGGCTAGTAGCTGCCTCAAGACCCACAGAGCCCACATTATATGTTATTCCATATTAAAATACCCAAAGATGTTGCCAATATAGTGAAGGAAAGACAATGTGGGAAGGACAGAAGCATTTGAAATAACTCTGATACTCTATCAACAAAGACTCGGCACTGGAAACCGGGGTAAAGGGTGTTTAGAGGGAGGGGTGACTTAGGAGTGGGATAAGCACGGATCGCATGTACAGTTTTCTTTGGCTCCTCCTCAGCTGCACAAATTCAAACAGGAAGAAGCTACTGCTCTTCCTATGCAAACACGACTCCCTGGGAGGGGTGAGGTCTAGCCAAGCTGGGCCCCCTCTGTGCAGAGACTAGGGTATGATTGGGTCTCTTTCCTGAGAGCTGTTCTTCCTGGATTGCAGTCAGGCAGTACATCCTAAACAAATAAAACTATTCCTTGGTTTTTACTCAAGTAAAGCTCCCGAATGTCTTTTTTTTCTTGTTTTCTTCTGCTGGGTCTGACAAATTACATCTGACTCACATCTGAAATGATCTTCTGATCTTCGTTCTTCATCTCCTCTCCCAGGATAGCACTGAGGACAACATAACTAGCATCCACAATGAGTAGTGTATCAACTGAGGGATCAAAATATGACATGGGGGCAGATTTGTGTAATTCAAATGCATGCAGTCACTGAAAGGCAGCATGTTGTCAAGCTAGTGCCTCTAAAGGTGCAGTGGAAAGACATTTATAAATGTTCTTAGCTCTGCCTAGAAAAGATTTCACTTCCTTACTATTTATTGCCTTACATGTTGCTTTGATAGCCTGAACTTTTACAGGAGGAAGACAGAATTCTTCTGAAGAAAGAAATGTCTATAAAATAGGAGGCAATTGCCAAAAAATTTGAATTTTTTCTTTATTTCAGGCAAGTTCGTGAACTTTCAGACTCTGAAAAATAGTGTTCGAGCCTTTTTATTTCTGTCTGGTACTTCTAAAGTCTAAAGTTTTGTGAAGTTCAAACTGTTAGCTGCGGGTTGAATTATGCTTCTGATAATATCTTGAAAGACCGCAGCCACTCTGAGGGGCCCTTAATACCCACAGGGATGTTGCAGATGAGCACAAGCTTTGGAAATGGCTGAATGGTCAGAGCCTTGTAACTTAAGGGTCCAATCTTACACTTACTGGTTCCCATGTGCAGGGGCCTGCAATTTGTGGCACCACAAACTTCACGTGGGGAACGTGAAAATCCTGGTAGCAAACCCCACCCCCCCAAAAAAACTGGAGAAAAAAGCAGTGCAGACCACACGCCAATAGTGTGTGCTGGAAAAATGGAGAGCTGGTCATTCAGAGCAGTGGTGACGTGTAGCAGGTGCACATGCACGTGCACGCCCTGAGATTGGTGGTGCACCCCCTGAATGAAGTGCCATCGACACTGCCAGAAGTGCCTGCGGCCGCTTGCCACTCACTACGTCCACCCCTCCTTGCCGCCGACACCACTGGCAGGCATCTGCGGGCAGTTTCCGATCACCACTGGAGCTCCCCGCTCACCACCGCCATGCCCCCGCCACCACCACCACCGCCTGCGGGTGGTCACCGTGCCCCACCAGCCTCCCGGGGCATGCGTCATTCATGATTCAGAGCAAAGGTCTGGCTACCAGCCAGGCTGTGCTGCTGGATCTGTGCCCATGCTGCATCCGAACACCGGGTAATACCTGTGATGGCCCCAGCCTCCCCTACCCCTACCCAGGATAATTTGCTGCGCACCAAGGCGCACACGCAGGGGCGCAAGGCAGCGGCCACTGGTCTTCGGGCCTCTACAAGCCCATGCCCCTGCACGTGGGGACCCACCCACTGAAAATAATGGCAGGTGTGTGCTGGTTTTATCTGGTACTAGAGATGAAGAGGAACATTTCCAAAAGTCACTATATGAGTTAGATTTCTCCATCAACTCTCAAATGTGACTTACGCACATGGGAGCCAAAGTTCTGTAGTCAGTTTTCAAATGGTGCATAAGAGCTTGGAGATATTTCTCTGACAACAAAACAAAGTACCCTTTAAGGGTCATTTGTCCTGGAGGCAGTGAAAACAAGGGAGGCAACAGCTGCATTATGTCACTCTTCCCCTTTCAAAAGCATGAAGTTACATTTAGACCACACTGAATCTGTAAAATGGCAAGCAGCGTGAGAGTGAGCATGCACAGTTGCATGATAATGGTGAATACTGTTTCTTACCTGTGTTGCTCTGACTTGCCATGGAGGGCTGGCAAGCAGGGTCATGGCTAGGAGCCAGCACACCTGAACTCTCTATCCCTGCTTGGAGGAGAAGAAATAGGGGGGCTGGAAGCAGAGCATCCTGGGATGCTGGTAGACTACAAATTGTTCGCATGATCTCAGTGGAGCAGACTGAAGTTACTCTAACATAAGCTAGGTAGCACAGGCTAACCCTTGCCTGAAGTGGCATAATTTTCAGACGCTCAGATAGCACTTAGCATGAGTTTATGAGCTTTAATGTGCAATCACTCACATTTTAAGTGGTATGAAGTGTAATGTGTAACTTCACCCTCCAATTCCAGTCCAAGGACCAACCAGCTGAACCCACCCCAAGGCTTAGCAATGACCTGAGGCCCCATGCAGCCTGCCATACAAGAAAATCCAACCTCGCCCCCATGTGCATTCTTGTGAATCCTTTAAAACAGAAGGCGGACTAATTCCTAACTCGAAGGAAAGGGCCTTGCTTAATGTCCAGGTTTTTGAGGAAAACCCAGGATCTGGCTCCACCAGAGAGAATCTAACTGCAGCTGTCAGAGAAAACCACTTGAAGCTGGGACCCTGGGGGGTGGAAAAAATGAATGTTACCGTAACACCTGCAGGCATCTGCCAGTTATTTCATGTTTGCATCATTGCTTCAAGCTCTGCAAGGTACCCTAGCAACCCACTCTAGCGTGAAAGCTGTAATTACTTCATGTACAACACTGACGAAAAGATGGGCCACTGGAAGGTTAACTGATCCAGATTCTGGCAAATGAGAGGTGACTTCCACACACACGGATGCCTCGTGGTGCATCCCCTCGCGTAGATCGCTGTCACACGCGACGAGGGAATTCCAGCACCTGTTCACGTACGGGATCATCTCTGCTCCCATGCTTGACTCTCAGGAGTTTAAATCAGGCATATTTAATATTCAGCCTCAGACTGAAGGGACCTGTTAGACACAGGTCTATACATTTTACGTGCTCTTGGCGTGCTTGCTGGCATATTTTGTAAAATATCCTGCACTCCAAATCCAACACAGTGAAGTAAAATATCTTGCCATCTTTGACCTTGTTCACAGTCATAATGACTAGGTAAGTGTTAAACTGTAGAAATGATTTCCAACCCTGTTCTGCAGCATTAGAAGATTTAGGAGCCTGGTTCTGATAACTAACTCCAGTGACTTCCATTGACTATTTTCTGATTTCCACCAGAATACGGAAGGAAGATTGGACCCTCAATGCACTAAAAAAATCCTAGGATAAGTACTACTATGTCAGTCATCCTACTTGTAGTTAATATATTTTCTATTACATGTGCATGAAAGTGATACCTATTCATACAAAATTGCAGGAACTGCCAGAAATCTATACCATTGGGGTTTAAGAGATTTTTTTTAAATTGCTGCATGAAAAACCACTATTCATATTCCCTTTACAGTCCAGCACTCTCAGTTCTGCAGAGAGATCAGTATTTCATTATATCATGTAGATCTGATTTTTTTTTAAATCAGAAATATTATTACAGAATTTGAACTTTTTTATTCTTTGTACCCAAGGCTCCATCTACTATGCATCTCCAAGCCCTTTGTAAGCAGCTGGCATGCTGGCACAATGCATAATTAGTGTTTACTAGTATCTTGATAAAGGTTGAAATCTTGACTGATAGTCACATGGGGTACATTTACATGGGTGCTTTACCGTGGAGTAGATTAATTAGCTCTGCAGTAAAGTGTCACTCTCTACACATGCACCAGTATTAGGGTGCCATACGATAGTGCTGTTGGAAGGTAGTACTATCTTATGGCGGAGTAAATAACTGTGAGGAATCGCATGTGAAAACAGTGACAGCAGGCATAAATTGTGCCCAGGCAGCCCAAGGAGCAGGAGGCCAGACCCCCGCCGGCTGCCTAGCCACACGGCTCCGCACATTCAGCACTCTCATGCCCCAGTCAGTCTCAACACTGCCTGACGCTACCCCCAGGGCTGACCCCCGGAGCTTGCTCCAGCCTGGCTCAAGGTGCTGCCATCCCTGGTACATGCATAGACACTGTGCCTGGCATCAGCGTACTCCAGTTCAAAGCGCTCTGGAGTTTATTACTTTGCATTAATTGCTTATATACTTGGACCCACTGTTATTTAACAACTACAGTGCCTTTAATGTTAAAAATGTCATTTTTTATGCCTATATTTTGCATGCCTCTTTTATGCCTTACAGCATAGGCCAAGTATTGCATGCTTTGAGTCTTAAACAGAAGTATTGAGGTTTGCTGAAGTTCATGGGAGTTCAGCCTTAGACTCACTAATGCTGGTCACTGAGATGAAACTATCGGTGTCATCACCTTAAAGATGCAGTACATGCTGTGTATTTATGTTACATCTCCAAACACTATATGTTGAACTTCTGGACTGTTTCTCCTGCTAATATCCACTCCTATGTTCTTGATTTCAGCTTGTGGGGACAGGGGCAGTGGCCAGCATCATACTTACAGGTTCAGCGGTGCCACAACGCTTTAACGCGCAGTAGAATAGGCTACTGTGCATTAAAGTGCACGTGTAGACCTGCCCACTGTGTGGTGGGGGAAGTTAGCATACCCCAGTATAGCTTAAGTCTTCTGTGGAACAAGGACTGTGATGTGTGTTTGCCCTTTATTTACTGCAAATAATAAAGTTAAGGTTTAACCCTAGATGTGAGACTTGGATCTAAATAGACCTGGTAAACAGAGTATCCTCTCCTCTTGCTTCTTCCATATACTGTCATTTTTTCTTGTCTAGACTGCATGCTGCAAAGACTTATGCATGCAGTTAACTTTACATTGGCAAGCAGTCTCATCAAACACAAAGATAAAGTTAAGTATGTATGCAAATCTCTGTAGTAGCAGGCCTTAAAGTATATATTTTTCAAGGCAGAGGGTCAATCTATATCCTCACTGTAAAGCTCTGTGCATATTTATAGCGCCACATAGCTAATAAATAACAATAAAAACAGCATGAAACATGGGTGTATGGCAGTCACAAGGTAACAAAAGAGATGGCAAGAAAAGGAGAGATCTTTAATGAGAAAAGGTGCAACCATTGCCCAAGTTATGGGCTAGTAATTAACTTCCAAGTCTGTGGTCCAGTACCATTGAAATCATTGATGCTCTGACAATGAATGCCTGCTGAAAGTTTAGACGCTGGTTGCCTAGCAGCACCTGAACTACTGTAACAGCTTACATGGCAGAGAAAAGTAATTAAGGAGCAAGATGTAGAAAATACGGGAAAGATCTGCTAATTGAAAAAAATAGTTCAGCATAGTAATCAGGAATTGTTGGAGATTTTTGAAACTTTAAATATAATGTGCAGCTGGAAAGAGCATGATGGCTGGATGAGTTGCTAGACAAAGCTCTCCACGGAAGTGGCTTTGATATATATATATGGCCGGATGGGAACTCTTCTAGAGCACAGTAATGATATTGATGTATATAGCTCTCATGAGAACTTTCTTTGGGCCCAGTATATAATATTGATCAGTATATGTTACAGCAAAAAATGTTGGCACTTAGAAAGGGATAATGACAAACAGCCCAAAGATTCACACATGATGGGCTAGCTTTTCAAAGAGCAACAAGATTTTCATGGCACAAAATCCACATTACCAAAAAAAAAAAAAAAAGTACATTAAAGACACAAATCAGAGGATTTTCATGTGCAACTTGTGGCAGTTCCGGGAACAAGTACTTTGATTTGCACCTTCAATTGAAATGCAGGTGTCAAGGATGCCTGAAAAACCAGGCATCCTCACATTTTATTTGGCCTTAGTGAGGCTGCAGCTGGAGTACTGCATCCAGTTTTGGGCCCCCCCTCTTCAGGAGAGATGTGGATAAGCTTAGAGAGTCCAGAGGAGAGCCACCCATGATCAAAGGCCAAGAGAGCAAGCCTTACGAGGAGAGGCTGAGGGACATGGGACTCTTCAGCCTGGAGCAGAGAAGGCTCAGGGGGACAGCCTATAAATATATAAGTTGAGTGCATCAGGATCTGGGAGAACACTTATTCACCAGGGCATCCCAAGGGATAACTAGGCTTAATGGTCACAGATGTCTAGAAGGTCGATTCAGACTCGATATAAGGAAAGACATCTTTACAGTCCGAGTGTCCAAGGTCTGGAACAGACTCAACCCCGGAGGTGGTGCAAGCACCGACTTTGGACTCATGCAAAAGGTGTTTGGATGTGTATCGCATTTGATCCCTGCAGACTTCCTGCCTCTGGCAGGGAAGCTGGCCTCGATGATCTCACGAGGTCCCTTCCAGCCCCTAATGTCTATAAAATCTATGAAATTGTGAGTCCTGTGTGAGGTTATTCACTCTCCTGATATATTTGTACCCAGACAACTCCATTTTGGATGTGCAGCCTTCTAACAGCACTGCCTTTTTCAGCTCCATGTTGGCCTGAGACTTTTGAGACTGGTTGTGCAACCCAAACCAAAGGGGTCGTTAGAGGGAGCAGAGTTCCCTGGCAGGCTCAGGAGCTGTTCAAGGGACTGGATGTTTGTGAAATTATGAGAGCTGTCCATGTTTCTTCTGTGGCCATTTTCAGCAGCTTAGGCTGATGAGGAGCTGCTTAGCAAATTGGTGAAGCTGGGATAACCCTACCTTCCTCAGCACAGATGGGCAGTGCAAGAAAAGGGTAAGCCAGAGGGCTGGGTTTGCAGGAAAAGTTGTGATTTATTTAGATGCTCCTTGCAAGTCTATTTGCTTACAGCTGTCATGGGCCTCTTGAAGACTTAAAATCTAAGCTGGAAGGCCCAACGCATCAAGACAACTCTGTGAAGGGGTGTATTCAGCTAGGGTGGGAGTCTGATGAACTGGGACAGACAGGATTTTCAGTGCTTGGGAGGGGCTTCTAGGTCGATACTTTGCATCTTAAGAGGTTGTCTGCACACCTTAAGACAAGGACTGGGACTGAGCTCTGCTTAGACTTCAGAGGATTAAAACAACCTGGGAATTAATGGTAGGATTCCCTGAAAGCAATTTAGTGAGTGCACCCTAGCGGGGTGGGGGGTGAGGAGATGGCCAGCTGCCCTCACAATATACATTTGCTGTTCATGTGAATGTTTTGCTCCTTCTCAGCCCCTTTCAGCTTTTTGTCATAACTAGCCTGTGGCAAGGAGTTTTGCTAACTAATTATAAAGTTAGTAATTATCTGTCCTAAATGTCTAGTGGCAGTGACAATCACAGGTTGCTTAAACACATGCAGTATCATAGGTGTTAACCTTTAGCTTCATTAGCTGTCTCCAGGTCTTGAAATACTTTTTAAAAAGGCTTGACAAAGTTTTGGGGTGGCACTCTGTATTTAAATCCTGTTTTTCATGCCACTCTTTTTTATCTCCTCCAAAATGTCAGTAGTCCCTACTCTTCCCCCCACCAGTCTCTTCTCAAACCAAAGTCCTTCTATCCCTTTCTGCAGATTTTCTTTGCCTGTTCTGTTTTTGCTGTATTTTTCTGGCCAGAACTGTGATTGCTGTGAGTAACTGGACTTCTGGATATATTACCATTAAACTAATTTAATAAATAAACAACAAGGAGAAACGAAAAGTGCTGCACCTAGGGAGGAAGAATGTCCAGCACACCTACTGCCTAGGGAATGACCTGCTGGGTGGCACGGAAGTGGAAAGGGATCTTGGAGTCCTAGTGGACTCCAAGATGAACATGAGCCGGCAGTGTGACGAAGTCATCAGAAAAGCCAATGGCACTTTATCGTGCATCAGCAGATGTGTGACGAATAGGTCCAAGGAGGTGATACTTTCCCTCTATCGGGCGCTGGTCAGACCGCAGTTGGAGTACTGCATGCAGTTCTGGGCGCCGCACTTCAAGAGGGATGCGGATAACCTGGAGAGGGTCCAGAGAAGGGCCACTCGTATGGTTAAGGGCTTGCAGGCCAAGCCCTACGACGAGAGACCAGAGAACCTGGACCTTTTCAGCCTCCGCAAGAGAAGGTTGAGAGGCGACCTTGTGGCTGCCTATAAGTTCACCACGGGGGCACAGAAGGGAATAGGTGAGTATTTATTCACCAAGGCACCCCCGGGGGTTACAAGAAATAATGGCCATAAGCTAGCAGAGAGCAGATTTAGACTGGACATTAGGAAGAACTTCTTCACAGTTCGAGTGGCCAAGACTCTTTCCAGCTTATGCAGGGGGTCGGACTCGATGATCTATTGAGGTCCCTTCCGACCCTAACATCTATGAATAATTTCACAAGAAGGTACACAGATGCTCAGAACGTTCTGCCCAAGTGGGCACAAGGAGGCCATAGCAAAACTGGAGATAATGCAATACAACCTCATAAATCTGGATACCAAAAATCTGGCACTTCCTCCCACAGCTCTGGGACTGGCCACCCCTCCCCCCCCCGGCATGGAAGAGGAAGCTTGCACACAGTGGCTGTTACCGCCATTCACCACCCCACGCCTCTGCTCTATGTGCAGCCGTTGCTCTGGGATCGGCTGCCCCCCACCACCCCCCGGCTCGGTGACCGGTTGCTGCTCTGGTTTCAAAAATTCGGCATTTTCAAATATCTGGCAAGCGCTCGGTCCCAAGCACACCAGATTTATGAGGTTATACTGTAGCTGGATGTTTGAAACTTTCTTTGTCCTCTGAAGAGGAAAATGGGTTCATCTCACTGAAAAAAAATTCTTAAATATCAACTCTTCTATTCACTTTGAGCCAACTAACCTCCCGTTTTACTTTTAGTAATTAACTTTCAGTCACATGGAGGATGCTTGGCTTTTACTTCTGTGGAACTGAAAAGGAGATGTGGTGTACTTTGATGACTTAACCCAAATATTTGAAGCCTACAGCACTGTGATTGTGAAGAATTGCTTGAGAAACTGACAGCTCCAGGCAAACACAAAGAGACTAAAATTTCTATGCAGCTTGGCAAAAAATGTAACACTGAACAATTATTTGTATATCTGACAGACAGAGAGAATCTAAGGGCTTAGTTCTTCTCTGAAACTCAATCTGTGCAGCCTCACTGAATTCCCTGTAATTGCATCTAGTGCAAGACCCTGACATCCTGTCACATGCTGGACTATGAATCAGGAGGACTCGATTGCATTCGCAGCTCATCCTGTGACCTGTTGTGTGATCCTAGGCAAGTCACTTCACTGTTCTGTGTCTCAAGCCCCCACATGCAGAATGCACAAAATGATGATACGTTCCACCATGAAAGCCCTTTGACATCGACATCTAAAAAGAGTTACATGCTGCTTTTAAAAGACGGTCACCCTGCTCTCTGGTTCTGTTGTTTCTCATAATGACAGCAGAAATGAAGGTGCAACCTGTCTCTGCTAACTTCATAACTAGCTGTTCTCTTCCTTCGTTATCTTTAGAAGGTTGCCTGGCTCAACATACATGATCAGTGTTGAGTTGTAGCAGTTTCGAGAGTTGAATAGTGCTACGTAACTGAGGAATCCAAATTGACTTCCAAAAGTGAGCAATTCTTTTAGAAAAAAAAATTATTACTTTTTAAAGTTATGGTGCTCCCTTTCTTCTTGCCTCCAGATAGTCTCCTGAACCTTTTCATAGTGAAAGAGAGATCCTCCGTTGTGTCAGACAACTTCAAGTTCCTCACCATGATACAATAGATTATTGATTTTCAACTCATTCTTATTCTTTAAATTATCAGATACAAAACCTTGCCTTACTGTTATGAAAGACAAAGGTATGGGAGATATACCTTTGATTTCCAGTTCTGTCACAGACTTCTCTGTAACTGTGGGCAAATCATTGATTGCTACGTGCATCCACTCCCTAGCTGTAAAATACCTCACTGCAGGGTCAAATCATTAATGTTTTGAGATACTTTTATACCTGCAGGCTTAAGAGCCTGTATCTCAGAATATCAGCAGATGGGATTGGGTGAAGGAAATAAAGGAGAGGGGTGGTATGGTTTGGAGAGTAGAACTAAAATCTACTCATCCAGGACTCCATTGCCACATGCAGTCTCTCCTGAAGGCAGGAAGACAATGGCAGACTTCTGTCCACAAAGGCTAAGTACAGACAGTCAAAGATCAATTCAATCTTGGCAGGTTAGTCTAAGCTGCATAGATTAAACCAATAAGCAAGTGAACAGACATTCACTTTTGATTCTGGAAATGCAGCCACATGCCTGCAGTTGCCCAGGCCAGAAGCCAGGGGGGGCACTAGAGCATGTCTCCCTGCTTGGCTGGAGCAGAATACTTGGGCCAAGGCTAGCCCACCCATGAGAAGAGGGGTTGCAGGGAGGTGCAAAGCATCCTGGGATGCTGGGGGACTATGAGTTAACTTGAATCTGGATGGGATCTGGGACAGAAGTTCAATAAACCAATTTAACCTAAATCAGTTTATCTTAAACCAGGTTTGGCCATTTTGAAAGTGGTTTATGTGCACTGAACTTCTGTTATGTTAGCGATTGGAACTGGTTTCCTATCACTTATACCAGTTTATGTGATATTTCTGTCTCTAGCCAAAGAAAATAGTACCTGTACATTTTGACTGGCTTAGTATTGCTTCGTGCCTTACAGCTAACATATCAAATAGCCTCATTCATATATCCAGATATAACATACGGTAGGTAAAAATTGAATTTCTAAATACTTTACTTTCAAGGTCCATTTAAAAAGTTTGGAGAACTATGTCAGGACTGAGCAAGCAATGGTTTACTGATGAAACCAGAAAAAGGAAGAGGGAAGGGATTTAATTTTTTTTCCAAAATGAAAAAAAAAACCCCAAAGTGGTCAATCCAAATGGGAAACGTTTTGTTTAATTTTCAAAGTATTTAGTCTCGTTTTTACTGCTTCCCTCTAACTTTTTAAAATTAAACCAAGTTGTTCTTTTTTTGGAAAAAGTCACAATTTCAGTTTGAAAATGTATAAATGAAGCATCTTGGTAGTTCTAAAACAATATTTAATTTTGAAACATTGCCCTAGTTTCTTCTAAAAATCTAACCACATTTTTAATAGTTTTGGTCCTTCAGAAACTTCAGGTTTTTATAAATTTAGCATTCACAAATTTCATCCAGTTGAAGTTATAAATACTGTACAGAGCTCAATCAAGAACCTTTTCTAAACACATACCCTTTGTAAGGAGTTTTTCAGAACTGTCTTTGCTATAGTTGGATCCGTGAAGTGGAATATTTTTGGTGCACATGCTTAGTATGACTTCACAAATTAAATGCGAGGCACCAAAGCAAAAGTGCACCATTTGAGTTTTTGCGCTCTTTGCTGCGGCGCGTGCGCAGAATAAGCCATGATTTCTTTTGGGGATCTCTTTTCCTTTCCTCTCTCCCCCTCCTTTCTAATGATGATTTAATAAAATAAAAAGAACTTCACTTTTACATACAAACGGAGCTGATTTAGTTTGTGGAGCTCATTACCACAATATGTTAAAGACCAGTGTTTAGTAATATGTCTTAAAGGGCTGGCTGCTTGTGCAAATAGCAAGAATATGTGGAGTCCAATAGAAGGACTGGAAAACAAAAAGCCAAGAGCTTTTTGACAAAATAGAAGACCTAATGCTTCAGAGCATCATTATTAATATTGCCCCTTATTGCCTCTTCTGATTAACATTGCTAAAAAGCGACTTTCCATCTGGGCAGGTTGGTTCTTAATTGCTCCTTGCAGAATGACTTATCTTCCTCTGAAAATCTGGATGCCAGAGACAGGATGCTGAACTATATGAACTACTAGTCTGGCGCAGTGCAGCAGACCCTGTATTTCAATAGAAAAAAGACCAATACTTTAAAATTATGAATTGAGAGGTTATTAGAATTCCTTGACTCAAAGATTTGCGTGCATCTTCAGAAAAAGAAGTGCCTGGCGTTATATCTGTTTTCCTCATGCATTTTCAAAACTGAACTTGCTTCAGTGAATTGCATGAGAAAATGCTGACTTAACCATGCAAGTCCCAGATAGCAGTTCATTGTGGAGGTGAGACCCTTTGTTTCTGTCTTCTATTAGGGCCTGATCCTCTTATAAAATCAATAGGAGTCTGGCTGTTTTTTTGGATAAAGCTAATAATGGGTTTTATATGGGCCAATATAATCTACAGCTTCCTGCCAAACCTGCCTCTGATGACCTATCATTTGGGTGAATTCAGCTGGTTAAAATATTAATGAAAAAGGTGAAAAGTTTGATGCTACACTATAAACTTCTTTCTCGTGACTGGTAAAAAAAATGTGTCCTTAGCCGCACCGGTTCTGAGAAATGCCTTCTCCTCGTCAAAAACCTTGCATTTCATCCGCGCTACATCACAAATACAACTGGGAAGCAATAAAATTCAACCTTGCATCATTCATCACTTTATGTGGCCAGACTTAAAAAACTGCGACATTTCATTTGTACATGGAGACTGGCAGAGGCCATCAGATAAGTTATTAAATAAGCAAATCCTCACTTACTTGTTTTGCAAGGCAAAGCCTAACAACTTGGCTCTCCCGGGCTTCCCAGAAGAATGGTCTGCTTGTCGAACTAAAGTAACTGCCCCATTAAATTATAGTGCATTTACTTAGATGCCTGACGTGCCTTCAATGTCTTCTGCAACCTTAACCAAAAGGCTATGGGGTTTGCAGTCTGCACGCACAGTTCAGCATAGTCTGTCCAAACAGGAGGCACCCACGTGCAGGTTGTGCTTTCACTGCGATCTTCTTTTTTGTTCTGCCTCCTTTCTCTCACTGCTCCCGTAAAAGTCATGCAGACTGAAAAAAGCTGTTGATCTTTGAGGACGGAGAAATATAAAAGAAAGAAATCAGGGGAGACTCTTTTCTGTGTTGCTGTTTCCTTCCAAACGGATGCTATTCGGCAGAAACACGCTCTGCTGTCTAACAAATTCCAAAGCACGAGCTAAGTTTATCCATAATAATGGAATGCATTATCATTCTATTGTGCCTTTTTCATGATACTTAATGGTAATTAGTGCCTGGATTTTCTTCTGCTTTCTACCTACGAATCAATAGTGACATTGGTTTAATGGATTAATGCATATTTATCTGACACATGCCAATAAAGAGATTGGTTGGGTACAGAGAATAATCAATCGCTGCAGTAACTACCAAGGCCAGGCAGCGGCTGCATGGGTAATACAGCAATTTAAGCCGATTCCTCCCTACATGACAACCTGTTCAATCGCCTCCCTATTACTTTTACGTAAGTGTGGTTATACATCTGGATTAACAATATTGTGAATAGTCAATAGTGCACACGCTGGTCTTGCTGGTACCTAATAGCACATGAGAAGTTCGAGGGCAAAGACATTTTGGCCTGTGTCGCTGATCCTGAAATTGGGAGAGTGTCAGAAGTTTACTTGGGGATTTTCTTTGTATAGACGGCTGCAGGACAGGCATTTCCAAGACTCTGCTTGTTGCTATGGAGTCCAAATTCTGCTTCAGCTTTATTATAATCCTGACATTACAGACAACAATGGGCAATACAAGTTATTTTTACAAACATGTTTTTGGCCCCTCTCAGGCAGTAGGAGAACTGTTGAAATGATGGCAAATGATTTAGGAAAAAAAAGCCTGGCTGTTGGGTTATATTCCTAAAAATGGAGTGTTTCAGATAGAGATTCCTTCAAGGAAAACTGTGTGCATGAGGCTTCAAACAATATCTGGCAAATGCAAAAGAGTTACGAGGGAACTGAAAGACATTGAAAGGTGGAGGGTTCAGCTCCAAAAGCCATGAACTTGGGAAGAAAAATAGGCGGCCTAAACATAACTACCCACACTTCCTCATTTAGAAACAATCAGACTTCTCCATATGCCTCAGTATATCAAGGATTTGTTTAGAATATGTTCATTTGACACAGAGCAGATGAAAAGTTCAACCACCATCTACAGAGACCTGTATGAAAAATGTATTCCTCTGAAACAGAAATGCACCTTGCCATGAGTCATAATAAAAACCGTGTGGAGCTGTTTTCAAATCACACACCGATATTAAAGCAACAATATTTTCCGTTTACTTTGAAAGGAGCACATTACTCAGTGCTCGTATTTATTGAGGGATTCCAAGTCTTTGCAGACATCTTGTCTATAAATATTAAATACATGCCATGAAAGCAAGATTGATTTGGGTTACATGCTAATCATTTGTTGCTTAGGACATTCAGGGTCCTGAAATTAATATAATTAATAAACTAGAAGGCTTCTTTTTTTTTTTTTACTTGTAGTGCTGAGTTAAGTGGAGATAAAACATGAACATGCACAGAGGAATATTGTGGAGTATACAGAAGATTATCTGTTGTGATTTCCACATGAGGTGACTGATTTTGATTTTGATTTTTTAATCTGCCTCAAGAAGAGGGAGCAAAACTGTTTGGGTTTCACAACTGAAGGAGAATTGTCCTCCAAATGTCCTTGGGTGGCTTCTAAATCTAGAAAACTTCTGCTAGAAATTAATTAGCCATGGTGGCACTGCAAACAAATTACGTGGATGAACGTTTCTGTGCAATTTGAGAGAGCGTTGAGTTTAGGCACAAAAATGGGATTCAAGAGATCTGACTTCAGTTCTTTGGTTGAGACTTTCTTTTTATCGCAGTGCCTAACCCTTAGAAAATATAGATAGTGCAGTATTTGCCAGTAACTTCTCTCTGCGGTGTCTATTTAGATTGGAATCGCTGTTCGGTTGAAACTATCCCTTACGTTGGTCTTCTGAAAGTTAAGCGTGAGTCCCATTTTCTTGTATGCCCCAGTAAAGATGTCAACAATTGCCCAAAAACCTGCCTCTGGCTGAGCACCCAATACAGCATCATCAGTGTACTGGAGCTTGATGATTGAGGTCAGGGTGGTCTTGGTTTTGGCTTGGAGTCAGATGAGATTAAATAGCTTATCGGTAGTTTAGTTCCACTCTGACTGGAAGCTTGTTGGTGCTCAGATGTGGCATCACAGCAAGGACTATCAAGAAAAATGATGGCATGATGGTGCAGCCATCTTAAGTTCAAAGGGATTTGTGGTAGATCCGTTACTAAGAACCACTGCTCACATCCCGTCATGGAGCAGGTGACGAATGGTGACAGATTTTGGTGGGCATCTGTACTTCAGAAGGATCCTCTGCAGCACTTCTCAGGTGCCAGAGTTGAAGGCTTTCATGAGGTCAAAGAAGGCCATTGAGAAAAGTCTGTGTTGTTCCTGGCATTTTTCCTACAGCTGATGAGCAGTGAAGATCATGTTGGTTGTGCCTCTTAATGCCCTCAACCCATGCTGGGATTCCAGGAATTGCTCTTCAGGCAGTGGAAGGAGATGGTTCCTCTACCATCTACGGAGACATGTATGAAAAATGTATTCCTCTGAAACAGAAATGCACCTTGCCATGGTTCAGAGGGTTCTTGCAATGATTTTTCCTGTGGTGGACAAAAAGGTGATCCCTCTGTACTTTTCACAGACAGACCTATCTCCTTTCTTGAAGATTGTCATGATCCTGGCATCCCTGAGGTCATCTGGGATTTCCTCCTCATTCCAGATCCTTAAGATGAGGGCATGGATGGAGTTGTGATGTAAGCTCCTCTCTTCCCTGCTTGAAAAGTTTGGCTGGGGTTCAATCTGTTCCACCTGCCTCGTCGTTCTTCATCTGCTTGATGGCTTTCCTTACCTCATCACGGGCTGGAGGGGTTCCATCAACAAGCTCTTAATGAGCAGTCCCCAGCTCTGGTAATCCAGATTTACAATGAGACATCAGAGGATGATGAGTATTTCCCATACTTCAGAAGCCATCTCTCACAGAAGGCTGACCTTAAAGAAATCAAACTACAGCCTCAAATGTGCAAGTGCAGCCTTCGGATACCTGAGGAAATGGGTGTTCAAAGATCACAACATCAGATCCAAAACCAAGTTCATGGGTTATCAAGTCATTGTGATCCTCACCTTATTGTACAGAGCTAATACATGGACAATGTACAGGAGACATCTCAAGTCACTCACTGGAGAAGTACCATCAACACTGCCTGCAGAAGATCCTTTGGAGCCAGCGGGAAGACAGACATACCAACATTAGAGTCCTCTTGCAAGCAAACACCATGATCATCCAACATCAACTTTGTTGGGCCAGCCACATCATCCAGATTTCATAGATTTCATAGATTTCATAGACATCAGGGCTGGAAGGGACCTCGGAAGATCGTTGAGTCCAGCCCCCCGCCAAAGGGCAGGAAGTCAGCTGGGGCCATAGGATCCCAGCAAGATAAGCATCCAGTTTCATCTTGAAGGTGTTCAATGAAGGCGCTTGAACCACCTCCGGTGGCAGGCTGTTCCAGACCTTGGGGGCTCGGACAGTAAAGAAATTCTTCCTTATGTCCAGCCTGAAACGATCTTGAAGTAGTTTGTGACCATTCGACCTCGTCATCCCTTGGGGCGCTCTGGTGAACAAACGTTCCCCCAGATGCTGGTGGTCACCCCTGATAAACTTGTAGGTGGCCATCAGATCACCCCTAAGCCTGCGCTTTTTCAGGCTAAAGAGCCCCACGGCTCTCAGCCTGTCATCGTAGGGTCTGCTTCCCTGACCTCTGAGCATGCGCGTGGCTCTTCTCTGGACTCTCTCAAGCTTCTCCACATCCTTTTTGAATTGAAGTTTGGAGAAGTTTGGAGCCCAAAACTGGACACAGTACTCCAGCTGCGGCCTCACTAAGGCCGAGTACAGGGGGAGAATGACGTCCCGGGATTTGCTTGAGAACCATCTATGGATGCAAGCCAGCGTTTTGGTCGCATATGGTTGCAGTATAGACAAGCCTTTAAGTTGTCAAATTTCGTTTTAAAGATAGCCCCAACTCTCCATACGCAGGAATGGCGGGGGAACCACAACAACACTTTAATATATGGTTGTTAGTAATACTGTGTGGATGCTTTGCTCCAAAGTTTGGTGTCATCGGCGAACTTGGCCAGTCCGCTTCTGACTCCAGCGTCCACATCATTAATGAAGATGTTGAACAGTATGGGTCCAAGGACAGAGCCTTGGGGGACCCCACTGGTCACAGGACACCACGATGAGTGACTTCCATCGATTAGTACCCTCTGGGTCTGACCCCGGAGCCAATTTTCCAGCCAGCGGATCGTGGAGGACCCAAGGCGACAAATGCCTTGGACAGATGCCCAACTCCAGACTCATGAAGCAAGTTTTATTCTCCCAGTTCAGTCAAGGCATATGCTCAAGATGCGGGCAGAGAAAGTGCTTCCATGACGTCTTGAAGGCCAATTTGAAAAAATGCAACGCGTAGAAGAATATCACCCAGGACTGCCCCAAACTGAGGAAGAATTTGCTGCAAGGATCTCAGTACTTTGAAACCTCACAACAACAACAGGAGATAGAAAAGCAGGAGCAGCAGAAACAGCGTGTCATGGACCGAATCAAGAATCCAGAGCCCTCTCTGCATGGAAACACGTGCCTGAGTTACAACAGAACCGTTGATCCCGGATTGGCCTTGTCAGCCATCTTCAAACCCACAGATACGGCTATCATGGACGTCATCCTTGACTGCAAGTGAGTGCAGATGACGTCTTACCATGTGTTGGTATAGCATTTAGTACGATGAGACCTGGCTGCCAGCGAGTAAGCCCTGATATCAGCTGGGGGCACCAGGCACCACCATAAGGACAGAAAAGCTTCGATTAAGCTTGCAAACATTTAGCACTGTGTTAAATGCTAACCACGATGCAAATTGACACGGGTAGTAAAACACACTGTAGCCCGGCCTGCTGAGTTGTGAACTGCTGTCACATCTGACTTGCCTTGGTGTATTTTTCCATTATAGTAGTGCAAGAACACATGTGCTTCTCCACAAGGTTTTAATGCCACTTTCTTGCATTGCAAAGAATAAACGTCTGTAAAATTAAAACTGATCAGAATCAGAAAGAAAAGCTATGCAACCCCCTGCCCCTATTATTGTTTGATATACTTCTTGACTACATTATGATGGGCAGAGTTAGAGGCACCTTAATGGATGTATAGGTCCACTAAATTCTCAGTGATACATAGGGAGGGTCAGTATTATTTTCTCTGCATCTTCACCAATACATAGGATAATATTGTCTCTCTTTCACTTACAAGGCCTGCTCCGATCGTTTTAGGAGTAAAAACCCTTTCAAATTTGGTAAGACTGGCCATTTAGCAGAAAGTACATTGATGTACTAGTGTGAACAGTTCTGTATGTGAGCCCTGCCTTCCTAGAGACACTGCAAGTGTAAACATTTTTCAACATGTCAGAGCACTGGGCATGGATTAAGGAAGTATTGCCACTTGCAAGGTGCTGAAGTCAATCCTGCAAACTACTTGAATAGATCTTAACTGTCAGCATATTAAAGTTCGAATGCTTAAATACAGTGCCCATGTGTAATGTCAAATAGGGATGCTTTATAAGCTGCCCTCTTGATTTCGAACAAAACAGCATCATTTAAAAAATCTCTCTTGCTCCAGGCTACAAGAGTTTCACTGATAGGAGACACATAAAGAAAGGGGATTTACATTTTTGCAGACAAGCGGAACTTCAATACGTATTACTCTTACTCAAGCAGAGAAAGGCCCCCCCAACAAATTAGTCTGCTTCATGTCGTGTAAACTAATGAGCAGAATGTTTAACCACTAAAGTGCTTTATTTTTTATCTCTTGCATCATAACCAAGAAGAGTCATAATTAACCTACAAGTTCTTAAAAGCTATAAGCACCAATTGTTTTAATTGGCTAAATGTTAACAACTTACATTATGTAAATACAAGGAAGGTTTGGTAAAAAGTGTTCTAGTGCTAACCCATCTGTCTTGGATAAAGGCCAGCGAACAAGCAATTGTGCCACATTTTAAGAAGAGCAGGAAAAAAAATGCTGTCGTGCTTGACTAAAAATAGATCACTATATACTTTTATATTCTTAGCCACGATCAAAATAGCTTTTCTGAATAGCATGCCTAACTGTCTTTAATATAAACAGCTTCATTCACGTTGCTATATCATACTTGCCTGTATGTTTATCACTGCATGGGAATTGCACTATAAAAATGAATGCATTTTATTCCTCTAAAATATGCATGGTATCAACTCTAGGTAGCTGTTACAATTTTCAAGCTCCAGCAAGTAAGTTTAAGGAAGCAGCATGGCAGAAATATACATTTTCTACTAGCATTCAAATGTTCAAGGTAGACAAGGTAGAAAGGATTAATCTCTGACTGTTCGCCAACAAAAGGAGACTGTTCTGAGACAGTTAGATCCTTTCCCCTCCACACTTGGTGCTTATGCAGAATGTGTTTTTAAATGGATTTGGGACTGTTTTAAATTACATAGTACTGATCATGCATGCACATTTTAATTTCATGGCAACGGTTGGGCATACGCCATATAACTACATTATAAGCTTTCTTCCAGAACACGTTGCAATTGGGGGGGTTACAATGATCATATAACATATCCCACTGTAGAAGACAAATAAACTTGTGTCTGTAGTAATTAATATATTGTATCTTATGTGGGCCCAATCCTGAGAGGCATGACAGCAGGTTTAACTGCATTGTAGGATCAAATCCAACCCTCACTGAAGCCAGTGAAATTCTTGACATTCATTTTTTGGTGAGTTAGTTCAGAAACCAGGACTCTGATCCTGTAATCCTTACTCACATGAGCTTTCCTGACTCATGTGAGCACTTCCATGTGATTCAGGGTAGCCTACTCCCCTGAAGATGATTCATGTACAGCTTGCAGAATCAAATTTGAAATTAAAAGTGTGCCCATATAAGAACCAAATATTCAGGTGAGTAAGTGTCTTTAATGTCCTGTGCTTTGCATACAAAAATACTGTAGGGTTTTGTATAGATTTACTATCCCAGGTGGTTTTGAAAGTTTGGGAATGAGTAAAATTGCACATGAAAGTGCTCAAATTTTGTTGTTAAAAATACTGAAAGTGCGGGAAGATTGTTTGCTAAATTGTTTCTGAGATGTTATTACCCTTCTCCTTTTCAAGTGAATCTTGTGGCAGCAAAATGTTCTCTGCTGCTTAAATGCTTCAGATGCTCCCTGAAGTTTATTGTTCCCTAGAAGCAATTTATTTCATTATAATGTGCTCATGAAAGAACATTAGTGTTTAATTATCAGGAGAACTATTCTTAGCAAAGCTGAAGCTTGAGGATGAGCCAAAGGAAGAATCCAAGCCCTCCCTCACCACCGCTGTCATTGCCACTCTTAAGCACTGCTGGTTGACACAGCAAATAGTAGAGAGGGTGGTTGGATAATCTGTTGCAATTAATAATTGTTGTGAATTTTGGCATTTTTTTTTCATCAAGGATGTATTTGTGAATAAATCTTCATTATTTAACCTGCTCTAGTTGACAGCATTAGAGTGCTCTTTCGATTGTGAAGAGGCCAACCACCCACTATGCCCAACTTGATTACTTTTTTGCCTTTCTGTGGAGCGCCAAGGGTACCACTAGGCAGGTCCTATTTTAAGGGCTAAAGCAGGAAGCCGTGGTCAGAAGTCTGAGTCAGCCTTCTGTAGAGATGAAGGATTTCATCCTCTTGATGCTACTTTGCAACGCACCAGGGAATATTCTGCAGCAAGTGCTTGACTACAAACAGAAAGGTATAGCCAATAAGGCAAAAGGTAGGGTACATCTGCACCTTACAGACTAACTAAATCAGAGGTGAGCTTTTGTAAGCAGAGAGCTAGCTTCATCAGATACTGTATAGCAAAATAAACCACGTGTCAAGTCACAAGAAGCCATTGCTATTTCTCCTGCAAAAACCACAAGCCTCTACCACTTGCTCTGTTACTTAACCTCAACCAGCAGAAGGGACTATCATCCATTTACACAGAGTCAGTACATTGTGCCACCAACTTACTGACCTGAGTAACCAAGATTCATCTTCAACCATTGTGTGCTCAGAAACGGTATAAATCACACGCATAGCAGCACATTGTTATTTATTAATACAGCACTTTGTATCCAAAGGTCTGGGGAAGAATACCAGGATGACACAGCAATAAAGGAGGAAAAATAGCAATCGATAAAAAGCATGCAGGTTATGAACCGGTGGTCCGGAGTGAGAACAACAAAAATTGGGATTACAAGAAGAGGAAGAGATGAGGTGGCAAATCATGAAAGGGACTAGCACCAAAGAGAGGAAAGAGAGATTTTTTGAGATCTGATTTAATGACAAAACTCAGGAAAATGACAGAGCGGGGGAGAACAGGGTTACATAGGGAAACGAAAAAAAAATGGCAATATTTAGCAACGGCGGCAGAAGGATGAGTTGGGAGAAAAAGAAGGGTGAATCAAGGGAAAAACCCAGAGGGCAGGAAATAAGAAGAAAAGAAAAATAGGATTTTTGGCTTTGGGCAATAAAACATGAGGGATAATTTCAAGGCAACACAAAGGGCATGAGTGATAGAAGCAGACTGGGCAGACAGGCACAAAGGCAAAGCAAATAGAGGCAGGGTGAGCCCATGGAGGAGGGCACTGCCATGGCTCTTGGGTTGTCCTCTGTTCTGCTAATGATATCTTGTGTGACCTTGGGCACGTAACTCCATCTCTGTGTCCACCCCTCTCACTTTAGATTGGCAGCTCTTCAGGCTAGGGAGTATCTCTTACTTTGTGTCTGCACATTGCCTACCACAAAGTGTCTTTGGTTTCTGTTTGATCTGTAGGCACTCGCTTTATACTAATAAAGGGTGCACTGTGTTGGCCTAGCTCAAGTGCCTAGTGAGGACTCTGGCAGATCAGTGTCGAGGGTATTGCAAGAGTTGTGCCTTCTTATAAATGCACTGACTTTAATCCGTGCAAAACCTGCTTTCTAGTATAGGCTTGTTCAGCTTCTTAGATTCACTAGCTGAACTGAGCACAATGGGCCGGACCCAAAGCCCGGTAAAACGGATTGGAGTCTTTCCGTTGCTTTCAGTGATTTGGGGGTTTAGATTAGGCCACGTGAATCAATGAAAACAGCTCTTTGACTAAAGAGGCACACTAAGGAAACAATAAGTGACTCTACAGGCAAGTCATAAGAAAAACTAGCAATCTTTTATTCAGTACTGATATAGAGAGCACCTGCTGCACTGCATGGGGAACTCTGAATTCAGTGCTGCAATATTGGTACTACCTTTAACAGCTTGGTTTCCAACAGCTATCAGTCTTGTTGGAGACTCAGTCATTTTCTCTTGCTTTTGTTCCAGCTCCTTTCCTTGGCTGCTTATGACACTGTGCCCTCCATCTAGTGGAGGCCAAGTGTTGAAAAGGACAAAGCTCCAGTGAATGTATAATGCCCCTGATTTTCCTAATTGTTAAAAGAAATTGCTCTTTCCTCCCCCACAAAATTTTTAAAAAGTGAAGAAGAAGAAAGAAAATCCACTGCAACACCTTGCCTTCATGAGAAACCTCAACGCTGACTTTTTTTCTCCATGAACTTACACTCTGCCCTTTAATCACGGTGCCGGCTAAATACAGTTTACCGTTCCAAGCGGAGTGAACTTCGAGTGTTGGCGCCTTGCTTGCAATCCCAGCTGATTAATCACTTCATTGTTGTTATAAATGAACGCTAATTGCCATGTGCATATATATATAATGCATGCGTGCCGCATATATTAAAAATGTTAAGTAGGAATTTTTCATCGTCACCAGCTAAAGCTACCCTGAGGGCAGGACACTGTCGCCTAGCAACTTCTAAAAGCTGATTAAATCTAAGCGGGGAGTTGGGAGTCGCAGGCACCGCCTGTTTGCAGCAGGGACCCCACGCAAGTACACCCGGAAAGGGGCCAAGTCAGGCCTCTGCAGTTGCTAGGGATCAGCCTCTGGGGTCGGTCCATGGAGTGACCATGTGCGAGTAAAGGGAGGCTTCTGCCTTGTATCACTTAATAGCTTGCAGCGGGAGGAGCAGGGAGGGGAAATGTGTGTGATGGTTGGGGGCGTTCTGGAACGTGCTGGACCGTCGGTTCCCAAACTGTGGGTCACGACCCCAAATGGGGTCGAAACATCAGCGGATGGGGTCATGGGGGAGCGGGGCTGTGGGTCGGGAGTGAGAGGCCATGCTAGGAAATGGGGCCATAAATGGAGTCATGCTGAGGACAAGTTTGGGAAGCTCGGCTACACCTCCCTCTCCAGCCAGTGGCAGCCTTATGGGAGGGGAAACCGGGCGACCACCCCACACTTTAGGGGGCCCCAAAATTTTGCAACAAATGTCCGACTTGCTTATAGGTCATCACAATTAAGCCTCTAAGGGGCCCCAAATGACTCTCTTGCCCAGGGCCCCAACAACCCTAAGGCCACCACTGTTTGCGTGGCTGAATTAAGCTCCTGCTCGCTCACCTGCTTTGCAGCCTGAGAAGCCCCCTGCTCTCTCTGCTTGCCCACCTGCAGAGTGAGAAAAGGTAAGACACAAAAAAAGGCAAGCTTTTCTTAGGGAAGGAGCATAGTAGTTGCAACCTTGGTTCTTCCCCTCCGCGGCCCACATTCTTGCCTATTGTCTGACCAGGGCTTTTTTCCATCCTGTTGAATGTGGGGCCTCTGCTCTCCAGGGCTGGGCTCGGTGTCTGCACCAGCAGCAGCCTGAAAATAACTGGCATGAGGCTCAGCTCCTCGTGGGGCCTCAAAGCATCACCATGACAAGACTGTTTATTATAAAACTGCTTGTTCCCTCACTATGATGCAGGACACTTAGTGACTCTTCTTGTAAAGATCGTAATACGTGAAGTCTACAAAGCTGCGCAGCATGCTGGAATGGCAGAGCTAGCTGTAAGTGTGCTAGCTTGGATGCTGGTCATCCAGCCACAGCAGCATAGGCCTTCATGTGGGCTCATTTACCCTTCTTATCTGTCTGCGGTCTACACTGCAGACTGTTTCAAATGCTGCTGTAGTTTACATCAGCTGCAACCCAGTTGGCTCCGGTGGGGAGCATACTGTAAATTAGGGTTGACTGTACTGATACAGTGATGGAACAGATATTATCCAAGGTAAAATGTCTAACTTCCTCATATAGCATGGAACCATATCAATAACTGCATTAAAACTGGGCACGCTGGGCATGTCTACACGTGCATTTACAGCATCTTAAATTTACTGTGCAGTAAGTGGGAATAGGCCAGCATCTACATAGGCAGGCATTAAAGCTCATTAATGCTGTGTGTGGACTGACTTGGGACTAAAGTTAGTCCCAAATCAATCCACACACACAGTGTTTCTGTGCAGTAAGGCGTCTACACATGCATTATTGTGCACTAACTGGGTGTAAACTTGGTACCTGCATGATGCAGCTATCAAACTTATGCTTAAGTTGATATAAGTCACCGTATTTACTGCGCAGTATGGGCGTGCACATGTAGACGCGCCCACTGAGGAGGTTCATTCAGGTTCTATAGATATTACCGGTTCTCGCTTTTGGTAGAATTACCACCTCTGATATCTCTGAAACCAGTAATCTCCCTCTTACAGTTAATTGCTTAAGTGTATCCAGTTGTTTCGTTAATGTAATCTAGACTGAAAAGAACAAGTTCGTTTTGCAAAGCCTGTTCTACTTGGCTGGAATTATGTTTCTGCCATAAGACGAACTTCCATTAAAACTGAAATGAATTGCATCTCCAAAATGTTGCTTTCAGAAGAAAAGGAGAATCAAGTTCCAAGAAAATAGTAACATCCTATAATGCTGTCAGAATGAAATGTTGCAATGTATTTAAAAATGAGGTTTTGTGTCTAATTTTTCATCTTGGATTCAAATATAAAAAAACCCTAACTCAAAATCACAAGATTTTGGCGAAATAGAATTTTCTAAGTACTCCAAATATTTTGTTTTTTTCGAGACATTTCCTTTGTGGAGACTTTTGAAAGGCTTGAGTTTTGGTATTGGACAACAACAAATTTCACAATCCTTCATGAAACGAAGTATTCATCTTTGGGAAAGCTCTGCTAGTGATTATGTGCATTTCCCTGGTCCTGTTTTGCTATGTAAACTCCTATATGCAGCGTAGGCACTGGACTGCTAGCAGTTACTGGACAATTTTGAGTTTCTATCTCTTGCAGGTGCTAATATGGCCCACATTGTCACTGTATCTGAGTGCTTGAAGTCTTGAATGTGGTTATCCTCTCAACATCGCTGTCAGGTAAGGTAATGCTGTTGTCCTTATCTTACAGCTATTCAACAGAGGCACAGAAGATAAAGGTCAGATATTTTAAGGTGCTGAAGCACCAAAAGGGGCACATAACCATCTGAGTTGTCCTCTTGAATATTCCATTAGATATCGTTGCTCATCTGAGCAAAGAAAGAAGCCACCAGTTAATACTTATCTCTTCTAACCGGGCCTATATTTGGATGACTATCTGAGTTTTTGCCCCATGATGTTGGAAATATCCAGAGAATTTGGCATGATTTTAACTGTCAAGTCCTAAGTAGCCTCACATTTTGTAACAATAACATTTTCCTATCACAAACTAAACGTGCCACAAGTTTTGTGAAGAAAGTTGGAGTGAGTTTAAAGGTTTAGAAGGTAAACGTGTCTTTGCAACCGTAACTACAGTGCTCGCTATACTGTGAATGCTATAATATATATTGATTTGTTTGGTTTCCACTATGAAGTGTTTAATGTTGCTGTTTGAGAGATGACTTTTAAAATATATGGTTTTATACTAAGTTGGTTCTGACACCAAAAAATCAAGAGAAAATGAGCAAGGGAGAGAGCAGAGATATCAAAATGATTAATTGCTGCATTAGCATTCAAGCACTGTGAGCATTTTGCTATACAGATTGCTTGTTTCTAAGGGTATGATCATGGCCTCTGAATTGTATTAAAGAATATGCATCTTAGGCATTGATACCTAATTTAAGAGGGATTACATTACAGCAGAGCTAGGGAAAAAAAACCCCGGTGTAATTAAATACCAGCACTGCACAATTTAGAGGATAAAACCTGAGATGCTTTATCAATCCAAAATTACATGTAAAACCAAACTTGCTAAAAACAACTTTCATTTACTTCTGGAGGCGTGCAAAATCCCCAAATCCTTTGCAACCAGCATCTATCATGTGCAGTGAAAATATAGCTTACTTGCTTTTCACAGTTGGTTGCACTTTTGATGGGGCCCTGCAAAGACAGGCTTTGAGCAAGATCCTCACCTACTTACTTGGTGCGGATATTTGTGCTACTGGGCATCAAAGATTTGCACCAATCTTCTTTAGAGCAAATGGAGAGAAGCTGTTAGTATCTCAGTTGTTTGCTCTTTTTTTATGTTATTGATGTAAAATGTATGTTAATGTGAATGGATCCACTCTCACCTGGATTTCAGGATTTATTACAAAATCCAAATGTGAGCTGTCATTCAGAAGATAGGTAAACGTGTACCTAACTTCAAACACATGAGCAATACCATTGGAACCACTCCCATGCAAAGTTGAACAAGTTGTTAAGGACCGTACTAAAAGGAGACCACAGCTCTTGCAACCATTAACTGTGAATGCATTTTTCCAACTTCTCTGATGTGCCTGGAAGGCTGAGGTGAGATGCCTTGTCTTAAATAATTAGGTGGCAGACCATTCAAGAATTTAAGGGTTATCTGTAACCCTTTGAATGGCTCCTAAACATGAACAAAACACCCCAAGAACCAAGTCATGAGCAAAGGTGGTGTATCCATGCAATCCAAATTAATGTACTGTAACTCTGTCCCCCATGTCGACTCCACCTCTAATGACCTTTTTAGGACTGATGGCTCCTACCCAACATATACTTATGTGCACGCGCTGCCAATGACTTGAACGAAATGGATTCTCTGGACTTAATTAAGGAGGTTCATTCGTTTTCAGAATTCATAGTTTAAGGCCTGAAATTATCATTACTATCAGCCAGTATGAGTGAAGCAGCTATTGAATTTTGGACAATAGAAGTGATCCATGCATTAGTGCAATTAAGCACAAAGGATATTTAAGCGGCTTGCCACAGACATGTAATTTGAAGGCCATATATTTGAAAACCAAGTTATTTTATAAGTTCTTTGTTCTGCGGAATCAAGTACTCATCATGGTAATGAACGACAACCTAATGGAATAAAAATAAGACATGGGGGAAAAAAGGCAGTGCTAATCTATTACACAGATATAATGATAACTGTGACAAAATAACACTGTCATCTTTGGAGGTGATCTATTTGGATGCATGCTTTTCAATAGTCTGTTGTCTGCATCCCTTTGTACTGACCTAGAAAGAAAGGTATCAGGATTATTCCCAGTCAGCCTGACCGCATGCCTTTTGATTCGAAATTCATTTTAGCACAGCCTGCCTGGGGACAGACTTTATAAACACAACGTGCTATCAAAACAGATCATGTGTTCTCAAGCACATCAGCAACATCAAGTTTTTTTTTTCCTATGGCGGGGAAACTGTAATTTCATATACGATTATACACCATCACATGCCTATTTTTAGAAACATCAAAGTAACTCTCAAAAATGTGTACTATACTGTAGCAAGTTGATTTAGATCAATTTTACTGTATAACTGTGTCTCATCTCCAAACAGTGCCCCTGGTGATTTAATTGTAGTCTCAATTTCTGACAGCCCCTTTTCCATACCCCAGTGGAGAGGTCAGAGGAAATGTTAGCATTTTTTGTTTGACTAATTAACACAGGGAGGAGCCTTCATGAATCCTATCACCAGGCCTTTACAGTCATTCTGGGCCAAATCCTGATGCAATTTAATGGAGCTGCATTGGGGTCATATGAAAATAGACGGTAAACGTTGTGCTTGATCCTGTAAGTCCAACATCTTCAAAAGGACTGGGGTGTATGACCTTCATAGATATATTCTACCATTAGACATCCAGGCTCCCTACCTAACACATCTGGACGGTTAGGCATGTCAGAATGGGACCCACAGACACATGGAGCTGGGAGTTGTCCAAACGAGCCCATAGGAAATGTTGAGGATACGGATGCGTCTTAAATCCTGTCCCTCCATCTACCTTTATTCACTGCTCTGAATCTTTCCTCAGTTGATGTCATGCCTTTTTAAAAAAAATAGATCTATGGTAGTGGTGGTCATCATGGAGTCCATCTTGTTATAGGTTCATAGGTTCATAGATGTAGAGTCAGAGGGGATCTGAGCAGATCATAAAGTCGGACCCCCTGCCCTGGGCAGGAATGAATATTGGGCTTATATGACCCCTGGTAAGTTATGTAGTAGCTCAGGGTTTACAGCCTTCACCCAGGTGGATATACCTGCCTTCATTAAGCTTATCAGATAACCCTAATGAAATGTGTGCATGTACTGCAGCCCTTCCCAGGCTGACTGTGTAAGAGGCACATGGGGCACTTCTATGGGTGTGTCCAGATGAGCGGGAATGTGCGGTATGTGCAGGCCCATGTGCAATGTTGCACATCACATGTGCCACATGTGCAGGCATTCCCCACGCTGCTCATTTGCTGTGTCCCACTCATGGGGACGTACCCTACCTGGCTGTGGCAGCAGCAGCACTGCCTGAACGTGGCACCCCGGAAAGGATTTCATGGCACCTTGGTTAAGAACTGCTGCTCTATCCCCTGTCCCCCTCCTTTTTTTTTAAGTTTTAAACCAAGCTAATGGGATGGCAAAGGATGGTATTTCATGACGTATGGTGACTTTAACATGATATTTGACTTTTATTAAATGGTTTTCAAAGCAGTCTGGATATTTTCTTTTCATATCTGTTTGATTCATATTTAGCGCTGAAAACCCTCTCTCTCTTTCTTTGAACTAACATACCTTTTATCTTTTGAAGATTCTTAAAGTCTGATAGAAGAAATTTGCCAAGTTCGTGCCACCAAAAATGATTAAATCAAAAACAAATTAAACCCCAGTGACTTTAATCAATAAATAAAATCATAATGAAAAGTTGCCTGCACTTTACTCTAACTCTGGGTATATTGACTTATATTATTCCTTTAATTAACTCTTTTTATGGCACTTTCCTTGCCGCCCAAAGATCAGTCATGTTGAAACTCGCTCTTGTGCAGTAGACCTGTACATACCTAAGTCCTTCAAAATGGTGAAAGTTAAGTGGTGAAGAAAGTCTTATTATCTTGGGCCTCTGCAAAGGGCTGAATTTCATCCATGGTTAATTCTGGAAGAGTAAAGCTAAAAAACCATATAATTGCTCACTAACTGAAACATCAATAAGAACAATTTGTCATCGCTGTTTATCTTACGGTAATGTCTACATGTCCCGTCGTACTTTGCGCTGTATAAATGCAGAATAAAAAGATTGGCCTTGTGCTAAATGTGCTTATAGTCTAAGTCGCCAAGGTAGACAACAGATGAGAAGAGAAACAGAAAGAAGCAGCTGTTTGCCCAGAGTTAAACAACAAATCAGTGGCAGAAACATTTCTGGAAACTGCTCGCTAAAATAATAGCAACTGTAATATAAAGACAGCCAGCTGTACTTATAACAGAGTATGTAACAGGAATTTTGTAAGGTTATAGTAAGATTTTGTAAGCTTTGTCTAAAGTTGAACCATTGAAATAACTGGAGCTTTCCCATTGACTTAGAGGGGTAGAATGTGACACATCTCCTAGGGGAGTTGCAGGAACTGCTTTGACAAATGCTGAACAAAGATACGTTGACTAGTCATTTTTTCAAACTACACTGGCCCGGAAACAGTTGTTATCCTAAATGTTGTCATCCCCAAAAGTCCAATATGCAGTCAAAGTAGTTATGGAAATAATGACAGCATTGACTGGCAGGTGGGAATACCAGCTCAGAATGCCATTCCCCTTCTGCAAAGAAGGATGCAAGACACTTCCATGCCTGGATATGACCTATGTGCAAACGCTGCAGTTTCACCATACTTAGATGGAAACCTTCCTAGCGTTCTTGTGGTTTGATAGTCTCCCATTTATGGAGAAGGATTATGTACTTCACGTGAAAAAAAACTTTTAAAATCCAGAAATCTGATCTGGTCATCATTACCATACACTTTAATAACTCATTTTATGTTTGTGAGTCAAAGATGAACTGCTTGAAAGGCCCCAACCAACCAGAAATGTTATATATAAACCATGATTTTTTAAACTGTTAATGATTTTGGACATCTCAGTTACTGGAAGTCCTCAGAGCTGTAAAGAGCCCAATTTTCATAACATACAGAGCAATCATTTTCTGAAAATAAGGGCTTATTGAAGTGAACTCCCCAAATTAAGGTTTTAAAAACCTTGTCCATAAAATGTTGAGGCATCTAAAAAGTGAAAGATTTCTGCGTGGTTCTTGTGTTGCTATGGGTTTCTTTGCATTTTTGTGATTGATGAAAACAAACATCACAGTTATTCATCCATTTCCATTAAGCGATGTGTCCACCTACCTTCTTTAAGATTTGGTTCTAACAATGTAATTATAGAGAACTTGATTTTTTTTTTTTTAGTGTTCAAGGCCCCTTGGTTTTGCAGAGAGCAGGAAAAATGCATCTGTTTCATTACATTATTAATGGCTCCCTTACCTTTCTCAGCTGTCTCCTTTTGATTTAAAAGGTGCTCTGTTTTCCTCCTATGAAAACACAAACAGAAGTTTAAGAGTCAGATTCTGCTCTGCAGTGCCCATTCTTTAACTTCTGTGGGAGCCTCACGTATCCATCTAAGCTATTTCACCCTAAATCTAAAACTTCCCAGTGTGTCTTATTCTAGCTTAGTTTTTATGTGTGTTGTTGGCTGTGCATCAAGCTGGAAAAATCCAACTGTGTCGAGCAATTTGGTGAAAGTCAAGGTTCTCTAAAGGGCGGACGTGGTGGAAGACGTGTTGGAAAGCTGGGCTGTCGCAATTGCCTTTTTTATGTCATACTCCACCAGTACATAATTTGGCTTCTTGTTTGGCTTGCAAGAAGTGGTCCAGCCATCAGGTCTAGCTGAAGCTTTGCACCTTCTAGCTTTTCTGAGTCTGATGTTCGTATAATAGTGATGAGATTGGGTTCTCAATCAAAGGTGAATGAAATCTAACTCCGTGCAGTGCCTGTGCAAGCATTATGCATGTCCTGAAAGATATCTTAAGACATGTTTGATGACCTCTGAACTTCAGAAGTACAGTAGCCTGGCAGTTGAGGTGTCTCCTTATGGCTCCCAAAGCAAGCCATTTAGCCTTTCTCTTTCGCCTGGGCAACCCTGTTCTCTTTGACTGCTCTTTTGTGCACCATTGGCTATAGAAACTGTTAGGCAATTCATTAAGCCAAATATCCTTCCCAGCCTGGCATCCCATTAGTCTTACATTGCTAACAAATGGGTTCATGCAATGAGTAGTGGCACAGTCTCACATGGTCACCTTGAAACCCATCAATTCCCTCCTCCCATTTTCTATAATTGATGTCTCTTTAATTGATATCTTCCCCAGGATAACACGGAGCATTGCTCTCCACTAAAGCCATCCTTACCATGCAAGGGATTTTAAGGGCATGTATTAGCCCCCAAACCTGTGGCTGAATTACAGTATGTCTTCAGAACAGACCTCCAAGCTTTTTGAAAATATTCCAAGTGTGGATGGGTATGATTTTCATTCGCATCAAGGCCCCTTGACACACTCTGACTTTCGTTGTGCTTCCTTCAAAGCAAAAAAGCAAAAGACTTGCAGGCTGGTCCATACAGCAGTCCAGCATGGTGAGCACTGGTAAATGCCCCCAGGAGTTGGTGAGGCATTTGCACAACTTATAACACCGAGTCTGGTCCACTCTGCTGTCTTCTTTCTAGTCTACATTGTATGACTTGATTCTCTTCCCAATTCAAAGCATCTCTGCAGGTTAAAAGGCAACAGCAGTATGCTGTGTATAACATATCCAGGGTTTAAGCATCCCTGATATAGAAAGGTGTTGTAGATCGACCTGGGATAGATACAACTAGAAGATCAGCAAACTGAATCTATTATGCAGAAAGCTTGGCTGCCATTCATAAATTGCAACACATTCAGACTACTTTGTCCACAGGGGAAGAATATAGTTCCTTATTATTCAAGCAGAGGAAAAATGCTGGTTTCTGTGTGTGTTGCTCTTCTCTTTTACTTCTGAACTGCTCATCACCACTTAGCAGTTTAGTGCAGTTTAAAAGGAAAAGGGAACTCATGAAAGTCTCCCTTACGCAGACCAGCGGTTCTAACACAGAGAAGACCTCAGTCCAATTCCAGGTGCTACTGCTGTTGCCTTTTCACCTGCAGAGATGCTTTGAATTGGGAGGAGAATCAAGTCATTACTTTATAATGGGTGGCATGGTTGCTCCGTGCCAACCCCGCTGTCTAGGAAGGGCCTAGACACTGCTGTTGCAGGGCTTAAAGGGAGTTATAGCCAATGCAGAGGGGGTACTAAGACCCTGTGTGTCATCCTTTATCTATGCAGCATGAATTTTGGTGGCAAAGAGGAGTGGAAGGGATAAACGGCGGTCAGTATAATCTCTCTTACCTGAAACATCCAGGTTTCAGCACCCTTCCTTACTCCCAGCACAAGAAAGAAACCAAGTGCTTCAGCCTTTATTGCATTTACTGCGAGAAAAACCCTGGAAATCAATTTGGGACAGTTATTCAAATCACCGAATTGAACCGCTGTCCCCTGCATTGGCTGAATCTGAAGCGAATACTAGTCGCTTTGCACTGGCCTACTACTAAGTTCCTTGCAATTTCCTGGTTGGTTTTAGGTGGAACAGCAATTTTTCCTTGTCTCAAGGGTTCAATCCAGTATACCTCTACATATAATCCAATCTCATGTCAAGAAGGGTTAGCAAGTTGTGCTTCTCGTGAACCCCTTCCCCCACTGCACACGAGTGTCATGTAGTCTGATATGCAGACGGTTACTCAAGATGAATCATAGCTCCTTTTGGGAAGAGGTGTAGCAGAAGAGGGCCCATTTGAATTTCTCCTAACCGAAGTATATTCAGTGTATTAAAGATGTGTGGGGCACAGATGAAAGAAGAAAAGGAGAAGAAAAGACAAACGTCTTCACTTTCTAAAATGAAAGGTGTCTCGTGTCATGGAAAAGGATAAAAGCAAAAAAAAAATCTCCATTTGTCTTGGGTTTTTCAGGAAAGGGCATTTTTCTATTTACAGCATCTCTGTCTCTCTTAAATAGTTGAATTAAAATTAATTATTTCATGTCTGATAACACTTTTTGCAAAGAGACCTGTCTGAAGGATTCATTGATTTCCCAGTTCACCGCACGTTCACCAGCAGCCGTCTGAGTGCTTCATCTCTTAATCTCCAATATGAAAGGAACAACAGAGGTCACTGTGGACTTGTATTGTTGAAAGTGATTACTGGCAGAGCCGAGATAACTTGTAACAAGGCCAGCTCGCTCTTCATTTAAGTTTATATATATTTTTCTCCTCCTCCACCCCGCCCCCCCCCAAATCCCACAAACTCATGAGTCCAGGGAGAGCTAATTAAAATGACTTGTTCCTTTTAAACATGTCTGCAAAAAGCTTGGCTCAAAGCTGGAGTGAGTATTTTCTTTTCTTCCTTATTTTTATGAAGCTGCTTTAAAAATGAGGGCATTGTCATTTCCCTGATCCAGTGCAGAATTTCTCCTTGTGTGCCTGAACCTTTTTTTTCTAATTGCTACTGATGAGAGGTGCTAGATTGGGGGTCCTGGCAAACCAAACTGTTTGATTCAGCTGAAAAAACAAGCGAAGCAGAAGTACTCCCGGTACATCTATCCCCACGCTGCCGCTGTCCCTATCTGGACAGGAGGTCTGCACTAATGGTGGGACAGAAGCTGGGGAAAACCTTCACTGCTGCTTTGAAACCTCCACTTGGATTACATGCGTTAGATTAGCACCTAAATAAGAATTTTTCTAGGCATGTAGCAAATAGAGCATAAGGCTGCCCTGTCTAAAGTTGCTTCTGGTCTCAAGAGAAAAGAGGGCAAATGCACAGGTACAAGAAAGGAAAGTGAGCTTCCCACGGTTCCTCAGCACGTCGGTGGCGGAGCTGTCAACTCGAACCTGTGTCTGACTTGCAACTTCATGCCCGGTCTGCTTTATGCCAGGTTCAAGCTGCTTTTACTCAAGCTTTTACATCATTTCATCCTGTGCTTTCCTCTTACACCAGCTGCCAAACAGTTTGCCTCTCGGCTTTCACTTTTGTTCCCTGTGCTGTCACCCGTGTTGTACTGTGCACTTGTGTCAGCTGATCTCTTATCATTTCCAACTCGCTTACTGCCCTTCTCCTTTAAACTAAATAGCCTGAAGGCCCACCTGTTCAGTGAAATGTTCTCATTTCACAGCACAGCTTGCCTCCCACCCCGTTTGAACTTCATCCTGTGTTGTATTGTCCTGTACTTGTATCTTTAGCCCGTCTGCTTCTCAGAGCAGGGGTTTTGTTGTGCGTGTTCCCCACTTGGGGCTGATGTTCTGCAAAATGAAGTACTGCAGCAAGAATTAAGGAAGATCTTGGATCCAGGCTCAGTCTCTGAAGCTACACTAAAAATGGGTAAAAGCTACTCTGTTTTGAGCGCTCTGGGCCACTCTATTCTTCTTGCAAGCCACTATTCACTATATACATTAGGCACCAGCTCTGCTTCTGCGAGATCATAGGAACGTACTGAAAACACCGACTGAAAACATCTTCCGACGCACGCTCTCAACTGAGCAAGTTCCTTCATTTGGGGGATGTCAGTGCTTGATTAGTGCACATCTGGCTGCATTACTCCAGGTTCTGGGGGTATAACCCAATCCTCACGGCTGTCTGTTGTTTCTGGCAAAAGGCATTTTATAGCCCTTTTTTAAAAAAATCAGAATATCTTCAAGAACTCAGCTCAGTTTCAGTCAAGGGCAATCAGGAACTCAAACAGTTAATATTAAGTTGAGATACTAACTTACAGTGGAATTAGCTGGCCACTTATTCTAGTTCCACACCATTTAGCTGTGAAAACCTAGTGGTTTGAAAGCAGTCCCTTCATTCTTCTGTCTCTCCCTCTCATTTATTTGTACTTGCAACTCTCCTGAAGCAAGTGGACTCGTTAAAGGGACTAAAGCACCAGATATATTTTCTCTACAGAAAAAATAATATATATATAATGAAAAGCAGCAGTTCTTAAATGTGCTCATGACTGCAATGATTCAGCCCCAGTGTATTGTATGGCTTGCAGAACAAAAGGGGATGATAAGTTGAATCTCTAAGGTGAAGATGAATATATAATTGCAATCATTAGAGGAATGACTGGCATGCAAAGCAGAAAAGTGTGCTTGTGAATCTTGTTGACTTCTGTAGTCTCTCTGTCCTGGTGTACTTTAGTGGAACAAAAACTCTGGTTTAGTGATCTATTTCCCTGTGTTACCGAAACCAAATGAGCAAAATAAAGTATTTTACGGACACCTCTTCAACTGAGCCTTTTCCGTCCAATCTGCCTCCTAATCACGAGTGGAAAACTCCATATTTCACAATGTCATCCACTGAGCGTGTGGAACAGATTTAAGCCCGTGTGTGAGCTCTTTGAAGGGTACAGCACACGTCTATGGTTCTGCTTGAACATTTCAGGCATAAGCTGGAGGGGAAGCCTTTCTGTCTGGGTACGCTATATGTTGGGATATAATGAAGCTTTATCTCAGTAGATAGGATTTCCCTCCCCGTAAAGTTTAACTGCATAGGTACCTCTCTTCCTTTTTTAAGTTTAGGCTTGAACTTAATGCTAGCACAGCTTTAGTACTGCAAGTTTCTTTGAAGTATGACTTGGCTCTGAAAATTGGCTCAAAAATATCTGCATTTGCTAGTTATCCATAACTTTGTGGTGGAAAGTTAATTGGTCTTGCTAGTTCTGAAAATGGAGCTCAGAAGCCTGTGAAAATTGTACCCAAAATGCATTCAGAGCCATTTTAGCCCCTGAGGGCCAGATATTCAATAGTATTGCGGTACCTAAAGATGCAGATTAGAAAATCCCAATAAATGCCTATTGGCTTGTTTAGGTGCCTGAAGTACCTTTGAACATGTTGCTCTATGGGCGCTTCTACACATCACCCTACATCGCTGTAGCAACACGCTATGTCAACATACAAGGCATTATGGCGACGTAGTGATCATGTGAGTCTACACGTGACCAGCAGCTACTTCACCTTAGTGGCACGCTCCCTTGTTTTAGTGCACCACTAAGGTGAAGTCGTGGCTAAAACTAACCATGCACCACTCACAGGGCGCAGTACTGGGGTTTACTGTGACATGGTTTAGTACTTCCTTGTGGAGGTACCTTTTGGAAGTAGTAAAGTACAGTGCAGTAACCACCGTCACTGCATCCAAAAGGAAGTACTAAAGCATCTAATCTACATCTAATCTGCATCCAAAAGGAAGTACTAAAGCATGACGCAGTAACAACGTCGCCATAGGGCGGTGTGTAGACACTCCCTATGTCACTTTTGAAAATCAGGTTTAGTTTCCAAAAGTCTCTTAAGTGGTTGTGAAAATTTTACCCTTGATCTGGTTACAAGTAAAAACAAAAGGTGTGGACTGAGCACTCCTCAACAAGATTTCAGGAATGGAGACACCAGGATTCACTAGCTGCCACACTACAGATGGCAGAGTGCACCCTACCTTCATTGAGCTTGCCCTCCCCTCCCCACCACCAGAGAGGCAGGTAAGACACAGGTGTACACGACACAGGGGTTTACTTTGGCCTAAATTGCAGCGATGTTGATTGAAGCAATTTAGGGACCCCATTTTGTCTACACCCCCCACCCCCCAGGTTCTGTAAGAATTCGGGCAAAACAATTGCATTTATCCAGCAGCCTTTCTTGGATACTATGCTGGGTAAGGAGTCTTATTCAATAAGACTTACACAGGGAGGAAAGGATGGCACCCGGAAGAAAGCTGAAAAGGGAAGCAGAGCATTGGTCCCCTGAAGTAAAGAAATGACTGCAATGCTCCCACATATTTCTGTACCTTCAAGTGGGCCAACAGGGGTCCATTGCCAGGTCTTTAAGGGCGTGCTTTGTGTATGTCTCACAAACCTAGTTCCATTGTGGCTTCACTTTTTAGAGTTGTTAAACTATAAACCCTTGTGGGCCTGGGCAGCTGCAGATCCCACCTGCCTCCTCTGGGAGTGCTGAACCCGTCTCAGTTGCTCTAGCTTTATTTAATTGAAAACTTCCCTTAACTCTTTCCTAAATGGGTTAGTCTGATTATAAGGGGAGTTCTAATACACAAAGCCAGATATTTAGAAATGAAAATTGATGTAGCCCAGCTGATTTTTAACGTCTGCTTAACGGCGATGCAAATTTACACTTGCTGAGGATCTGACCACCAATTTTATTTTGCCTCTAGAATGACTGCGGTTGTGTTGGTTGTCCGCACACTCTCTTCCTTTTGATAATGCTGTTGAAAAGGGGCCACTTGTTCTGACAGCTACAAATGCTGCAGAACAGAGCAGTTACATGTATTCTTCAGGCTAAATCTCTTTCACAAACATTTAAATCAGCATTTGCCACGCTTGGCTGGCTGCCTGTAGCAATGAGGAACAAATATAATTTGATAACAAGTGATATTACACATATTATAAGGGCCCAAGTCATCCCTTGTTGCAATTCCATTGAAGTTGGCATAGTGAGCCCAGGGATGAGTTGAAGTGCAAGAGTCTCAATAGGTTTCTTTCTGCAGAGAAACATATTGATATTCTTTACTTGTGATTACAGTGCTCATTCATGCACTTGAAATTTCAATGACAATAGAAAAAATGTGTACCACCGTAACCATCCATTGTAGTGGTGTATACCCCAGATTAAAGTGTGGGGAATTTTGTTCAACTAAATTGGGAATTATAGTTGCTCCTGGTATTAAATGTGCTTCAACTTCACAGGTTCACAGAGTTGGTACAATAAGCTCTATTGTGTTGCTGGTTTGGGATCTTGCAAACAATAAGGTTCTGCTAATGGGATATGCTGGAAAGTAATTTGAACCCCAAAACATGCCAATGGTAACTATGAGTGCAATTCTTTGTGCGATTCACATTACTATTATCCTACTACATAACTGTCTCCTTTGCGGATGCAATTTCTGATAAGGTTCCTTTCAGCATGGCTGCAACAAAGACCCAAGGATTGCTCTCTTCCCAGAACCAACTATAGAGAGCTCCAGTTTTAAAATTTCATAATAAATCAGGCCCAGATTCTGCACCATTTACAGTGGAAATTATTTGCTCACATGAGTCACACAGACATACAGAGATGAGCTAAGTCAGCAAGTGTTCATTTTATGTCTGAAATTCACCCCCAGGCAAAGCAGGAACTTAAGACCTAAAGTCCCCGTGACCACTTCAAATTGGACTTCAGAGACATGAAGTAGAGCGCTGGTGATATGGTGACCCTTTGCCCAGGGGTGTATTTTACTATTGTGAACATGATCTAGCCTTTGATGACTACCCAACCAAGATCAGAGCTGAAAACATTTCTCTGCTGCTGTAATTCAAATATGGAAAGTCAATCAATGATACATTGCTCCGTGGCGCTCAGTAAAAGTAGAACAAGAAACAAGAACTTATTTTTATACCCTGTCTCCAGAGCCTGACAGGTGCTCTGGAGCTAAAGGGGCAAGTCAAACCAAGAAGGCTGACTCCTGGGAGGGGGAAAATCTACCTTATTCTTCCCTTTAGAGTTTGTTTATCTGGTTGGGTTGGGTTTTTTTATTGCTTGTTCTGCAATCTTTGTCAGGCCTTCTTTTGCCTTCTGGCATCTCTCATCTTTACATCTTTATTATCTTTCTTGCTAGTCATTTGCATAAGCAATGCCAGTAGTCAATCATTGCTCTTCCATTGACCGCTCAAGCGAGATGAAGATTGCTCCCCACTGAAACAGAGTGCTAATGCAAACTCCACCGACAGCGCTGGGTTTAGTTATTAAAGTTCATTGTTTTATGCGGCTTCCTCCTCCCCTCCCGCAAACGAGCACTGACAGATTTATTTTTCTTCCCGTGTTTATAGTGCAGCGATTCTGGTTGGGTTTGTTTATTGAGGTTGCCCTTTGCAAACATAGCATGACCAATAATAGGCCACTCATCAAAATCATGATGCCGCCCGGCACTCATTAGTGTTGTGGGGCGGGTTCTCCTCCCTTCTCCCTGGTGAATTAAGCTGTCAACATATTGAGCCAGTGGTTCATGACCAACCTATAAATATCCAACAGAATGACTTCCGGATGTGCATAATCAGAAACACGGTTGCAAACATATTTTATGTTGGGGTGAGGCAAAGCAATAGGCAGTGGATTGTGAGATTTTCTGCTGCCACATCTTTCCCCCGAGGGGAAAAAGGATCGTCTTTGTCTTTCCATTTTCCATCCTTCTAGGTTTCCTTTTGATGTGCTCTCTGTGCTCTGCCTGGCTGTCATTGCAAGGGACAACTGACATCTGTGAGGGTGGGATTAGCGGTCTGCTCTGCAGACACTTGTCAGTATGTGTGTGCCAGGCAGCAAGAAGGTCTATGGCAGCAGCTGTAGACCATCCCTTTCAATAGTAGAGTTATCTCTTGTGGGTATGAGCAAGTGCTATGATGGCAGAGCTGTTTCCAATAATAAACAGGCACGTAACACAGTCCTGCTCACAAGCTCTGGCCACCACCACCATCTGTCAAAATCCTATGGATTTTCAGACCCATCAGATTGTTAATTATATAGAGTGAGATTGTGGCATGCCTGTGGCACCTGTGCAAGGGAATAAGGTGGGGGAGAAATACATCTTTAACTTCCTTGCCCTAGCTAGCTGTGTTATTAGAGACAGCAGCTTCCTCAGAGTGACTGCATCCAGTCCCAAGCAGGGTTGTGAGGAGGGGAGGAGGTTGATGGAAGAGGTACGGGAGTAGATGGAGCCTTGAATCTGTCTACCCTGAAAATACATGTGAAGGGAAAAGTAATCTGTACCAGACAATTACCTCCCCTAGCTCCTCTGCAGGAAGCAGGGACAGGTTGTGATACTCTGCATCATAATTTGGTACAGTTTCTCGGACAGCAAAGCTGTGCCATCCTTTCTTAGGTTTTGTGGTGACTCCACCATCAGGCCCAAATATATATAACAATTAAACAGCTGGCATAATGCCTTTGTTAGGTGACACTGCAGCCAATTCAGAGGGTAAAGCAATTCATTTTTCATACATTCATATATGTATATGCATACACACATACACACACATGCACACACACACGCATACATGCACGCACACACACATGCACACACACGTGCATACATGCCTGCACGCACACATACATGCACACATGTGCATACATGCACGCACACATACATGCACATACACATGCATGCATGCATATATAAATAAAAATGGTATGATGGTACACATCAAAGAGTACACACACTGCTGTATATATAAAATGTCTCTGGCAGTGTATAAACTGTATTTCCAGTATAACTGGCCATTTTTTATAGCTCGTATATGTTGACAGGCAGTATACAAAAGAATACAAAAAATATGGAATGGGACACGTTCTTAGTATTTTAATGGTGTAAACTAGCTAGTTTTCTCCCAGCAATAAAACTGTTTTGGCTTTTGGTAATGCCTTTCATCGAAACTATAGTAAAAGTGCTTTTGCACTTGAAATCAAGAATTGCAAGCAGTCTCCAGAAGTGGGAACACTTGCCAGATACTTGCATACACCAGCTCCAGCTCCACCTCCGTAAGTTAATCAAGGAAGCCATTTTGCTCGTAGTTCCACATCAATTTATAGTTTCCAAGCCACTGGCAACATGTGGATAAATAATGCCGTTGTCAAGGAAGTGTGAAGACATAGAAAGAGTCTGGGATCTTTATATTTAAAGTTATTCTCCAAAGCTTTCAAAATTGGATTCAATTGAATGAATTCTTGGAAAGAGAAATAATAGCTTGTCTGGGTTTGTAACAGGTCCAGACACAAACTGCAAGCTCTATTGCTGCTTCCTACGCTGGTTAGGAATTCAAAAATATGTCTGAGTGATGAGCAGCTGAGGAGTGCTTCCCATACTGTGCGCCTGCAGCATCTCTGCCTTGAATCATTTTTAATGTTTGACTTTGCAAAGAGTCAGACTTGGTTTGAAAAAGGCTGGATTCTTTGGACTGCTAAACGAAACCGGCTGCTGAGCCTTCTGGGGAATTCTGGATGGCGGAAATCTCCAGCCAGTGTGAAGGTGTCTCTATTACTGGTGTTACCACCTGTCATTCACTCCCTGTGGCCAAAGGTCTTCTGCCTAAAGTAAAGGGCTGAGGATGGGCAAGCAAGGTGAGTGAGGAAGGGGGCTCGCTAGAGAGGACGATGCACAACGTGGGGTACTCAGGGAGGCACCAATGTGTCTAAAGAAGCATCTTCCACTATTAGCATTGCTTAATGCTATCTGCTCAAAGCTTTTGTACTGGTGAGGAGGTGCACCGCAGTCAAGGAGCCGAGATCAGCGTTGACAGCTCCTGTCCCTCTCTGCTTTCTTCAGCTTTATTCTGGGGAAACTGAGCCAAAGGGCCTACAGGTTTCCCTCACCAACCGCGGGCATTATGTTCCTGAAAGTTCCCATGGTTGGCAAAATTGTGGTTGGTAAGACAAGAGGCTTGTGGGGAATATGGGGTTAGGGACTTGAATATGAATAATAAAGGAACCTACAAGGTATAAAAAGCATGTTTTATATTTGCCACGCTCTCTCCAGGGGTGGGCAAAATGCAGCCCGGGGGCTGGATGCAGCCCGCCAGGCCGTTCTATCTGGCACGCGGGGCCCCTAAAACGTTTAGAAAGTTAATATTAATCTGCCCTGGGCTGCTTGTCACACGGCCCTCAATGGCTTGCCGAAACTCAGTAAGCGGCCCTCTGCCCAAAATAATTGCCTGCCCCTGCACGAGTCGATCCAACAACTCCAATATTGTTTCCAAGGGCATCACTTTCCTTGCCCTCTTCCCAAATTGCTCACCTTCACCACTCACTCGCTTAGAGGCCACGATGGAGGGCAAAATGCAAACATCACAAAGAAATTGGGAGAAAAATGCAACTGGATGTTAACAGCGTGAAGCACAACGTCAATAAATTCACTCCATCTGATCTAATGTAGACCTTTCCAACGAGTCTTTTGCTACTCTCTAAGACAACCTTTCTGTACTGGTAAATTTAAATATCTTAAGGTAGCTCAGGTCCTCATGTGGTGTTAAATAGCACAAAGCTATTGTTTTAAACGGAGCTGTTGTAGGAATACTCTGTAGCCATACAGGTGTAAGATAGTGGCCCTAACTTGCTTGTAGCCACAGGAAATTAAAAAGCTAAAATTGAAGGTGGCAGAGAGAGCGAAGCAGGATGTTGTCTTCAGTAAGGGGCTTGTGGAATATTATTACCTTGTTGGTCCCTGAAAGTTGGGAACCTTGACTTAAATCGATTTTTTTTTTTAAAGAACCCCTCTGGTACCAATAGATGGTAATTAGGAATATGAAGCAGAGTTACTGGATTTCGTAGGACCAATAAAACTTTTCTTTTTCCCTGTAAATTACTTTATCTGTTGTTCTTTACATCAGCTTTTAATAGGATCCATAACAGTTTATACCAGCTGGAAATATAACTGTGGGACTATCCTTTTTCTACACTTGTTGCATACTTCTCTGGCCCAAGTTAGACAAGTGGAGAGGAATTAGTTGTCACTTGGCTCCACTGCAAGTCAGCTGCGTACTGAACCTTTCTCTACTACGCTATCAAAGTCCGGGTATCTGGACTTGTGGAATCAGTGTAAAATGAGTGTTTAAAACTGAACAAACAGAAAAAAAAGTGAAATGTTTTTAAAGAACTGTGCCAAAAGATGCTAGAGAATATAATTATTATTAAAATAAAAAGCATTTTTGTGTTACTTTCTGAGCCTGTTCAACTGAGGATGGAAAAATGAGAAATTAATAATAATAATTATGACTGTGCCATTCAAAGGGCAATCTCATATCAGCGTGGCTTAACAAGCCTGCTTTATTTATACAGGATCAAATTCATGCTTTGTGTAACTATTTATTTAACTGGAACAAGGCAGTGAGTTTGCCAGTGCTTAATTTGACCTACATGGCCTACTTTAGTTGAAATATATTATTAGCTGAACTAAAATATCAAAGAAGCACTGGCCATAAATGATGAGGCCCTCAACTCCTTCCCCCTGCGTGCTATCCTGGGGAAATTCAAATCCTTTCTTTCACCAGGGCTAGGTACAGACATTCAAAAAGCCCGAGGTGGAATCGATCTCGGTTTTGCAGTTTTCCATAAGCGACAGTTTACATCAGTACCGAACAGAAAACACATTTGCCCTTTGGTTGGGTGGGGGACAAATTTTAGACCACGTCCCTGCATTTTTAAACCATGCTGAACTTCTGTTTATGGGTATAGACTAGTTTCCAATCACTTCTACTAATAAAAGTGTAATGCCTGTACCTGACCAAGTAGTATAATCTCTGCATGAGCCATCCACATGTATACATCCTCCTTTTCAAAGGAGCCTTACAGATTCCTCGGTCACGGGTTTCCGTGATCCCTTAATTCACTTTTGGAGGTTGAAGTGAAATGACATCTAGATGCTTTGTAAGAAGGCCAGCAAAAATACGCAGGAGAAAATCATCACAACCCCCGAAGAAACTAATCCCAGTGCGGATGACAAACCAATGAGTGGTTACTTCCACATTTAGAGGGATCCTTTAAAGCTAGTTAGTGCAATTCTAGATTTCATGGCGACTGCCTGCAGTGCAACATAATTAATTACTATTACATTTGGTCATGCTTGCCAGCAGGTACATGGAAGTTCATCTGTTTATAGCCACCATTTTTTTTTATTAACTTGATGTCTGCCAAAAGATTAAACAGACATGAAGCATAAGTTATCGAGAAGCATTGTAGCTATCAAGATGGATGGGTCTATGTTAGGTAAGAACTCAACTAAAATACTAGGGAAGCATTGGCCTTAACAAATGACCATAGGACCGCTTAAGTCTTTGCCTGGATTTCCCTTCGGAGTTGTGTGTCTCAGTGATAATATGCGACTCTTCAATAGGTAGATCAAGGATAGTCTTATGCATTTGTTCAAATGGGACCTTTCCCCTGAAATTTCTGCATTCAGTATATGTATTGTACTGAAATAGTGAGGGCTTCCAGTATAAAATGTTAGCTGTCACGCAATTTAATGCATCTCATCCCTTGAGGTCATAATATAATTTAGTATCATCAAAATGAAATATCACATGCATGGACTAAATAGCAAGCACACTAAGTGATTTATCTATGAATTTCAGCAAGAAAGAAAAGCCACACAGATGTCTTAAAGATGCATGCCACGCTCTATTCCCTGGTAGCAAATGATAATGCAAACCACAGAAAATTACAGTATGGAGGGGAAAATTTTGTGTACAGATAGGAAATTACTGGGCATTTGGAACCACTTAGAGCTTTACAGTAGAAACATTTCTGTACCTTTCCTATGTCCTCTATAAAGCTATACATATAGAATCAACTCTTCATCATAATGATAATGTAAGTTGAAGTGCCCATATTATTCCTTGCACTTAAAATGTACCACCTGGTAATGTTTGATATACAGGAAAGGAGTAAAACCAGGAAGCAATTCCCTTTGCAAGAGTTCAGAAGTCTGGAACAACTTTAGTAGTATCTAATCCAGTCGCTCTCCACATTTTCCATGCTAGGAAATCTCTTAGCTATCTTTTCCAAGCCTGGCCTCCTTTCTATGTAGCAATGCGATGGGTCTCTGTACTGCATGATTCCATGTGGCTCTCAACCTTTTAGACTCGAGGCCTCCCTTAATAGACTAAAGGCACCTTTTGGATATGCTGGCTCTCAGCTTTCACTCATTTTTTGACTATGAAAAAAGTAATAGAGTAATTCTTCTGTTCCAAAAAACTCAGAAAGATCACAAGTCACAATGGTTTTGATACTTTGGGTTCCTATTTGAAATCTCTGGGTTAAGCTGTGAATCATGTGTAGGTGTTTGCACACCTAACAGTGCTAATATTGCACAGCACCCTGTGGCACCCTTAAAAGGATCCCAACGCACCCAGGGTGCCATGGCACTGACTCCTTAAAGACTTTTTCAACTTATTTTCCAAGTGAATCTCTGCCAGTTACTTTCAGTCGGGAGACTACAGCAGTGTAGTGCTGATGAGTCAAACATTATCAGAAAAACAGTATTTTCTCTCCAATTTCAAAAATATTACTGTTGATTAATGGTGGTGACAAGATTTGAAATATCTAGATGTCATTATCTTGCTGCTTATGCATGGAAAGCAAAGATTAAGGCCTGGATTCTGCACTCTCTTCAATGTCCTTCAGGTTGATTCTGCATCATAAATGGGCTGTATGCATCATAGAGCTAGGAAATACTCTTACATGAGGAGGCCCTTAGGCAACACAGACCGGATAGGATCCATCTGTTCTGCTCCCTTCTACCATGCCAAAAGTGAGGGGTGCCTGTATCCAGATGTATTTCACTCTGGCTGATGTTGGTTGCTCGCGTATCTCTTTGGGACTTTTTGGAGCTAAGCATAGATTAGATGAGTCCTGAAGCCTGTTCATACCTGCACAAAGGGTAAATAGTTCCTATGAGTATGGAAAGGTAAAAGGGTATCTTAAAGTAAGGGAGGAAGGAGGACCTAAGCAACTATAGGCCTGTTAGTCTTACTTTAGTCCTGGGGAAGCTCTTTGAAAAAATTATGCAGGAGCACAACTGCGAGGGACCAGCAGCGGGGAGGATGCACAAGGGCAACCAACATGGGTTCATTAAGGGCAAGTCCTGTCAGACCAACCTGGTGGCCTTCTACGATCAGGTCACAAAATCACTGGACGCAGGTGTCGCAGTGGACGTAGTCTTTCTGGACTTCAGGAAGGCCTTTGACACTGTCTCCCACCCCATAATCATTAAAGAGCTAGGCGACTATGGCATTGATGCCTACACAGTCAGATGGGTCGCAAATTGGCTGGGGGGCCGCACCCAGAGAGTGGTGGTGGATGGGTCATTTTTGACCAGGAGGGATGTGGGCAGTGGGGTCCCCCAGGGCTCGGTCCTCGGGCCCGCACTGTTCAATTTCTTTATCAGTGACTTGGAGCAGGGGGTGAAAAGCACGCTGTTCAAATTCGCAGATGACACCAAGATTTGGGGCGAGGTGGGCACGCTAGAAGGGAAGGACAGGATACAACTGGACTGGACAGGTTACAGGGGTGTGCAAATGAGAATAGGATGGGATTCAATACCGACAAGTGCAAGGTACTGCACTTGGGCAGAAAGAACCAGCAGCACACCTACAGGCTGGGGATCTCCCTTCTCGAAAGCATGGTGGCAGAAAGAGATCTTAGAGTCATTATCGATTCTAAAATGAACATGGGTCGCCAATGTGAGGATGCAGTCAGCAAGGCTAACCGCACCTTGTCGTGCATCCACAGATGCATCTCGAGCAGGTCCAAGGAGGTGATCCTCCCCCTCTATGCGACATTGGTCAGGCCGCAGTTGGAGTACTGCATCCAGTTCTGGGTGCTGCACTTCAGGAGGGATGTGGACAGCATCAAGAGGGTGCAGAGGAGGACCACTCGCATGGTCGGGAGCAGCAGGGCAGGCCCTACGAGGAGAGCCTATGGGACCTGAACCTGTTCAGCCTCCGCAAGAGAAGGCTGAGGGGGGATCTAGTCACCATCTATAAACTTACCAGGGAGGACGAGAGGGGAATGGGTGAGACCCTGTTCCTCCAAGTGCCTCCCAGAGTAACAAGGAACAACAGCCACAAGTTGATGGACAGTAGGTTCAGGCTAGACATCGAGAGGCGCTACTTCACTGTCAGGGTGGCTAGGAGCTGGAACCAACTTCCAAGGGAAGTGGTGCTGGCTCCTACCTTAGGGGTCTTTAAAAGGAGGCTTGATAACTACCTAGCTGGGGTTATATGAGCTTAAACTTAGTAGGGGTCATATGAGCCCAGGATTCATTCCTGCCCAGTGCAGGGGGTCGAACTTGATGGTCTGCTCAGGTCCCCTCCGACCCTACATCTATGAATCTATGAAGCAGGGGTGAGTGGGGTTACAGAGAATCTAGCTCTGAATTTCTAGCAGGGATTGATGGGGCATAACCTTAAAAAAACTGATCTGATCTAGTGAATGACCTGTTATTTGGAAAAAGCATGTGGAAAAATGCTAAGATCCAACCAGCGATTAGGAAAATGATGCTTTGGGAGCCTGCATGTTTGGTAAGCCATGTTTTAACCTGCGTTATCTAAGTCTTCCTTTCCTTGTGGAAAAGGCCTTGTTCTTAGTGCCACCATAGCCCTGATTGGGATTTGATCTCTCACATTCCCACACAGCAGTTTCCCAGGCTGTTGATCTGTGCCGCCCGCGCGAACATATATATCTTGAATCGTAATCATGTCAGAGCTCTCTTTGTGGAATAACCTTTATTGTAGAATAAATTCTCTTCCTAGTCACTACTACTGGTGGGTTTTCACTCGTGGCAGCGTTGTGTCTCAAGACTGTTGAAACTTTTATAGATTACCAATCACTTCTTTCAACTGGAAACAGCTTTAACCAGAACAGCAGAACTTGAATTTCTGCTTTTAATAGTTGACCCTTTTCGTCTTTTGTTCATTGTATAACAGATAGAAAGTAAAGGAGCAACAAAAAGTGACCCTCAGATGATTATAATCAGAGACGGCTTCAAACGAACAATTCACAGAGTCAACAAGACCTTCAACTAATGTAATAGCCAGCAGTTTCCCTGATGGGTGTGGGATACTTCCCCATGGACGATGTAGTGTTTGCCATGACGGTGCCTTATCATCATTAAATTCTGATATATGAGAGTTCGTGGCACTTCCCCAAAGAACAAGGCTTTTCCTTCGTACCAAAGAGTGAATACTCTGCAATGCTTCTCGAGTAAGGCAATTGGATCAGCCCTTGCAAAAATGCATTTAAAGTCAGTTCAGCTCAACACCGGCTGAAGAGCCCATTCAGGCAGATCCAGTTAAAGGACCAATGCCTAGGTTAGCTACAAACAACACAATGTGATGCGGGGAGAGATACCATCAGGCAGGAAGGGAGAAAGGATGCGTTCAGGGGGAATGCATGAGAAAGTAAGAATCTGCCAACTGCTATAGATAGAGATATACAGAAGTGCCAGTGGGAGAGCTGGATATTTCTGAGCATACAGCAGAACAGAATTTTCCATACACCCTTTGTTTGCGTGCAGCGCGTTGCTTTTTATATTTCTTTAAGCACTGAGAAAATAGAAAAGAAGCCTGGATCTGCGTGAAGAGGCAACACTTGCCATGCATTTTTTCTGAATGCAAGCCCAAATCAGCTAGAGAGATTCTTTGTTGCTACAGTTAAAATGAAATGACACATTTCCCATTATAATTTTATGTAGTGCTAGGCTATATCCACAGTCAACAGCCAGGGACAAATTCAGCCTCAGGGTACCCGGGTGCCACTCCACTGATTCTACCGAAGGGCTGTCTGCAGAAGGCAGGTCAACGTTGGCTGATATTAGACAGTATTTTCTTCCAAATGGGGCCCACAGTATAGACCATTGGGAGCTCTGTACTGAGAGCCAGGGCTCTGTAAAGCTGCCGTGGAGCCTACATTTTACACAGCTCTCTAATTCTAGCTGCTTCTCCATTTCTCCCCAGAAACGTTTAAATTTGTGTTTTGACAGGTCTCCCCTGTGCGTAGCTGGGCAGATAAACCACAAAATAAGTTTGCTGACAAAAGAAGACACAAGAAGGGAGAAATCACTGTTAATCTCTTCATGCCGAGCTAAAATATCGACTGGCCCAACTGCTCTGTAGATCTGTTTATTCTGTCGTAGGGAAGCCTTATGAATTCCTACTCATAAGAAAGTTAACTGGGTTTGGCATAACAGCACTAATCCTATCATGGAGAGAAACACGGGTGATTTGCAAACTGCGACCATTTTAAAGTTGGGTTGCAAAGTCGAGTGAAAACAGGAGTGTCGTCATTTGTGCACCCCCCTCCCACCTTGGAGTTACTGCTGTGAATTTAGTATTGGAGAGTATTGCTGGATTCTTGCAGCAGTGCTGATGTATCGGTATTCAGCAAATGCTAGTTGTGAACCTGTGTGAGGAAGATGGACAATGCAAGGGCCACAGACACGGTTACCTGTGGGAGAAATGGGATTATCTGTGACCGCCACTGGCGGGGGCACTTTTGTTCCGTGCTACTCCTGTCTGTCACATAAGAGGTGATGCACCTCGTTTGAAAATGGTTTATGGCGACATTACAAATTTGCTGCCCCTTGACTCTCCTGTGGGCTATTGCTTCCCAGCTGGAGGAGTTAGCTTGGCTTGAATCCAAGCTGGATTGCAAGGTGTATGAGTTCCATTTGCACCATTTCCGTTGCATTATGAGACTGGGTGTCATGCAGAGAAAATTGCAAGCGGAGAAATTAACATTTTGTTTTGTGTAAAAAAAAAAAAAAAAACAAAGCTGCAGTTATAATAGCAAAAACTTGGCTGTGGGGGGGCTGTAGCAAAGAAGTTTCACTGGGCGGCATAGAGGATGGTGTATCTAGATGACTCCACCCTTCACTCCATTAGCCCAAACCAAAGCCCATCGGACTCACTTCAGGTCAATTGAGCTTTTGAGCTGGATCACTGTGCCAACGTCCATGAGGTTTATATGCAAGCCATAATGACCAGTCTGCAGCGATCACAGTAATCATTCAGGAGTGTCATTCCTTGCATTGAAACTTGAGCACTTAACCCTTCCGTGCCCAGTACAGGGCGAACGGAGTGGAAAATACCTCTCATTACCATTAGGGAAATATTATACGTGTTTAGGTTCAATAACAGTCATTTCAAAGGCACATATTGAGGGGGTTGTGTGGATTGGTATCAGTACAACATGTCCCTTTGCAGTGTCTGTTATGATCCTACTACAGTATCTAGGGATCTGCCCCATTGTGCTGATTCTTCTGCAGGGGCTGGTTAGAGGTTCAAGCAGCAGCTGACTTAATTCACTATAGAAATAGATTGCCTAAAATTTAGACAAGTGGGATGTTTTTTCATACTCCACTGAGTTCCTAGACGAGCTGTTCAATGGTTACCATGGTATAACGCTGTACAGAACTGTGAAATTGCAATATTTAAGATTGCCTGAAGTAAAAGTACATTTAGTCTCTGTCCCTTTTAGAATGTCTTGCTGACTTTGATGTAATTATATAATCTTCACATTTCAGAACTCAGATAGAATTTTTTTTTCCATTAATCTGCCACTAATTTCCACTGATGAGGGTAGATGTGAACTCTGTAGCCCATCCTGCAGCACCTGTGCAAGTCAATGAGTGCTTTGCCTTGTGAGAATTACAAGAAATGTCATTTACCTTTTAATAGTCTTGTTCAGATCGTGCGAGTAAGACATAAGGCTGGGATGACAGAGATGTGTTAGGGGAAATAAATCTTATCTGTATAACAGACTGAATGGGTTCATTTGATACAAACAATAGTGTTGTTAGTGTTATTCTCTTAGAAATGTTATCCGCAATATCTGCAGCAACTTTCTCAAGAAAAGCCCATTTGCTGTCCTTCAGCCCTTGCAAAGTGATTCATCCTTTACAAAATGATTCATTTTTCAGTGGAACAACTTTTGTTCTTCACTATGGCTCCATGAAGCATTGAATCACTCAGCAAAGAGCCTTATATGAGTTGCAGTGCTGAAATGCTCTACTCTGTTCCACATTTGTAGGCTGCATAAGTGTTTCAAAAGTTGAATGCTGCTGGAAATAATGAGCTGGGCATGTTATCAACTTTTTTTTTTTTTAAAAAGGAAAAACATTTCAAAATTTTCACAACAATAAGTGGCCTGATCCTCATCTGATCTCATTTACACTGGCTTTATCTCAGTGTTACTCCAGTAGGAATAACCGCAATGAAGATGAAGCTCATAAGCCTGATTCTCCACTGTTTATCATCATGGTTAGTGCCTTACATCTCTGCAAGATGCTAATAACATCAAGAAGGTCACATTTTACCCTTGCTATGCACCCCCTTTTCATGGGTTTACATAGCTTCACTGGGAGCAAGGTGGTAGGGAATCTAGCCTAATAAAATAAACCAGGTGTAAATAGGATATAAGTGCAAGAAAAATTCAGGCTTGGACTCTAGCTAATAACTTTGTGTTGTGGCTGTTTTGCTATTATGGAAGTTTATTTTGTACAGTTAGTAATGAATGGCTTTGCAGAAAAAAGCAAATGTTAGAGTGCCTAATCTGACTGTCAAAATCCAGACTACAATGTGTTTACCTAGTGACAGCAAGAAGTAATTTTCTATTGTCAGTATCCATTAAGGACTGAAAAACACCACTACCCGGCGCCGGCACCTGACCGTTGAAATCATGTAAGCAAAGGCAGTTTGGAAGAAGACATACACGTCAGAGCAATTTGGTTGTCTTCTTTCTGGGAAGAAAATGAACATATGTTAGACAGGTATTCAGTGTGAATGCTCTGACCTGGTGTAAGATGCACTGGTTAAGATATATTCACGCTGACTGTGTGTCATTTCCAAGCTATGCTTGATGCAGCTCGAAGGGGTAAGACAAAGATGGCTTACATTACACTATACCTCCTAATCCTGGGGCTGATTCAGTCTCTGGAGTAATTTAAAGCAGCCTTTAATGCAGGGGTGGGCAAACTGTGGATGTGGCCCACCAGGCCATTCTATCTGGTGCACGGGGCCCCTAAAAAATTTATAAAATTAATATTTATCTGTCCCTGGCTGCCTATCATGCAGCCCTCGATGGCTTGCCAAAACTCGGTAAGTGGCCCTCTGTCCAAAATAATTGCCCACCCTGCTCTAATGACTGCTCTGATTGATAGCTGCCGGCTCCTATGTCATGCAGGCATCCCGAAATAGAGAGGTGGCCCTTTTCTGTCTCCTTCTTGCTCTTCTTCTCCCAAGCTTGGGTCTGCACTGGGGAAAAGACAGCTCTATGCTACCCAAGAGGAACCATCAGAGAGCTGATTAAACTGGCTTTTCTGCCGCAGTTCAATGCAGAACCTGTGGACTGGATCCACTTCATGTGCAACTTTTAAAAATAGTCCACAGCCATTTAAATAGGTGGATTCTTAGCTGATCCTCTGAGGGGGTCCCGCCTATCAGGCATTTCTGTAGTGGAGACTGGGAGAGGTACCTGTGACAGAGAGGCTTTGGAATTCCCTCTTTAACAAAGAGCATTGGTTTAAAATTACCTATCTGTTATGGCGCACTACAAAACCTAATGTCTGTTGGGCCAACATTTGGAGAAGTGTGAAGCTAATGAGCTGTGAACTTTTATCCAGAAGGGGCGAGGTCTTGGCGGAAACTAAGGTGATGACATTTCACTGGTGTGGCCGAACTCCCTTTTGTGCAGGTATGTGGGCAGCTGCCGTTCTTTGCATGCCAGCTGCACTTTTATTCACTTTTGTCAGTGGTGCCTAATGCCTGAGATTAGATTGAAATAAATATATGAAGTACCAGTAAGGTTTTCCAAGCAGAATGAAGTGATTCGTGACATGTGCTCCTGTACAGTGTTCACAGTTTCTTCTGACTCTCATCATACATGGAAGTCCGTGCAGGCCTGAGCGCAGCTTGGAGCTCCCTTGGGCTCCGCATTGAATACACACGAAAGAGTCCCGGTCCGGAAGAGCATGCCATCTAAACAAAGTAGATGTGAGAAAGGGACTGAGGGACAGGAGGATAAATGACTTGCCCAAGGTCTCAAAGAAAGTCTGTGGAAGAGCTCTCACCTCCTATGTCCCAGTCCAGTACTGTACCACACAACTTATTTTGCTGTCATAATCTTCACAGCTTGAGGACTTCTTTCCCTGCTACTACTTCTCATCTGCATAACCCTATGGTGGGCGAGTGCACTGACTGCCTGGAATTACCAAGCACGGTCTCTTCTGCATTTGTCGCTGTTATTCTCTTTTCCCAAAAGACGTTATTTCCTTCTGGACTAAAGAATCCAGAACCACTGTGAAATCATTATGCACCACACTTGTGGCTCCTAAAATACTTGCATTTCTCTTTTCTGAAGAGAAAAGCAGTTTGTGTGACATTCTCTTATCAAAGCAGTGACAATAACTTCGTGCTTCTACATTAAAAATAAAAGTTCCAGTCACTTGCATCTTATCTTTGAAAGATTAATGCAGCTTTGACCAAGCAATAAACCTGAGGAACCTCTAATAATGACTGTGCTGCCAGAACAGGGAGGGGAATACGCCCTTGGCCAGCCTCACCTTCCATGAACTTGATTTACAGGCACTCAAAGTAACAGAACTTTTTTTTCAATGCTATTATAGCTCCAGGGCCACTTTTAGAGAGTCTCACACAGTCCAGTGCACACCCTTCTTAATTACCAGCCTGTGTAGCAGTAGCACAGCACACAAAAATAACTCCTTGCTCATCAATGCCATGAAATAAGGAAAGTTGTATAATGCCATCTGTTGCATCTGGTTATTTCCACGCGCGCACATTTGCACATACTCTATGCAGCATTCATAGCAGTGAATTGCTTTGCACTGTTAGTGGTAAGCAAGGATAGTTGTCTGCATTAATAATCTCTTACACAGGCATCCTGAGAAGTCTCCTGCTTTTGCCTTGGAGCTCCTTCCCACCACTTGCTCCCTATGTGAAGCACCCAGAGATTGAGGCTGGACGTGCATGTTAGAGGGCACTGTGAGACTACTTTATTTCCTCTGCAGAGCTGGTAGGCAGGTAGCCGATGAGAAATGGATTCAGCTTTGGCTCCATACAGCAGATGGAGGGCAGCAGAATCGGTGTGGCTGGTGAGGGTAGAGTACAGGAGTTAATTGCTACCACCCTGAAGCTACAAGTACCCAGGGGAGGAATTGTGCTACACAGGAGCCTCTTAGTTAAAAAGTCTACTGGGATGGAGCAGCCCACGTACCACCCTTTTGCCAACGACTCTGCACCACCTCACAATCTAGGCCTGTAGGGCACCTATACAAGTGCAGCGAGGCTGCTCTGACACGTTGTAATTACAGCTCGTCGGAGAATACTTGATTAATCGAGTCTGCTGTAGCGTGGTAATTACCATGCTCCAGCAGGATCTAGCATCACGTGTATCAGCATCCCCCCACTGAAAAATGGTGGCGGGGGGCTTTAACTAAAGCTCATCAAATGAGCTTTAGTTAAAGTGCCCCCCACTGCCATTTTTCAGCAGGGGGACGCTGATACACATGACGCTTGGGGTGCTTTAATTAAAGCAGTTCTCAAAGCTACTCTAATTAAAGCCCCCCACTCCCCCCGGAGCATGTGCATAAATGCCCACAGGTCCCAGATGACTCATCAGTGGTCAGCTGGTCCCCTTGTTACCTCGTGAAAGTCTGTTGACTTCTGTAGGCTTGACCAGGAATGACCAAGGGTAGAATGAGACCCAGCTCTGCGGGTAGCATAAAGAGTAGCGTATAGCATCACCAGGCTCCAGAGACCTCTTTGTCCTTAACGTACCTTCTTTTGACTCAGGACTCTGATATTAAACACAGTGGCAAGCCAAACGTGCCTCCCTATTTCCTATTAAATACCCCAATCTTACCCCTGTTTTGATCTCCGAAGTAGCTACAGCCCCATGTGCTGCCTTGGGCTAATCCATCATAAGGACACATCAGCCAGCACAAACACATCCATCTCTGCCACTGACTAAAACCCTTAAAGCTTTCCCTCTCCAATATCACCACTCTGTTTGCCTCCAAGCCTTGCTTTTGTAATTAAATCTAGGAATTCCCATAGAAAAACCAGCATGAAAAGTGCATTTAGCTATTAAAATAAACCTACATTTCAAAGCCCACGTAGTAAAACTGTGGTCAAACTGGAGGCATTATAGTCTTAATGTTATATAGCAAACAGATCCAAATGTAGTAAACCGTCTCTCAATGTTCGCTTACAAGGCAGGGGCGATTAGAGTAAAATAGCTTTTATTACTGATACGAGTGATACAGTTTAACATTAGACTTGATTTTATTGTCTCAATTGTGGATCTGTGTACAACAATATTATAGATTCATGTCTCGATTTACTACTATATTTACATTAATCATGTTTTTATGTTGGTGGGCTCTGTTTTTAGTATCATATTTGTAGTTCGGTTACTTTGTTCAAACTTATTTATATTATGGGTGCATGTGTGTTATGTCGTCTTCGGGAGCATGGTATTTAGCCAGAATCCTTAATAATAAATTGAATTGACTTCTTAATGTTGTTACTTTGTCCCTCACTTCCATGCCACTGGAGTTACTGCTGTCCTACCAGTAAATGAGAGAAGATTCAGGTCCAGATGTATCCAGCTGTTTCTAGTAGCTAGCATTTATGCAGCAGGGTCGCTGTAAACACACTAGACCAGGTCCTCGGTTGGTATAAATCCCTGCAGCACCATAGATTGCTATGTCCCTATGCTGATTTACATCTGTTGCCAAGCAGGACCTCTGCGCTCAAAATTGAGTTGTTGAAATGTGACCTTTCCTGGGCTGCATTGCTCTCCCTTGATTCACAGCTCGCCCCCTGTGCACTGCAGTTAGCAGCACTCAATATGCTAACACTTGATTTTGATGGGAGAAACTAATAGGTGGTAAATAATATCTTTTGCTGAATAAAATATGACGAATGAGAAAAGATACATGTCAATCAACACCGTTGATGAATAAGGGAGGGATTCTGCACAAGCAGCCTCTCCCGTTGCTGCCCAGCCCATCCAAACAGAGGACTGAATTGAAGTCCCTCTACTTGCAAGCACTTAAGAACTGTTTCTCACCTACTTCCCTGAGGTTGTCTGGTGGCCCAAAGGCACCAGAGAGGAAACGATGAAGAGGAAGGCCATGATCCTTCTGCAGTGTTGATTTGCTGTACATTATGCAGGCACTCGATATCTCTGGTGACCATACCGAGTCCAAGGTACGGTGTAATTCCAGGTAAATTAAAGGGAGAAAGCTGGAGCATAAGCTGTGTGGAATCCCTTTGGCTCGTGTCTATAGGTTTTCAGTTTTCTTGTTTGAAACGGTCTGGGACTGTGTGTGTTATAACAGCCCCATGACAGCAATGCTTGGAATGGGACTGGCATACAAGGAGAAGCAGGGAGCACGAGGGAGGGAGGCATGGTGTATGTGCTCTCTTTGTGTTGCAGTGAGCTCTGTGAGGCATACAGTGTACATATGGGAAATATATTCTAGGACTGATAACTGACTTTCTAGCTGGGACACCTACTATCACTCCTACTCTTACCATCCAGACTGAATGCCCGCTATATGGAGTACGTTCCATAAACGCTTAGATAATGAAATGCTTGGCTGTCTATAAATTCCATATGTAGAGATGATAAATATGCGAGACCTAAGAGAAACAGTATTTAATGCAGCTAAGTTAATATTGCTGAAGAAACATCAATATTTGGGATTTGCTGATTGTTTTGTATGTTTGATTTGGCAACATGAATGTTTAATACTTGTTTTTGGTATTTAACATTCTTTACAAGTGTTTGTTTTGCAACCAAGCAATGAGAGTTATTTTAATCTTACAAATGACTACCAGCATATGTTATAACAAAGCACTTCTCTCGTGTCGTGTTTCAAAAAAAACAGATTGTAAAATGTTACATTAGGGCTCTGAACTGGGTATCACCTTTGATCTCAGATATAGATCTTCTCTTTATAACTTTGGTGCCGACCACCTGCAGTCTATCTACTTATTAAAATAAGCTCATGCCAACAAAGGCTGGATTAAGTTCTGATGGATGCAACTAGTCACGTTTTACAGCGGATGCCTAGGGGGTTGATCAATGAGTGGATCTTATTTAGGGTGACTTCAACCTCAGAGGCTCTGGCCTGCCAAAAAACCAGATGACTTTAGGATACAAATATTAAAGCCCACATCTCTTTTTCCAGTGAAAATGAAGGATCCTTTTTTAAAGTTTCATGGAAGCTTAATCTTTCACAACACATGACTGAATCTGAGCCTTGGGAATATTAAAATCAGCACAACCCTGCTGTGCTAATTAGATACTTTCAAGTTGTTGAACTAATGGAAGTTATTTGACTAAGTAGCTTTTCCCTCTGACACTGGGCTTTAAAGGGTGGGATTCTCATGAAGGCTGGCCCATTTTTATGACCTTTTTTTATAGCAAGTGTGCCCAGGTGAGCTTTCGAAGCCTTACAGACTGATGCAGACCAAAAAGATAGGCAAAGATGGACAAGAGAAGTATTGGGGCCATACTCCTTGCATCAGTCAGCCATACTTTAAGCTAAAAGCAAGGAAAGCAGCAGCTAGGTGAGAAATGAGCCAAATTAAGACAGTTTTTCATCATGTAGTTAACACCTCTATGATGAACATTGATGTTTGCTAAATGTTTAATCAAATATTGAAGGAAAGGGAAGTGTTCCCTTACCTTTGGCTACTCAGAATTACTAATGTGCCTTCACTGCACATTTGCTCCATACAGACCTTTTTTGAAAGAGTCCCTTTGTGTTTGGTGAAGTGCCATTTCTGCCTCTTTGGAGCCTTTTGGGGAAAGTGCCAGACAACCTGAGCCTTTGAGCAGTCTCCTGCCTCTGGAGAAGCTCTTCTGTCAAGTGAAAATTAGGGTATCATTGTTTTTACCCTGGATAATATTTTCTCATGGTATGTCTCTGAGCAAGGCAGTTTCCCAGCCGTCTCAATAGCAAAACCATTACAGAATGAGCTCCATTAAGAGTGGGAAATCTGGTTGCCTATTATTGAGGAAACCTCTTAGTCTCAATGAAGTCCCTCAAGATGCGAGATGAGAGCACAGAAGCCAGCTGATTCAGTCTAGGTCATACCTGGGAAAGA
>NW_005841873.1:4491294-4505904 GCF_000455745.1 Alligator sinensis
GATCAAGAAATGATGGTGATGGGGTGGTTAATGCCACAGGGTGGACTTGAGCGTATCGGGTGTCAGAGGGAAATGCTGGAGAGTCAGAGGAAAGACAAACAGAAAAGGCTGTGATAAGAAGAAGGGTGGAGCAGGAAAATTTCCTTTCATGTCCATTTGAACTACGCTTGGGACCTAATTGCTAAGTCTTTTGGGGCTTCTTCTTCCTAAATCAAAAGGAAAATTATTAACATGAACATAAACAAAATGTATGTGCTGCCGTGGTGTGTTTGGCTTGGATATATTCAGTTGGCATGGTTGGCAGAGAAGCGCTGCCTATGCAAGGACATTTCTGGCTGCTAAGAACCAAGCTTTGCTTTGGTGGCTTTACTCAGGGCTGGTTTCTTCAGTGTGGGTACAACGGGTGCAAGGTGCACTCTCCTGCTACTCAGGTCTCTGCATAATGGCCAAATAAAATTGCAGCCTCTTGCTGTTTATTCCCATTGGCCTCCTCTGAAGGTGGAAGTACTCCATATGAGGTGTGGAGTAGGTGCGCCCTGGCACCTCCTCTCCTCTCACTGCTGAGTAAAAAGGGTAACCTGGCAAAGCGGGTAGAGAAGGGAACATGCATGACATACCCTTGTAAAGATGAGGCACCCTGCTTAAAAGGAAAACAGCAAGACTTGCCTAAATCTTTGAGCAGGGCTGTCCAACTGACAGCCTGTGGGCTGCGTATAGCCTGCAACCATTAACATTCAGCCCTTGGAGTCCCTTCCAGCCACCGCTGCCTCTTGTTCCTGTGGCAGCAGCAGCCAGGTTTCATTTGTCCCAGCTTCCTTTCTCCCCCAGCTTCCCCCAGCAGCCCAGAGCACCTATGAGATGAAAGACCACAGGGGAGGGCACAGGGAGCTGCAAACCAGTCATGGCACTGCAGCACAGGGCTGGCAAGTTGGGGTGCCCTCATACATGGTCCATTGGGGTGAGGGAGTACACATCCGTACCTTTGCCTGGCTTGCAGCCTGGGTGTCACTTGGCCCCCGCTGGTGCAGCGTAAGGGGCTTGTGGCTTATAGCTGCTGCGAAGTTGAGCAGCCCTGGCTTTGGGTATTATAAGTGCGCCATCTTATCCCTTCTTGCAGGACCTGAAATATATGCCCAAACTATAGTTCTGGTCGAAAGCTTATGGAAGTCAATGCCAGATCCATTATTATTTATATTGAAGTAGCATATGTAGAAGTCCCCATTATAGACCAAGCACACCCTGAAATCAGTTCTATACAAATGCAGGGCAAAGAGGATCTGGATTCAGACAAAAGATAGTGAAACAGGAGGAAACAATCACATAGTGGTGGGGCCAGCTCAGTAGGCTGTAGTCACAAATCTCCCACCTGCCTTAATTCTGTTCCCATATTTCACTACTGACTTCAACTAAAGCAGGCCCAAGGTATTAAACTCCATCTGATCTCGGCTCCTTGAAAAGCCAGGAGGTAGATAGGAAAGACCTCATTTGCTTGGCACTGCCGTCAGTTGAGCATCTCCATTAAGGTTTGCATGGTTAACTTACTGTCCTCAAGAATGCCGTTCTATGCTCAGGAGGCCGCTTCCTAAACCAGGACCATGTCCGCATGGTGTTGTGCATGGCTTACTGGTCACACTTAGCACTGTGCAGCTGTGGCTACGCTGCTTCTGATTTAGCCCACTCAGGGCAGTGTGCTGTATATAAAACACTGCTCTGAGATACAGTATAGTTACCATATAGATAGGACCTGAGAATCCAAAAAAAGAAATCCTTTCTTGTGACACCCCTAACATGCAGCCACATGCTGAACGCTGGCATAAACATACATTTTGCAATGTGATGAGCTATATTTGGGTGACAATCTGAATTTCTAGTCTCTAAAAAAACAGTCACAAATATACTGAAAGCAAATCTTTGTGCGAGTCTTACTGAGATGGATTCTGGGCTCCCTTGCAAGAGGATGTTTTTGCAGGATAGCATTAAATTGTTATACAGCAGGCACACTGTAGCAATGATTATGTAGAGTAATTGTGTTAGGCCACGCTAGCAAAAATAATCTCCTTATGCAAAATGTATGTGATTAATAAAAGATGAACATTTTTAATTCAGTTGTCCTTGGCCTTCCTAATCCTACTTACTTTCCCTCACTTTTCAGGCAATGCAATTTTATTTCTGTAATCATAATGTTAGTAAATCTGCAACCCATTGTTGAAACAACATCAATATTTGGTTTTTCAGCTGTAGACTTGGCAGCTAGTGCTTTAAAATGGCTCAACCTGGGTGTGTGTGCATATGTGTACTGCCTTTTCAGTGCAGACTTATCGTTACTTTACAAGCATTTTGTTGTTTGAAAAGAAATGTTCCCCACAGGCTGCAGAGAATAAATGAAAAACAAGAAGATTTCTGACTGTAATGAACCATGCTTCTCCGTAGTGGTCTTTGCTTAGGAACCGGTTCTCGTATGTGGGTACACGGTGCATTGGGGACAGACATTAAGCACAAAATAATTCAGCTTTTCATGAGACTGCTCCAAAGCTCATTGGACTTAACGGAAAGATTCCCACTGACCGCAGTGGGTTTTGAACTAGGTCCTCATGTCTTGCCTCATATTGCAGATGGATAATGACACTAGCTTTTCATTTACGATTCATTATCTTTCATTTTTTAATAATGAAAACCTATAAAATACAGTTACTGTGTTGATGTTAAATATAGCCCTCTGACAGGCTTAGGCAATACACCTGGCATCTGATGTCCCTGGTGGTCGGACCTGCCTGCCCGTGCTCCCCAGTCTCCCTTTACCTCCTCTCTTTCTCCTGCCACGACTTGATCTTTTAGGTCTTAACTGGGGATTCTGCCTCCAGAGGCTGGGATAACCTGGTCCTAGGTGCCTTTCCTTGGTGTGCAATCTGCCAGGCTTCTCTGCCCCGAACACTACAGGATGGGCTTCCCCTTTAAGGTAATCCCAGTTGCACCCGAGGAGAAAAAATTATGACTTCCAGCTGCCCCCATATTCACACTCCTGCTTCACAGATTACAGTTAATGTTTAGATGTAGGAGAAAAGCGGGGGTGGGGGGCAGGTCTTGGCCTCAAATCTGTACTCAGTACCTCAAGCCTTGAACTTTTGCTGGGGCTTCCACCTTCCTAGCTTCCCCTTTTCTCAAGCTGGGCCCACTAGCTAAAGGTCCGCTGTCCTGGACCTTTAGCTAGTGGGCCCAAGTAGAAAAAAGGGCCCCTGACCCTTGTCTCTCACTCTGGACCAGCCCTCAGGTCCTGACCCCAGGCTGGGCTGCTTCCCTCTCCAGCCCTCAACCCTCTGGTCCTTGACCCCGGGCTAGGCTGCTTGCCTCTCCAGCCCTCAACCCTCTGGTCCCTGACTCTGAGCTAGGCTGCCTCATGCTGAGTGCCCTCCATGGCCTCTTCACCTCGCCCATAGCCACAACTCGGTCCTTCAGTACTAAATAAAGATACACATCAGCATAACAGAAATATCAGCAGATTGCTTCTACAAAGTCCTTCCCTGCTCTGGGTCAATACATTATCCAACCTATATTTCTCAGTGCTAGGCTCACTCTCACAGGTAGCCTGGGTATCCATGAACCCATGGATTCAGCTTCCCTGGGGAGCTCCAGTTCCTGGAGTCAGCTTCCCTGGGGAGCTCCTCTCCCTACAGCATGCAGGGTCTAACTGGCTTCTCTGGCTCAGGCCCTGGGTTTATATGCCTTGTAGTCCTGCCTCTTCCTTGTCATGTGGCTCTGCAGCCAGGCACAGGAGTTTCCCCTTTTTTAATTAAGGGCCAGCCTGTACTCCTGCTGCTGCAGCCCCATACAGCCAGCTTAGCCTGCTGCCTTTTCTGAAAGCAAGAGGAGCCTCCTGGCTCTGTGTTACAAGACCATTTAAGAATCATGTTCATGCCCTTCTTTGATCAGGGCTGCCATTGATTTAATTGTTATTTCACTTGCATTGAGACTGGAAGATTGTGCCATGTGCCAAGAAAACATTTAACAAAAGCATGATCTCCAGTGTTCACTGTATTAACAAGTCAGGATTTCTGATCTGAAAGGATTATTACCCCGTATTTTCTTATATATTATGACATTCCCCTGGATGTAGTAAAAATGGAATAACCAGGATATTTAATATACGAGCCCATGGAAAATGCTGACTTGTCAACTATTTACAGGCCCTAATGAAACTAAATAATAAGTCATCAATAACTGTCCTATTATTTCTAGGCTGTAACAGAGCTTCAATGGTACATTAACAGTTCATTTATTCAGGGTTAACACTATACAACAGTGACTTAGACAAGAATTGCCAAAGAAGCCTGAAGGAGTTGGGCACCCAGCTTCTATTGAGTTTCAGTGGGATTTCTGTGCCTAAATCGCTCCTTTCTGAAAAAGATAATGTTGAAGTATTGGATAAAGAAGAAAATTGTGCTATGGGTAATGCAAAGGAGAGAAACATGGAAGACTGGCAGAAAATTTCTGTTAAAAATCCAATTTTCCATTGAAAAAATGATTTTTAGCAAAGCACTTTTTTTAATAAAAAGTGTTCACTTTCTGCAAAAAGTTTGAATTTTTAATAACAAACCCGAAACCTGAAGATGAATATTTTTGGCTGAAAACTGTAATATTTCAGTTCTGAAATGTCACTGCAGTGTCTCATTGGAAATGTCATTGACGTTTCTCAATGCCCTCTATAATTTTGGTTCCTAGGCCAGACTTACCCTCTCCTGATAATACCTCTCATCACTACATCACTAAGGAAGAGAGTAATTGTGAAAGCTAACATACTGAAGATAGTGGGAGGTTGAGACTGCAGCATTTCTCAAGCCGTTTGTTGGTAATGGTTGTTTTTGTCTGAAAAGTCTAAGTAAGCACAGATATACTCCCTTTGTGACAAAGTGGCTGGAAATGGCATTGGATGTGCTGTAAAATAATTCTTCCTTGCTATCATTTTACTTCAAGTGTGCTCAGCCCCTGGCCTGCAGACCAGATGTGGCCTGTAGAGCCATGTTACTCAGCCCACAGTCCAAACATTTGGGGGTGGGGGAGTGGTGCCAACTAATAGCTGCTCCCTTCCTGCCAAATTTCCAGACCTGTTGGGAGCCCTGCAGGACAGATAGTGTGGTTTTGCATGCTAGATGAGCCATGTGGGGTCAATTGGGGTACACAAAGTGTCATGGGGCTGATTGGGGTGGCTCTGGACATCACAGAGCCAACCAGGGCAATGCTGGATGGTGCAGGGCTGACTGGGACAATGCGGGGCCTGATCTCAGTGCAGGCTGGGAAGAGGTGATGTGGGGCTGATTGGGCCCATGGACTAGCACCATGCCATTTATCCAGCCTGCAGGGCAAAAAGGTTGAGCACCACTGTTTTACTTCGATGTACTAGAGAGACTTTTATGATGCTTTTCGAGGAAATAGCAATTTTAGTGTCCCCATATACTTAGCATGTAAATGGCTTTATGAGATGCTTAAAGATATACTACATTTACCAAATAAGAAATTAATATATGTGCATTGCACAGTAACATACTTCAGGGACTTTCAAGCAACATGCAGAAAAACAACTGCAGATCTGGTTTCAAGCTGGACAGGGAAATCTTTGCAGGATGATGGTATTGCCACGTGTTTGAAGAGGAATTAGGGGTCAGCACCATAAAATTCAGAGGATTATTGGAGCTACAGTGTGTATTTATTACTTCACTGCCACAATGGAAGGCATACATACTGCAGGATATTCCGTCTATTGTCTGTTCAAGCTGGTATAGCAGTGTGCGAAATCCCTTGGTAGGGATACGATAATTAAGCAATGCTATCTAGGAAAGGTAGAAACTTTCCAAAGATATTCACTGCATCCCTGAGGAGTCAGCTTCACACACTTCTTCAGAAAAAGAGCAGATCATCCAGTAATACAAAAGGCGTAGACAAAGTTGAGAGAGGAAGGAGAACGCCAAGGTTAGAAGGTGCAATGAACCTAAGTATGAAACTTATACCTGAGCTAAGAGTCAGAGTTAATCTGCTGTACCATGTAACCCCTCCTACCCCTCAAAGGCCTACTGTGAAGGTTTAAGTGTTGCATGCTTGCTATTCTTAACAGTTGATTTTACCTTAGGTTTCATACATTCAAGCTATAAGAGGTGGCCATTCTACAGTACTCCTTTGGAAGTTTTTGCATTCATTGCCAAGTATTTAAATATAAAGGTGTCAAGTTATAGCTCAGTTGGTCTAGAGGTAAAAGGAATCAAAACTCATGGCAGAGGTGGTATCTTTTATTAGACCAACTAGATATTTGTAAAAAAAAAATCTCCTATGCCCGATGAAAGATGCCTGTGCCCAACAGCTTGCAAATAAAGAATTGTTTTTGCAAATATCTAGTTGGTCTAATAAAAGATATCACTTCTGCCATGAGTTTTGATTCCTAAATATAACGGTAAAATTATGAGCCACCTGAATTTCTAAGGCTAATGATGATGGCTTTTGAGCAACTAGGTGGATAAGTTTTTGCATGCAATGCGCTTTATTTAAAATCACATTGAATTTAGTACTTTTGTATAGCTGTTTCATATTATGCATGCTTTCATGTAGTGTATAGTATACTAATTCTGATCTGAATATAAGTTAGAACAAACATAAAATCTCCAAATAAACATTAGTCAAAACTTTTCAGTTTCAAATTTTAAAAAAATTCAGTTCAACAACTTGGGAAATACTGTTGTGAAAACAGTCTGGAGTTTTGAATCGCAGCAAAACCTGAAAACAGCTAAGTCGTGGTCATGCTATGTAGGACAGTGCCATTTATAAAAGGCTAATTAATGCCTAATAGTTGTTGGGTTCAAATGATTAACAATTAAAACAGGTCACTAGGTGACTTATTATATGTAACACCTTCTGTTAATATGCTTGTAGCCATCTATAACATGTGTAGTGCTCATACCTTTAACAGCATGCTGAAAACATCTGTGAACTGCTAGCATGTCAGCTTGGGAAGAACCTCTTTTCTCACTGAGTTCATTTCCTATTATTTCTGGGATGCCTCTATTACCCTTTTATAATTGTTACCTCCGTTATAAAGTGTGATGGTCTGAGGTGAGTTCACCATTTCTTTATGAAAATCCCCTAGGCATCAGTACCACAATTACCTTATACCATGCAGTACAGGTTTTATTTTCCATTAGTGTATGATTACTGCAGAAAGTCAATGATGACCAGTGCTATTATTACTAAACACAAGCATTTTGTTGCTCAAAATAATTTACTATTGCAATATAGACCAGGTGCAATATATTCTGACCTTGTTAGAAATAATAGACCTACTGCAATTTGGACTTCCTCATAGGACTCACTGTAAGAGGGGGTTTCTTGGGGCCGATCTGTCATTGGCCTGCCCACCTGTTCTGGGCCAACTGCCTGCCTTCCTGCCTGCCATGACTTGTTGTTTCTTAATTGGTTCTTATTAATGCAGGAGGATGCCCATTCTCGCCCCGATACCAGAGGCGCTATCTGCGGCTCCGTTCCTCCCCTACACCGCAGCCCATGCCACACAGATGGCATCCAGGTGACATAATTACTCCCGGCCTGAGATGGGAAACTGAATCCACAGTTGGGCTCCATGCACACGCACACTCACACCACCTCCCTTCTCACAGGAGCCTCTTCCACTTCGCCCCTCTCTCACTGGGCCCTCTGGCATACTGCCCGTTACCGGGCCACACTCCACCGCCTTGCTTCTCCTTGAGCAATCCCTCTGGGCCATCAGGCTTCACTACTCACATGTTGACCTTGCCACGCAGTCCCTTTTGTTCCCATGAGTTCCCCTACTCTGCATGGTCCAGCCTTGTGCCAAACCCTGGGCTAATTCTGCCCCATGCCCCTCACTGGGCAACTCTACACACACACACATACACACACACACACACATACACACACACCCTGGACTCCCAGCCCTTTGGTTGCCCCCTCACTGGGGCTCCACACCCGCCCCCTTACTGGGGCTCCACATCATTGCCCCGTTACTGCAGCTACAGCGCTTCCCTCCCCAGTGGGGCTCAGGTGGCCATACCTGTGCCTGACCCCTTCTGGGTCTTACACCCTCCCTGGGCTCAGGTGGCTATAGCCGTGCCTGGCCCCCTTGTACCCACAGTGACGTGGGAGCTAGGGGTTAAGGTGCCCCGACCCGCCTTTCACCGGGGTGGTAACTGGCTTGGTATTTCCTGGGGGCTCCCGTGCCACTGGGAGCCCCACCAGGCCACCCACTCCTGGCAGGGTGCAGTTTTAGATCATGCCTAGGACCAGGAGCCTCCAAACCATCCCCTTAACTCCTGCCCGTATCTCCACAATGTTGCATACAGCCTTGCAGCCAGGTGATGTTTCTGCCTGGCCTGCCAGCAACAAACTGCTCTGTTTATATAGGTGGCCAGAGATCTAAAATGTCCACTGCAATCAAGCACCTGCTGGCTGCTTGTCTCAGCTCTTAAAGTGGCAGGCACCAACAGTGCCCTGTCACACACACCTCTTAAAGTATTTTGGATTTGAAAGAAAGTGGGACTTAATTTGGCTCTGAGATTATATTTACTGATGTGAGATTTCTCCCAATCCTGAACTTCACAGAGGATGACGTTATATATTGGAAATTGAGACCCCCCATTAAGACATTGACTGTAGTTTATCAGAGAATGCCAGAAAAAAATATTTGTGAAACAGCTACATGGGAATCAGGTTGGAAACTAAGCTTAATTATGATGCATACATGCTCTTCATTAAATGCTAATGCCAGTAAACATGCACATACGCGTATGAGTGTGCATGTGTATAATTAGGCAACAATTTGGGTCCTTGCTAAGACAGCTACCCTAACCAAGAGTGAATGTCTGATGCATGAACAGAGAGTTGATGAAGGCTTATCTTCAATAATATTATTAACAAGAGAAAGTATTTAACATAAACAGGGGGTAGATTGATCTCTGTATGAAAACAAAGATAATGTGTTCCTTTCATTATAACAATAGTGGTTTAAATAACAGTTTATGCAAAGGAAAAAAAATATTAAATTGTTCCTAATTAATTGTCTGTGAATGGGTGAAGAAAGTTTGCTTTGACTTCTTGAAAAAAATCTAGGGGCTTCTTTCATCCTTTTCTCCTGACATTCTCCGGGATCAACTACACACCAGCTGGGGATGAGGAGTTCTAACTTCTGGCTCAGCATTCCTACAGCCTTGCAGAGAATAATGACTTTTCATGTCATCATTAACAAAAATGACCCTGAACTAGAAAGTTAAAAAGGCAGCAAAGAAAACAGACAACCTCCTCGCCTCCTCTTCCCATCTTTTGTTGCAGCCTTTGTTGCCTTCAGGCATTTATGCAGCAGCGCAGTGTCTTCAGCACTTCAAGGACAAATCTCAGCGTTGAACTTTTTGTTGTGATAGTGTTCATTTGCTCCAAATGTCTTTATTACACTGCATGCCTGATCCATCATTTGTTTCTTTTTAATGGCAACTTTGGTTTAGGCATTAAATTGCACCAAAATATATCTGTGCCCTAGGCAAAACAAAATAAAATGCCTTCCTCCCCTCGCCCTCCAGTAAAAAACAAATAAGCAAACAAAAAAAAAATTACCAAGCCCTGAGATACTACATGAAGGAATTACCTAATTTTAAAGATAAAAGAGAACAGTGCAAAAACCCATAATTGAGCTTTTTGATTAGAAATGGGCAAACATGCTTGGATAAAATGAGAACTCAAGAAGTCGAATCACATTTCTGAGGTTCTGAAAAAACTGAAGGACTACTTTGAGTGCCCACATGCAATAGATTTGGACTAGAAATAAAAAGGTCTGAATTTTGTACACCTTGGGCACATCTACATGAGACACTTCATGAGCAGCAGACTAATTTTACTGTGCATTAGCGCAGCAGGTAAAACCCGTACTAATGCACTAATGTGCAGTAGAACTAGTGTATTGCGCATTAGCGTCACAAAAATAGCGTGCGCCAGTGCTAATTTGCAGTAGCACTGCTTACGATGCATTAAGTTTCATACCTGTAATTACAGGTGCAAAACTTACTGCACCACAATTATGGTGCATTATTGAACGTGTAGACGTGCCCCTTGTCTTGTAACAGGAATTAAACTGGAAGATGTCTGCGAAATATTTTTGTGACATTTTTATCTGACTTGTCAGCTAGATCCATAGCTGATATAAATTGAGCCATGTTAGTCTGAACTGAGAGAGGTAGTTAGCCACGCTGAGCATCTCGTGCAGTGAACGTCCAGTTTTATTGACTTCAGTAGAATTGTGCTGGTTTCCTTTGGCTGAGGCTCTGACCCAGGAGTCCCAGCATAGTCGGTCTTCGTTACTTCTTAGAGGTAGCTGAAACTCAGAACTTCTATTTTGCAGAAAGTTCTGATACTTCAAAATTTCCTTATCCCCTAATCTGAATGAAAAGCTAAAGCATCTACATTTCTTGCTAAACAAAACTTCTGAAAAGTTTTCTTTAGTAAATACTGAGCAGGGAGGCAACCTTTGTTTGAAAGATTTCATTTCAAGGATAGGATAAAGCTCTTTGTTTAGATACAACATACAAGTCAAATGGAAGCACTCATTTTTCAGCAACGGTTTTGACAAAATTGATACAGTCCTTTCAAAGGTTTTGATTTCAATTAATCAATATTTCCCAAAATAACACATTTCCACTAGCTATTTTTGGCTGGTTCTAATATGTATATGTTCTGAGCACACCATAGCCTTAGGGTGTTTATTCTCATTATAGCTAGGGAAAAGAGAGACTAAGTGACTATGAATTGGAGTAGGTTATTGAACCCACGTGCTAGGCTTGCATATTGAACCCTGAACCATCCTTCCTCTCTCCTTCAGAGATCAGCCAGAACCAAAACCATGAATTTTCACCTTCTAAAATCCCTTTCAATTTGATGAAAAGATCAGGACCCAGATTTCACCGCCAAAAACCATCTCTATGAATGCAAACATTTATTATTGAGAAGGTAGCTGGAGTTGCTTAACATAAGATTTGCCTATTGATTAATGTGATTTTTATTATGTTTCTTACCTACGTGTACTATTTGGACTGCTCCCTATGGCAAGAAAGTTGTCTTTCACCAAATGTGTACTTACGGAGGACAGCTGTTTGCAAATGTATAATGCTTGGGGTTAGGTGCATCTCTGTGACTGACTTCAGATGAAGAATTCACAGCAAGTTTTCCCCTGTGAGTGTGGTTTCATAACATTACAAGAAGAATGACACAAAATGCTTTTGAGAGTTTTGTTTTTGTCCCTTTATAACAGAAGATCAGAAGAAATCAATGGCTGTGCCATAGAAAGATTAGTATAGTTTACGCTCTCTTCTATTCCTTTAGTTCCATAGACCTTCCTTTAGCAGGGATTATTTCCCATATCTCACAGGTCAAGGGCAGGGGAGGATTTTAGAAGCTCAAGACATAATCAAATGAGCTGTAGATTTATTAGCTTTTCTTTATATATGTAGCTAATGGTATCCATCCTTAAGTATGGTTCTTTATTCCAAACTGGCCTTTTGGTTTCCAAGGCAATGAAAACAAGGACTATTTTATAAATTTTAAAAAAATGTATCTATATATGAAAGAAAGGAGCAGATAAAGACTGCAGATTTGCACTTTTGGACATTTGTTAAGGAAAGATGTCAATTATAGAGCATTATTTTAAGACAAACCTAATCCTTAAGCTTTTCTATTAATACTCACTGCACTGTAATTTAAGGCTCTTTATCACTAGTCATCGGAGGTTCTGTCATACGCCACTAATCTCCACTGCCTAAAAGATGCTGGGAATACCAAGTGTCTGTACAGCAGAGTCATTTTGAGTTTCTCTTTCATAATGAATGGAAATTGAATCAATCTCTTCTGGGATTTACTCCAAGACTAGACATTAAAGCAGATTTTTACATACGCACACAATGCACGCTTCTGCCATAAGTAGAACTTCAGTTAATATTCCTAACATCTCTGCTTCTTCCCCCAAAAGTAACTCATTAGCTTGCAAAATATATAGGATTCAGGTGCTCAATAACAAATAAAGCCTTTAAAAATTGCATTTAACCACTAGAGAATCTAGACAATTGACAAGAAACAGTCACTTCACATACGGCTTCCCCAGGCCACTTGTGGATCGAGTTCAGAATTCGTATTCTGGAATTATTACATTTCAAGGCTGTTCTTGCTATTAGATGAGAAGACACAGTGTTTGTTGGAATGGTTCAGCAAAGTCATCTGTTGCAAGTCAGTGAACCCCTTGATCTGTAGACCTAGGCAGGAATTATATCCTTATCGGGACAGAAGAACTTCCAAGGTGTTTCTGCAGAAGCAAAAGGGCTAAAAATGATAAAAGGAATAGAAGGATTAAAAAATATTTTAACACTGCATTACCTCCAAGGTGTATAAATGATTTTCCCCATACCATTCGTCTGGCAACGTGCAGAAAAGTTTAAAAAGCTGAAGGACTAAAAAGCGAAAAGGAAACTCACTTACAATTCCAGGCAATAGAATTGAAACATGTACAATAGTAGTGTAACATCTGGAGGTACTAACATGGGCTGAGTTTTTGGAGAGCCAAATGGAGTAAAGAACCCAGATTTCAATGGGAGTTGGGGGCATAATTCCCTTGGCTAGGTCTGAAAATTCAGGTTTAACTCTTTAAGTGTCAAGACGAATTTCCCCACATAGATCCTATATACAGTCTTGTCCTGCATCTTTCCATTTTGGACAATGTGATGAATGGCCTTTAGTACTGAGTACCATTGTAGGGCAACATGTATTTAGAAAAGGAAAACAAACACATCGTTTTATGCTTCAGGGGTGCAGGCTGTAGCCGTGGTGGTCTAAGGTCATAGGCAGACAAGGTTTGTTGGGTAAATCTGATATTTTTTATTAGACCAATTCAAATAGTGGGGGAAATTGAACAGAAAAGAAAAGTAAAGAATTCTATTCTTCAAGCACTTGTGTCCATGTGATGCTGCCTTAACAATGTCAGAAAAAATCTCTGTATTCCCAAAATGTTTTCTGGGAGCAGCTGAGTGACAAGGTGGCTCTTTGTGAAGAAACAGAGGGCAAAGGGATGTATGAAACTTTGCTTTAAATACAAATGTTTAAAAGGAACAATATGGCAACGTTGAAAAAAGTGAAACTATTCCTACTTCCAGTGAGGTTCTCCCTAAATGCTGCATCTCAAACAAGCATAAAACCTTCCAACAAAAGCATTTCAGTAGCGCCAGCTTTTAGCTTGCTTTCTCACTCATTTGCTTTACAACCAGAGGAGTTTTAAATTCTCTCTTTGTTCATAAGGCAAATGAGACATTTGCTTTCACTGAAGCTGGCTGGACAGGTAAACCAGCACTCCATTTAAATGTGCAAAAACAATTCCTAGCAGCACAAGCTTAACTTTGAACCAGTTGCACATATACCAGGAATAAAATGGCCACCCAGCTCATCACCTGTGTTTCTCAGAATATTGGATATATTCCGGAGCCAGGGTGCACGCACTTTTCTTTAGGTATCAAATCTTCTTCCCATTACAGCACACTGCTGCTGCACTGGAGACACCTTGGCTGGGGTGAAGTGATCCGTCTCCTACAAGCCTGGGGCACAAATATTTTTCAGTTTCAATGCACCTATACTAAGGCACCTTGCGGAATAATAAAGGCTGTAGTTTGGGCTGCTCTTTGTGGTATGCGATTGGCTTACTTCTGTTTAGAGCAGGGATTCTCAGCCAGGGTGCCGTGCCTTGCCATCTGTTCAAGGGTGCCGGGGGGTACCGCACAATGTGCAAACATGATTCATCTGATAAATGCAGAGATTTCAAATAGGAATCCATCATTTTGAAAACGTTCTGCCCCTTTGTGGTCATTCTGAGTTGGTTGCAACAAAAGGCGTGTTCTATATGATTTTCCTGCAATCGAAAAACAAGTGAAAACTAAGAACTGGCATTTTCTAAGGCGGGCCTTGAGTCTGCAACGGTTGAGGCTAAAGGGAACTTCACAAACAGAGCCTATAATACTCCATGTTGAAGTGAAACGCATGTCTGTTTAAATATTCTTTCTTCCCCAGTGCACTGTCAGTCACACGTGTGAGTTCATGTTTCCTGATTATCTTGGGACCTGTCAAAGCAAAGCAGAATTGTGCTGGGTGGAAAAGGAAAAGCTGATCTCTCACACTGGTAGAGACCAGCCTGCCCTGTGCTCTGCCTCCCTACCACTGGCTCAGGGAACTGTAGGGACCTAAGAGCCTGCATCTCCCTAGGCCTCTCTCTTTCAGGGCACTGGACCCTTTTTGCTCTTACAAGAAAAAGGCTGGGTTTCATAGCTTCATAGACATTAGGGCTGGAAGGGACCTCAGAAGATCATCGAGTCCAGCCCCCTGCCACAGGGGCAGGAAGTCAGCTGGGGTCATAGGATCCCAGCAAGATAAACATCCAAATGTCTCTTGAAGGCGTTGAACCACCTTAACAGAGGAAAACCAACCTTGTTCTATTAATAGATTCATACATTCATAGATGTTAGGGTTGGAAGGGACCTCAACAGATCATCGAGTCCGACCCCCTGCATAGGCAGGAAAGAGGGC
>NW_005841873.1:4506045-4551735 GCF_000455745.1 Alligator sinensis
GAGGCTGAAAAGGTCCAGGTTCTCTAGTCTCTCCTCGTAGGGCTTGGCCTACAAGCCCTTAATCATACGAGTGGCCCTTCTCTGGACCCTCTCCAGGTTATCCGCATCCCTCTTGAAGTGCGGCACCCAGAATTGCACGCAGTACTCCAACTGCGGTCTGACCAGTGCCCGATAGAGGGGAAGTATCACCTCCTTGGACCTAATCGTCATGCATCTGCTGATGCACGATAAAGTGCCATTGGCCTTTCTGATGGCTTCGTCACACTGCCGACTCATGTTCATCTTGGAGTCCACTAGGACTCCAAGGTCCCTTTCCACTTCCATTCCACCCAGCAGGTCATTCCCTAGGCTGTAGGTGTGCTGGACATTTTTCCTCCCTAGGTGCAGCACTTTGCATTTCTCCTTGTTGAACTGCATTCTGTTGTTTTCTGCCCACTTATCTAACCTGTCCAGGTCTGCCTGCAGCTGTTCCCTGCCCTCCAGCATGTCCACTTCTCCCCATAGCTTTGTGTCATCTGCAAACTTGGACAGAGTACATTTCACTCCCTCGTCCAAGTTGCGAAATTTTGCCGGCAGTTTTGTTTTGGTGCTGTTTCGACTTGTTTCGAGCTTAAAGAAGCAAAATCAAAATGAAACAGAAAGCTTCAAAACAGCCTCGATATGAAACGAGGCAAGTTGAAATGTTTTGAAAATTTCAAAACATTTTGAGTTTCGAAGTTCAAGCTGGGCTTGCCTGCAGGGAAACAGAAACTAAAGTAAGGAGATGGAGGGGAAGCGGGGGGAAGGAGTGCTCTCATTATTGACTGCATAGCTGGCCAGAGACTGTCATCCTTCCCTGAGGTCCCTTCCAATCCCAGTGCTATGGGGGAGGGATGGAAAAACTGCATAAAAGGCAGCATTGTTTGAACTGCCCTGCTTTCTGCCTTGGGGTCAGTTGAGTGAGGATGCACCTTAACACACACACAGAGAAAACTTGTGACATGGGTGGGTGACACTGTCAGCAGCTAGAGGTGCAGGGCCCCAGAACCCCCCTGCACCGATCTCCTCAACAACTGGCAGGCTTCATGGCCTCCACAGGGGCTACCATCCCTACAGCTTTCATCCTGCCACGCCTTAACACGCGCACAGTATTACCCATGCCACGAGTTTTCCTTGTCTGCAGCTTGAGGTGCAGTTCCCCCCAAACCCTTGCACTGATCTCCTTGCAACTTAGCAGGCTTTGTGGCCTCAGCAGGGGCTAGCAAACCTGCAGTTTTCACCCCACTGTGGCTTAACACATACACGTGACATGAGCTTTTTTGCTTTCAAGACTTTGAGGTGCAGTTTCCCTGAAACCCCTGCACCTATCTCCTTGAAACATGGCAGACTTTATGGCCTCAGAAGGGGCTACCATTCCTGCAAGTTTCATCCACATCAGGCCAGAAATAACAAAGCTATAGGCTGTTTCGAGCTTCCCCATTATAGCCTATGGACAAAACGTCAAAACAGCATCAAAACAGCAAAACTGTTTTGACACAACAAAATGGAACAGCATTCTTTAATTGGAACGAAATTTGAAATGAAACCCTGTTCCATTGAAATGCAAGTCAAAACAAACTGGTGCCATTTCACACAGCCCTAGCAAATAGTAATTAAAAAGTAACACTTCATTCTTTCACCTCTAAAAATGGACTTGTACTTCAAAATGATGACAAGATAATGAATGGGAGATAATACTCTTATTAATTTCTTCAAATGCCCACATGTGTGTTGCTACAAAGGTCAGGATTTTTGACAGCTAGGACAAACTGCTCCAGGGTTCAAGCTCTGTGATTAGCTATGGGAACAGCGTAATTGTTTTATTTCATGCAGGCCAAGTGCTTGGGGGGGAAATATTGTATTGGCTGCTCAAATAAATCATAATCAAATTAATTAATGAACTATTGCTACACATGTCCACAGGACTCCTTCAACCAAAGATTTCAGAGCATTCATTTTAAGATCAACAACATGCCTTCAAGATGGTTTCCCTGCTTTATAATAGGGAAACTGAGGCAAAGAAGTGCTGGGACTTGTCTATGTTTAATAGTGAATAGTGTTACAGCTGGCCATAGAAATAAGACTACCATTTATGGGATTGTGCCTTCTTTTTAATGGTACAAGCATGCTACGTCACATGGCCTAGACCTTATTGCATTAAAGTACCTTGATTCAACACCCCTGATTAGCAGTGGAACAGATCAGGGCTTCCACACTAGTGGAGATAAAGGCAAAATTTGCATAAAATTAGCCATGGGGGCTACAGAACCTCGGTAAGATGACAGCATCACCCAATGATTGCCTTTACAGCTAGTTCAGGCAATATTACCTTTCTTGGTCCTATGTTCAGAGAATTGGTCCAGACTGTTTCTAGAGCTGGCGAAGAAATGGTTTTTTTACCCTGTTAGAACTTCTCAAACAACATTCATGAACCAAAAACTTGAGAAAAAAAGTATGGGTTTGGGTTGATTGAAATATTTTGTTTTCATAATTCTAAAGTGTTGTATGTTGATTTCAACTGTGATTTTATATATATATCTATATATAGATGTATATCTATATGTTTATATCTCTATATATAGGGAGAGAGATGTAAAATGTCTTAAATCTTAGTTCTTTTTCATTTAAAGCATGTCAGAATGAGATGTTCAAATGTTTTTCAAAATGAGAAATTGGCTGAAACCAAGATTTCCCACAAAGAGTCTCAATTTCCACCAAGAGGCATTTTCCAGTGACGAATTCCTAATGAGCTCTGGAGATTACTGTTTGGCATGCTGGCAAGCCAAGAGTTCCTGCCAGCCTCGGTGCAGTTATATACCCAGCTCTTGCGCAGGAAGCAGGGGGAACTAGTTTTGTTCCACCAGATCAATAAGACTGAAGATGCAAAGTGAGAGGGGAGCAATATTTATGGACAAAGTATACCCGTAAAGTGGAAAAATGGGCTTTTGAGGGGCTTACAGGTTGTTTGCAGTGGGCAAAGAGTCTTTTGCAAACTTCTTAACATCTGGGTTCCTGGTTCAGTCTTTGCTCAGAAGAAAAGGTTCATCTAATGGCTTGCCAGCCTCACATCCTGCCAAGTGGAAAGTTGGTGCTTCTTGGAGGCCTCCTAGCCAAGTACTAATTGTGCCTTACTTGTGTAATCTAATTGGGCCACACTATAAAGATGCATCGCTATAAACTGTAAGGAAACTGTTTGGCCAGAAAACAACCCACTGGTTCTGATGGGCTTTAAAGCCATCCTTTTTAGTGAGCTGGCTGGCCAAATCAGAGCTATCAAAAGAGAAAGGATTCAGATATAATTCTCAGCCAACTACATTTCAAGAAGCTTGTGATAAGGTCTATAATATGGCTGCACTTATGAGAAGACTGGCTTGGTTTTTTTCCATTTATTTTTACTAATTGCTTTTTACATCCACACACAACTATCACATCTTCTCCAATTCCAACATCTACGACAAACAGTTTATGAAGATATCGCCTGACAACCTCTCCCCAAGTTAATAACCTATATACATCAAGAAAAGTCAATTCCAATGAAAAGTGTACCTACGTTGTGACAGGGGCTGTTGGTTTATGTTAATTCACCCGATCAGGACATTGAAGTCTCTGCCCCTCTGTTTGATATAGTTACTTCGCTATGAGACAACATAATTTCTGTGCTCCGAACACATTAGAATTTAATTAGTACTGGCATAGAATAGTTGCACCTTGAGAAAAAGAAATACTAAATTGCTTCATTTCAGGCATAGAGAATCAATGCACCTTCTATTCAAACTTGATTTTCATTTCATTATGCTTCTAAATAGATTTACAGGAGTCTATTTTGGATTATAATATAGCTAGCACATTAAAAATTAAAATACATCCAAGACTGGATCATTTATCCAGGTATCAAAGAAAATTGTATCATGTACTGTCAGAATTATGGATTCTTTTTGTCTATCAAGTTCATGTATTTTTCACTGGTTTTAGTGGAAGTGATGCTCACACAGGTTAACACCAGAATATAACACCATAGTCTTTAGCAACTTTTCTTCTTTCTTAAAATGTAGATGCTCTATTACTCAGCACCTACCTGGAGGTGTGGGGGATGGAAGAGCATTTACACTATCTTAGCTTGCGCGTTTCTGTCTATAAGGTGCACCTCTGCTCTGCTTCTTGTACTTTCAACAGAAGTTAGGTGCATGTCCACCCTTCCCATTGGTATTTTTCCCATAGCATATTCTGGGTCCCAGGAATTGGGGAAGAGCCATTGCTCAATCCACTTTAACCATCCTGCTTCCTGCTGCTGATTACAGGATCTCTTGAGGACAGCCGACATCTGTTTCTTATGGGATGGCAGGAAGGATGAGACCATTGTTTTCACCATGCAGAAATCTCGGAATGAGATAGGATACTGTGGTTACCAAAAGTGAAGGCTAATAAGCCGTGAGGGGTAGAGACTTGAATAGCCTGATCGGACGAATTAACATAAACCCAGAGCTGCTGTCACTAAGGCTGGACTCCCAGCTTGTCCATTAGACACAGAAGACCCATTGGGTGCCTAATTACACCTGCTTTGAATTCAGTGGGGCTTGCAGATTTTGCCATCCTTTGCTACACAAGTCTAGGTCATATCCACCTCCAAATCTCATCCAAAGCTTCTATAGCAACAAGGATCTTTTGTTGTATACACTGTCGCACTTTAAAGCTCACCGTAGACTGTCCTCCCCTTGGAACTAAATGGAACATGTCCTGTGGGGCAGGAAATTCCCCCCAGGCAAATGGTTATTTGGTCTCATTTATAACCCGATGATTATTTTGTATTTTATGAATGATTTTGCATCTGTCTTCATTGGTTTCTGATTTAGCTGTCTTCACCTCCAGTTGAAGGGCATTCCACTGCTATGTATTTTAATTAAGTCTCACTGGAATGCAGTTGTTTTTCAATCTTCAGGTGTCAAACAGAGTTGCATTCCTCCCCATGAGCAAGCTTATAGCGTTAAGGAGAAAAAACAAGAATTAAAAATATATCTAACACTAAAAAATACATATATTTTTTAGGACAGTCTTCTAATTCCTAATGCGTTTATAATGCTGTTTGCTATAATATTGCATTTTTCCCTTGCTGCAATTTATTTCCAAAGTGCCAGTTTAACAGAAGAACAAAGGAAAATGTGTGTGCCGAAAAGCAATCTTGTAATAAATATGGCACCACACAAAAAATAATTAATCGCTTTAAAAAATTGTTACACATGTCTTCAGAAAACCCAGGAGCTTGTTATTCAATTTTTGAAAATGGAAAAAGCTTTAAATACTGATTTTTTTTGCATTTGGCAGTCAATCAGCAGATAAGCAAACTCAAGGAAAAAAACCCACATATACCATAATCGCATTTACATGGAGCACAATGTACGATGCCAGGTACTGTTGATTATGCCAATTGCCTTATTAAAAGGAAAAAGCAACGTTAAAACTTTCAGACAGCTTTGTGGTTGTGTTCCTTTTTTTTTAACCTTTGTGTCTAAAATCCATATTTCAGTGATTGAGTAACTGAGGTATGAAAGTGAATGTTTCTACCTCTGGTAGGAGACATAAAATGTCGACAAAATAGTAAGGACAGATTCTGATGTACCATATTTTCTCATATACAACATGCACGCCTTCCCCTCCCAACACACACTTCAGCAGCTGGAAATTGGGGTGCACGTTATAAACAAGGAAATATGTTAATACGTTTCTGTGGCAGTAAGCCTCTGCCAGGGGGAAGTGGAAGTGAGACAGCATATGCTCCACAGGTTGCAGCACGGTGACTACATTGGGCTACCCAACTACTGCTGCTCAGTTACTTTCATTTGCTCAGTTGTTTGCCCATGTCCAACATGAAGGATCATGTTCAGGAAGAGTAAATACGTGGGCAGTGGGTAAGATGACCAAAGTGTTAACCTCCATCACTTCGCATCAATTCATTAATCGTTACATTTTTAAGAGCAGAAAGAACCATTAGTATAATTTAATTTCACTTCCTCTATAACAAAGGCCCATAATTCCTGCATCATATGAGTACAGATCTATATAAGAACAGGTTGCTAAAATTGCTGGTAAAGGAAATAATTAGAACTGGTCAAAATATGGGGGGAATAATAAATAAATAATAATAAAAATCATTGAGTCCTAGGGAAAGGAAGTTATCTAATCCAAGTCCCTCCTCAAGGCAGAATCATCCTTGCCTAAGCCAGTTTAACCAACTGGTTGTCTAACCTGCTCAAAAAGTCTTCCAGTGATGAAGGTTGTAGTGATTAACCACCTTCATAGTTAGAACGTTTTCCAATGTATCTAAATTATCATTATTACAATTTAAAACCATAACTGATTGCTCTGTCCATTGCAACCACAGAGAATAGTCAGTCTCCATCCTCTTTATAACCACTCTTCAGACACTGGAAGACTTTTAGCAAATCCCCTCTCTGACTTTTCTTTTCCAGATTAAATGATCCCCCAAAAATATGTTTTTCTAACCTTTCTTGGTAAATGATATTTCTAGACTTCTGATCATGTATGTTGTTTTCCGCATCTTTCTTGAAATGCAGTGTCCAAAAGGGACACAGGACTTCAAGTGAAGCTTCACTACTGCTGAAGAGAGTAGAAGAATCTCTTCCTGTGACTTGCAGAGAACACCTTTGTTAATACACCCCAATGTGCTATTGGCTCCTTTTGTAACAGTGTCACACCGTTGACTTATATTCAGTAGTCATATCTACATGAGATGATTACTGCAGATCTGACTAATTAGTAGGGCTGTGCGAAATGGCACCGTTCCGTTTCACCTTCAGTTTCAAGATTTCGATGGAACAGCCTTCCGTTTCCAATTTCACTTTGATTTGAAACAGCTGTTTCATTTTGCTTCATCAAAACAGTGAGGCTGTTTTGAAGCTGTTTCAACATTTTGCTAGATCGGGCTCGGGGCGGGAAGTCAGCCCGGCTGGACTGACTTCCCATCCCCAGTGCTAGATAGGGCTGGGGGTGGGAAGTCAGCCCAGCTGGGCTGACTTCCTATCCCCAGCGCTAGAAACATTTAAAACATTTTGACTAGCCTCGCTTTGTTTCAAGGCTGTTTCAAAGCTCTTCATTTCAATTTGATTTCACTGTTTTGAGCTCGAAATGAGTCAAAACAGTTTCGAATCAAAACAGCTGGTGAGATTTTGCACAGCCCTACTAATTAGCTCTACAGTAAAGCATTGCTGTCTACAAGTGTGGTGCTATTAAGTCAGAGTAAACTAATTAACTCCACCATAGGATAGTACTACCTAACAAGAGTACTGTCCTATGGTGGAATTATTTACTCTGCCGCAGTGCACGTGTAGATGCTGACCAGGACTGTCTGGGGTATGAGTGTGCTACAGTGAGGGACAAACTGCCGGGTAGCCCCACAACATAGCACCTTCATGTCCCAGCCAGCCCTTCTGCAGCATGTTGAGCTGGGCTGGAGCAGCCCCAGGCTGGCAGGCTGTCCCCCAGCTGGGGTCGCTCCACCCCAGCTGGGGTCGCTCAATGTGTTGTGGTCCCAGGGGCATGGGTAAACGCTGCACCCAGGAGCAATAAACTCCAGTGTGAACTGCGCTGGAGTTTATGGCGTCGCATTAACTTCATGTGCAGGTGTGCCCTGTACATTTTCCACTGTGACCCCCCAGGCTCTTTTCTGTAGTATTGGAGTCTAATCAGTCATTCCCAGTTTGTATTTGTGCATTTGATTGTTTCCTCTAAGTGCAGTGCTTTGCACTTGTACTTGTTGAATCTCATCCTACATATTTCAGAATAATTCTCCAGAATATTTCTATTTTTGAATTCTAATCCTGTCTACTACCCCACCCAGCTTGGTGTCAGGTGCATATTTTTTTTAAGTGTACATACAAGTCCACCGTCCAACTCATTAATGAAGATATTAAACAGTGCCAGATCCAGGACAGATCCTTGGGGGATCCCACTCGTTACCTTTCCCAAGTTACACGTTGAAGCATTGATGACTACTCTTGGAGCACAATGTTCAAACCAGTTATGCTCTCACTTGAGCAGAAGTTTTATACAGACCAGGGGTGGGCAAAATGTGGCCCGCGGGCCAGATGCGGCCTGCCAGGCCATTCTATCTGGCCTGCGGGTCCCCTAAAATATTTAGAAAATTAATATATATCTGCCCCTGGCTGCCTGTCTGCAGCCCTTGATGGTTTGCCAAAACTCAGTAAGTGGCCCTCTGCCCGAAATAATTGCCTGCCCCTGATATAGACTGTATTTCTATTACTTTAAGTATGACAATGTTATAAGAGAAAGTGTCAAAGCATTGTTTAATTCAAGGTAAACCACATCCACTGCTCTCCCCACAACTACAAAGCCCATCAGCTCATCAGAGAAAGAGATCAGGTTGATTAAGCATGACTTGCTCTTGATGAATTCATGTTGGCAGTACCTGATTAACTTATTATTTTTCTAGGTGCTTAGAAATAGATTCCTTGATAATCCAGAATCTTTCTGAGTATTGAGGTTAAATTAAATCGTCTGTAATTCCCCGAACACTTCTTGTCCCCGTGTTTAAAAATGGGCACAATCTTTGTCCTTTATTCTGTCATCTGGGAACTCTAAAAAATAATAGCCAACATCTCTACAATTACCTCAGCCAACTTCTTAAGTACTCTAGAAGGCATAGACATATCCAGTTTTTCCAAGTAGTTTCTAATCTGTTCTTTCCCTTGATTATATTCTCTTCTATCCTTTCTGTTAACTGTGCCTGTCATCTGATAGTCAACTTTTTTGTGAAGAAGGAGGAAGAGAAGCATTCTCCTCTCAATTAAGTAAAAGAGTGTTCCTTGGTCTTCCTTTTACTTCTAACAGGGAATACTTTTTTGTTGCTTTTCATGGCCCTTGCTAGTTGCTTTTCATGGCCCTTGCTAGTTGCTACATTTTGCCTCAGCCTCCCCTACATGCCTGTGGTATGCTCTTATATTTATCCATAATCATATACAGTGCCGTAGCAATAAAGTTTGGCACCTGGGGCAAAGCCCACAGCAGCAGCCTGCCCTAGCCCCACGCACAGATCCGGGGGGTACATGTGCCCCATGCTTGCCTGGGAGTTCACGCAGTGGTGGGAGCTGCCCTTTCCTCATCCTTGCATCCCCCAAAATGAGTCGCTCATGGCTCCGTCCCCTGCCCTGCCCCAGCTGGGCAGTGCCTGGTGGTGCCCCTTCTCTTTGGCACCCAGGGCAGTCACCCTGCTCACCCCCCAGTGCACTTGCTATGGTACTGATTATAGAGCACCCCTTCGCTTCGGTGCCTGGGACGGTCACCCTGCTCACCACTCCCTTCCCCCCCACCTTGCTATGGTACTGATCATATAGCCAACCTTCTGACTTTGGGGAGTCACCATGAGTCAAAGGAGAGCAGGGATGTGCAGCCCATCAGCTGATCTATAATAGTTCTGCTACTTTACAGCTTTTACAGCTGATTTAAAGTCCCTTACAGCTGATTTCAAGGAATCAGAATTTGGACTGAAACCATACTTGGAAAAAAAGCAAATTTTCACATGAAATGAAAATTCTGCAGTCGGGTAAGCTCCAGATGCAATTAGTACTTTGACAAAAGGAATGTATTCAATAGTTCCAGCTGTTAAACTCTTCTCTGGATACCAAATATTATTTTTCTCTGGCTAGGTTGCACACAGAGCTATCCAATGAGATAGACATCCTAGTTTGTGAAGCTTTGCCGTGAACTCCTTCATACTTCTGCGCTGCTTTGATGAATGCATTTTCCCTTAAAAACAAACAAATCTCTGGAATCCCATTTCAGAAAATTTATATTAAAAGTTCATTCAAGTTGCAAAGTGAAGCATGATAAAGTCTAGAAAAGCCTAAGCTAAGTTCCCTTGTGCAACTCCAGCTTTTTCCCCCAAGGCAATAATTTTTCTGATGGTATTTTTTTTTTCATAAGGAAGTACCTGTTGAACTTAAAACGAAAAATGTTTCAGGAAACAAGGTGGCTTAAACAAAATGTCATTTAAGGGGGGAATTGGGAAAATCAGTATTGTGATAAGCTCAAAAGATTTTGTTCTGACATTTCCTGAGCAAAATATTTTGATTGTTCACGTTGCAGTTTCTTTTAGATTTTTTAAAAAATTCATCAATGTTGGAATCAGAATAAAACAGCTTACTGGGTTTTTTCTAAATGGATGGCTTTGATTATCCCTCAAACATTATCTCTTGCACTTACTTTTGGGGGAAATCACAATTTTTAGATTTTATTCCTTTTTGTAAGGGGAAAATAATTGAAGTATTTCTGGACTTGCGCTGAAAGAATCCACCTCCAATTTTGCTTTCCTTTCAGTGCATAATTGTGTGCTATTTTTTTCCCTGCAAGACTCTTCTTCATGTCGACTCTGATCCAGCAAAATAGTTTTGCATGTTGTATTCTTTCGACCAATAAGGATTTCTTTTGAAATAAATGAGATGACTCATATGCTTAAGCAATTTATTGGATTGGAACCCCATGCTCAGAATGGAAGGTAAATATGTCATGGCTCCTTTGGTAAGAATGTCATATGATAATGAAATTGAGGGTTGTATCATAATGTATATGGACAAGAGGGCAGTTAGGACTGCTAATATTTGCAGCCTCAAATTCAATAAGATTTGAGTACTTTTGACATTTGCAGATGGCACCAAGCTGCGGGGGGAGTAGGAGATATGCTGGCAGGTAGGGCTAGGATTCAAAGTGACCTAGACAAATTGGATGATTGGGCCAAAAGGAATCTCATGAGGTTCAACAAGGACAAGTGCAAAGTCCTGCACTTAGGATGGAGCAATCCCACGCACTGGTACAGGCTGGGGCTGACTGGCTGGGCAGCAGCTCTGCAGAAAAGGACCTGGAGGTTACAGTGGAAAATAAGCTGAATATGAGCCAGCAGTGTGCCCTTGTTGCCAAGAAGGCTAACGACATCCGGGGCTGCATTGCTAGGAGTGTTGCCAGGAGGTAAAGGGAAGTGATTCTTCCCCTCTATTCAGCACTGGTGGGGCCACATCTGCAGTACTGTGTTCAGTTTTGCCCCCCACCACTACAGAAAGGATGTGGGCAAATTGGAGAGAGTCCAGTGGAGGGAAATGAAAATGGTTTGGGGGTTGGGGGACATGACAGATGAGGAGAGGCTGAAGGAACTGGGCTTATTTAGTCTGGAAAAGAGAAGACTCAGAGGGGATTTAATAGCAGTCTTCAACTCCCTGCAGGGGGGTTCAAAAGAGGATGGAGCTGGGCTGTTCTCAGTGGGGGCAGATGACAGAACAAGGAGTAATGGGCTCAAGTTGCAGCAAGGGAAGGTTAGGTTAGATAATAGGAAGAATTTTTATAATAATATATAATAATAGGAACAGGTTACCCAGAGAGGTTGTGGAGTCTCCATCCTTGGAGGTTTTTAAGCCCCGGCTAGACAAATCTTTGCCTAGGATGATCTAGTTGGGGATGGTCTGCCTTGAGCAGGGGAGTGGGCTAGATGTGACCTCCTGAGGTCCCTTCCAGCCCAAATTTTCTATGATGCTAAGCTTCTTTACCTTGTAACTGCAATAGTCTTTAAATAGAGCTTTAATGAATACAGATTCCACTGTTTCAAATGTGAGGACAAGCGGTGCTTATTACAATATCTGTCTAAATTATTCACCTTCACGAAAAAACTTTTCAGCAAATGCTTGTGGAAAGTTTTCCTGCATTTTAATCTAAATGAGGATACAGTATTAAGTAGTTTGCTGCCTTTGCTGCTATCATTACTTAATATCCTTTAGGGCCTACGTATCAGATCTTTGTAGGACAAGAACAGAATTCAGCACTGAGTAACAGAATGGGACATGATGAAAGCAAGCAGGGGAGGTTGAGACCTTAATTAAAGCAGAGTTACATTTCAGAGAGTTATTGATAAAGCAGGAGATGCTGGGGGCTAGAAAGTGGCTTTAAATACTTTTTTCAAAGTTCATTTGTATAATGAAATGTGTAATTCTGTGTAATTCCTTCTTGAGTTTTGCCATATTCATATCTATGAAAGGCAAACTGAAAAAGTTTGAGAGCAATGCCAGGATAGAGGCTTGGCATGCAGTGGTTATGGGGATCAAGTAGTGCCCTGAGATGGAGAGACTGATAAAAGCCAGAACATGGTACCTGTTCTGATAACCACTTTTGAGGCTTTTCTAGTGCTCGCTGACCATCCAAAACACCGAGACCATCCTTTTCATGATCTTGTAAGCTCTGGCAGCTTCTCTGCTCCATCTAAGTCACACCTGTGACCAGCTTTTTCGACACTACTGCACCCACACATCGTTTGAATTCTTCCACGCATTGGCATCGTGCTAGAATCTGCCATGAGACTGAAAGTTGAAAGATGGTGAGAAAAGCAGCTTGCTGCTTTCAATATCAGATGGGTGGAAATCTGGCAGCAATCAGTCAGGGATGCAGGAAAAAGCTCAGGTTTCATTTGGTTTGGGGGGGGATGACTAAGAGTTGGGGCCAGTTCTTATTCTTTCTGACTTATTTCTCCACGGCAGACCAGATTTTTTTAACTGGTAAACCTATCTGGCACATAGTTTATATACACTTAATTTCAAAGAGCATTAGGCATCTGGAGGTGTCATTTTCTCCTTACGCCACTTCCAGGCCTACAGAGGTGTCTGTGCTTCAGCTTTTCTCGGAGACAAGCTTTATCAGTGCATCGCAAAGCTCTCTTGGTCTTAAATCTTCCCGGACAAAGCTACCCTGCCCGATTTGTGGTTCTGTGGTGGAACGAATTCCAGACAGCTAGTTTCATTGTGCCCCACTGGGATTAAGAGTGGCACACGATTGGATAAAAGATGTCTTGCATTGGAAAGTTTGTCTAACTTTATTTTTAAAATGTCATTGATCCACAAAATGATATCATCCCCCCCCCCCCCCCCCCCTGCCCCCCCCACTTTTTTTTTGTGTCATGACCCAAAAGGCATGATTGTGTGTCACATTCATTTTCACTATCTACACAAGTCCTGGGTCATGTCACTGCCATAATTCACTCTGTTAAAATGAACAGTGTGTAATGATACACAGTGTGGCTCTGATACTGTTTTAGATCATTTGAAGTGGAAAATCCCACTCTCTGGGACTCTTTGTTTGGTGTTGTCCATTTTTGGGTTCTTTCCTTTGGCACCTTATCTGCTAAATTGGTTTTGGTCTTCTTTCCGGTTTGATCTTCAGGGGCTCTGAATTAAGTATGATAAGAATTGATTAAGTGTACCAGAAAACCCTTCAAAGATATCAGATACTGTCTTTATAGGAAAGGGGATTCATAGCCCATACTTCTGTTCCATTTTATCTTGTAAATGGAAGTTTGGAGATGGCTTTGTTTGTCATTTCACTTTAAGGCATTTATTTTCATGAGATCATGTCCTCTATGGGAGGATGCTAACACGGCCTACTCCTTTAGAGTCTTGTTTCTGCAAATGTGCTATTAGTTTGTACACAGCTGACATTTCCATTTTTTTTTTAAATAGCCCCTTTATGAGGTCCTTTTTCAGCATCGCTGGTTGTTTGTATAGTTTCTGAAAGGTGTTTTCAGACCTTCAGTAGCAAGATTGCTAAGGTCTTGGTATGATCAAAGGGGATATTTTCAGGTTGTTCAAGTAGTAGGCTAGGATTAACAAAATAGGAGTGCAACATAAAAAGGCCTTCGACTTTCTGGCAAGCTCAGTTGAACAAGCCACTTAAAGCCAAGGCTGGTTGCCTGCCAGACTCTCGTGTTATCGCAAACTTGAATGTACCAGTTGGATGGGTGTTAAGTCGATCAGACAAAGGAGACATCCAGTTGTGAAATGACATTCTCAGAAGTCAAAAGTCTAAGTGCCACTGAAACTTAAGTCCCAAACTGTAGTGGAAAAAGGCAGCTTGTCCAACCAATGCTGGACTGGAAAGGCAAGTTCTGCCAGGAAAAAGAAAGGGGGCTCTAAGGATGGTCTGAGCAGTGTTGATTTATGCTCATCTATAAACCCACTCATCATCATCGTCTCTATGCACCAGGGAAATAAGTGTAGTCTCTTGCCCAGATATGGGTTGGGAAGCACAGTTGCCATAGCTTTGTGCTGCAGTTCCCTAGTGGGCACAGCTGTTTCAAGCTCAGCTTGCCTCGAGTGCTTGGCTGCCTCTGGTGTCTCAGCTTAGCACATTTATGGTTTATACATTATGTATGTCTCAGAACATAAGGTATAGCAAAGCAGCATGTTACACTCAGACATAGGAGGTAACAGAGGTCTCCCAGGCCCTGTCTCTCTCTCTCTCTCCCTGCCTGATCTCCCACTATCTGTATGTCTGGATGCACTCTCTTCCAGCAGGATCTCAGCTCCCACCACTGGATACCTCTTGCCAACCAGGAGAGAGATTTACACATCATTGCCATTTTCTCTTTGATCTGACCTGCGTGAGGGGTTGTAAAGCATTGTAGAGGAGCCTCAGGAAGTCAGGTGCCCAGAATCAATGGGACTTAAAATATCCCATGCTAAAATACTTGAAACAATTTGATTTTGAATAAATATGTTTCTTTCTAGACTTATTCAAGCTAATTATTGTCAACCAGCTACCGTGTTATACCATAGCATTGCTCATCGTCTCAACATTGCAAAGTACTAAGGAACTCAAGACTTCTTAATTTCCATTCTGGCTTTCTTTACATTCACTCATCTGATTATTTACAGGAAACAACCTGAACTACTTCAACTAGATTTTGAATAGCTAACCCCTTTGGAAGCACAGGGTCCTCGGTACGGCTATGCATAGCAAGATCGAGATAATAACGTATAAGCAGATAGAAGTCTATATCTTGCATCTGTTCTTTACAGTTCTGAAAGAGTGACAGATTATGCATTTGGCACAGGATCTCTGTACCAATGTCACAATCTATCAGTTTGAAACCCTTCTCGCTCCCCGTCCCTTCAGTTATCCTGGTCCTTTGCTGTACTCCACATCATTTGGATCGTAACCTCTTTGGGATAGGGACCTGCGCCTTTTGGCCTATGCACATCTATCATCCTGCATAAAACCATAATAAAGAACCCCACCGACATGGCAGCTGCATGAACTGTATCTTCCATTACACCCAGAGTGATGGATTCGGTCTTCACGGTGATTTCTGCGTGCCAGGTTAATAGTCAAGGTAGACCAGAGCCTGGACTTTGGAATATACTAACCCGTCTGCTAAACTGGTACCTAGGAAACACTTCTCTTATGGAAATAGGTGTGTGAAGGGCCGAAGCCATCTACAGCATTAATGGACAATTATATTTTGGTAATATGTAGTTCTGTATATACAGATATTATAACAAAGGGGATTTTAAAAGGCCCTGTGGGAAGCTGTGCTATTGGTTAGAGAGGCTTTGATTCTATTTCTGACCCTCTTCCAGAATAAAACTCTGAAATGTTTTAGAAGTTGAAACATCTAAAAGAATATGTGGAATCTGGGATCACTTTGAAGCAAAACAATATGATATTTTTAAACCTCAATTTGAATTTGGTGAGTAGCTATTAAGTAACTTCCAAAGCCTTTATCTTCAGAATTGTGCTGTAGGATGCAATGAACTTCAGTTCGACAAACAGGTGGATGCATTTCTAGCAGCCCTATCCAAACTGACCGAAAACCATCCAGTATTTTTTTTCCGCTTTGAACCGGGTAAAGCAAATAGTGATTCCACCTCCCTCCCACAAAACACTTCCACAATAGGATGTATTGTACCCTTTGACTTTCATTAGCTAACGCTGATTGTAAAATGTGCTTTTTCGTAATTGTTAGTTGATATATTTTAGGTCAAAGAATGATCCTTTCACTTAATCCAATAAAGAAAATGAAAGAGCTTTTGGTGTCGCAACTCATGCTTGCTTGTTAATGTGCTATTAGGGTGCAGCCCTCAATTTTCTGTTCACCAGACAAGGCAAAATGAGGCAGAAGCAGATATGGTTTACCCACAATCAAAGGAGATTATGCAAACTCTTCTTTCAAATTAAAAAGGGCTAGGAAAAGACTCCACAGCCATTACTGCACCTAAGATTTCATGTGCTTTGGAATAAATGCAGGACAATGATATTTTACAGAGGAAATGCTATTTTTTTCAGAGGGTAAACAGACTGGACTGCACTGTCGAAGTCAGAGATAGTCATGGCCACCCAGTGACTTTCTAACGTATCTCACTTCCTAGAATGCGAACCGAATCCATCAGTGCACATGCCCCCCAATACCTTATATCTTTCCATTTTAAGTCAACCTAGTGACAAGTCCATAGACATTTCCAGATCACCATTTTTCAGTAGACTCAACATTAAGATTCTTGAAAGTCCTGGTTTATCCCTCTACTCATGAATCCTGTAACTCAGATGGGCTTGCTCCTGATTTCTACTGGTGTCAGAAGCGGAGAGTGGAGATTTAGGTATGAATGGACAGGTCTACAGGTATCCTTAGGTCATACCATGCAGTAGACTGCTCTTACTGTGCTTTGACACTGAGTGGTGTGCAGCAAGTAATAGCTTGTTTCACGTGAGAGAATGGCTATTGTGTAATGTAATGCAGGGCTCAGCGCCAAACCGCCTGCATGCCAGGCCTATGGAGCTGGAGGGCTTTGCCTGTGCCTACACCAAGCTGGGCAGCAAGGAGCTGTGTTGGGGCCAGGCAACTTCCAGCTGTGCACATGCCCTTTGCTCTCAGCTCCAGCCCAGCACAGGCCAAGTGGTTTCAACCCAAAGTCAGCAGCAAGGAGGCTTTGCACACTGGGGCCAGGCAGCTGGGAGCTGCATCTGCACCACCATCATGTCCCCCAGCTCCTTGCTCCCCCAGCTGCAGCACATGTGCAGCTTCCAGCCCATGCAGAGCTGCTCTGGCACCAGGGAACTGCAAACTGCATCTGCACTGCTGCTTCGTCCCCTGCTCCCTGATCCCCAACACTCCTAGCTACAGCATGGGCACAGTTTCCAGCTGGTGGGGAGCTGTGCTTGCTGGGTAGCTTCCAGTTGGTGCCCTGAAGAGAGGAGAAGTGGCAAGAGCACAGATGCAGTTTGCAGATACCTGGTCCTGGTGAAGCTCCCCATCAGGAGAAGCAACAGCAGCCTTGGCCACAACTGCAGCTGCCTTGTATGGGCACGGGGAAAGACCCCTGCCACTGATGTGCCACTGAAGCCACCTGGCCCTTGCCAAACTAGAGCTGGGTTGTTCCTAGCTGTGGCTTGCACAAGGATGCCAACCCCTGGTGGAAGGGATGCCAATAGACAATACATAACCCAACACGCTACTTACATTGGTGGAGTTTCACCACCTTTCTGTTCCTTTTGGGGATGAATGTATACTACATTGGATGGTATTAAATTCAGGTTTGTGTTGTATGCCTGCTCATTTCACTGATATAATGTCAATTATACCGGTAAAAATATATCATTTGTCCTCGCCTTCGGGAAAACTAAAAGCTCATGCGTAATGAAATAGCCTGATTGCTAGTAATGGAAGACTGGTATGTGGTAAAAGAATCAGGACCAGGGCTCAAGGACCTTCTCGCTGGTTTATATTGATTTCCCACTGAAGGGTAAATCCTGGGTGAGAGAAGCAGTCAATAGACTTCTGTACAAAAAGAAAAACACCCATCTACTCTGTAGGTGTCTGAGGTCTGTATTTGCAAGACTAGATTTCTTGCTAGCATCAACATGCACACCTCCACGGAAGTCAATGGAGTTGCATTGTGCGTGACCCTAGTCTTCAACTAGACTATTATCTTGCCTCTCTTATTGGATGGACAATTAAATGAAGTGATCACTCAAAGATAATTCCCAGAAATTATTGCCTCTCTGGGCTATGAATGCCCACTGGACTGAGAAATGTGTCATTTCTTAGTTTTATTTTCTTACTGTAATTGGTGAGTCTCTGTATTTAAGAGCAACTGGAATTTTAATGAAAGTGCTCCTCTCAACCTACGTTTCCTCCCTTGAGAAAAGGCAATTACAAGGAGTTGTCATTAAAGTGGCTTGTGTTTGCAATGCTTAGATAATTCTGTGTAGTACTTTGGTAGATGGAGGTTAATATTTGACAGCATGAGTAGGGACACCCCAAACCTACAGGTTGTGACCTGAAGGCCTTCAAATATCAGCTTGGTATCCAAACACTCACTCAGTCTCCCTGATGTGATGGGGTCTGATTACCTGGTCCAAATGTGAAAACGCTCACCTAATGAGATTTTCAGCAACAGCACACAAGATTGAAATTTGGTCTGAAACCCAGCTCTGAATCATTCATCCATCTAAACAGTGTTATGAACCTACTCAAGTACCAAAGAGCTCTTCACCTCTAGTTCGGTGAACTGTTCTGAATAGGAGAATTTTTGCCAACTATTTGAGTTGGTCTAATAAAAGACATCATCAGATTTACCCAAAGACCCTTGTCTGCTGGTTACCCTAAACATTTGGTATATGCTCACGATGTAATTTTCCTCCGCGCACATGACATATGGGTCCATAATTTGTCTCAACCTGATTCTAAACACAGTTCTCACTGGAAGTAATACAGGTTTGCCAGCATTGTCACAGAAACTGTATTTGGCTGCTGTGCTGCTCGTCTTTAGAAAAAAAAGCAGATGTTAACCAGACAAGTAACTGATGCCTATCTTATCTGTGAGTCTGAGGACACCAGAAAACACACGTTGTTCCATCCTTTAAAGGCATCTTTATAAAAAAAGGTAATAATGACAAAGAGCCTTACCACTTTTAATTAGCACACATGAGAAAACCGGCAGAAAGGGCAGCTGAAAAGCCTCCTAGAATAAGGTAAGTGGGGAATGCATTTAGCATTTAGCAGTTTGAACAATGGAAGATAAGCCATTGTAGATGGTCTTTCAAGCAAACATTTTTAAACATGTGAATAAACTGTTTCATTCCTAATGAGCGGTGAAACACTGAATGATGAAGCAAGAGCTTGATAGCATTTGGCTCCCTGGATTGATGCACTGTGAAAGGCTGCAGAGCCCCTGATATCTGATGGCATCGCAAGGCCCTAATCCAGCATAACACTTAAGCATGCGGGCAGCTCCCTTGATTTCAGCTGCAATGTGGGCCTCTTAGCCAAGGGGAGCCGGGGCTGCTTTCAGCCATCAAAGCTTCCCTCTTGTGAGTTTGCATGCAGCCAGAAGCCATGTGCTGGGATCCAGCCCTGCAGCCTGTGCCAACACGAGATGAATTTAGCCCAGCGGGTAAATAACAGGCTTACAAGGACCTGAGTGCTGATAACATGGGATGTTAAAGTTTGGCAAAGCCCAGAGTGCTTATTTTCAACTCTCTCCATGTGTCCACAGTTTCCTAGCCGGCTGGATCTGGTTTCTCTCTGTTAGGTCCTGTGGTTATAGAATTATTCCCATTACCGTTCCTTGTTAAATACAATGCCCAGAGGGTATTAAGGTCTTGTTTGATGGTCGAGCTAAAATATAAAGCTCCAAATTCCCCTCTCCATTGTACCTAATTAAGGGATCTCATTAACCCTCTTTGTGGATAGATTGCAAAGATGTCTCTTTTCTGCAAGCTGCTAATAGGGTTCTTGGTAGAGCAACACACTCTTCTGACCTCTGGTATGAGGTGCTGTGTTAAATGTACCCTGTCAACTCATGGCAGTGACATTTCCATTTTTTGTCCATTCTTTCTGAGAAGCTTCTCTGAACTAAGCACAATTCTTTGAGTTGATTTGTTTCTCCCCCTACCAAGGCAGCTCACTATTATAGATTATCAATCCCTGACATTTCAAGGTTGTTTCAGGAACCACAGATGGGATTTGATGCTTGGAGTTAGCTACTAAAAGCAAGATTTTGACCCTGGGATCACCCTAAGGGGCTCAGCCTCTGCAAAATGTAGGGGTAGGGACAGTCCTACAAAAGTAGCTTGGAGCCCAAGAGGGCAAGGTACCGCAGAGTGGGAAGAGGATGCAGCATCTGTCCCTACAGGGAGTGCTTGAGAAAACTAATTCGGGATGAGGCTGTGTTAACTTGTCCACAGCATCTGCCCTCTGTACACTGTGGGGACTTCCTGAAGGGCACGTTCATCTCGATCCGTGGTTCTCAACCTTTTTGGACTTGAGGCACTCCTCACTGGACTTGAGGCACCCCTCCCTAACTGCTGTGAACTGAGAGGCACCCACTTTCAAACTAGTTTATATATTGCAGTGCTTACCTCCTCACACGTGGGCTGGCAATTAGAGTGGGGGATCATGCAGGCAGGGACAAGCTTATTTGCTTCTCTCCTCAGATACCATTTATTTCCTCATACCTCCTGGCACCCTTCAAAAGATCTGATGGCACGTTAGGGTGCCCCAATAGCCTGGTTGAGAGTCACTGGTTTAGACCATAGTGGCTATTTTCTTGCGGTTAGATGGTTATTCACCGTTTCGATTGCTAGGACACCGGTGATCAACTGAAGTTCCCCTAGCCTGAATATTAAATTGTTGCATGTTCTATCCTTTTTTTTGCCTGTCTTCCTTGGGTGGTTGAAGATCTCCTTGCATGTTCCTTACAAGTGGAGCTGTCCACATGTGCCCATCCACATCTCTGTACCACTGGCCAATTAGATCTACACTGAGAGCTGTGGACACTTCTAGCTGGAGAAATACATTGAGATCCTATTCTCTCTGGTGGGACAGTCTGCCAATACTGGTCTGCCTCCAGTGATTAACCTCCGGCCTTCTGTGATTATGAACGACCCCAGCTCCTCTTTAGTTCATTCTCTCTCTTTCCTTGAGGGTCAAGGTTTGGTTTTTTTCCTTGAATCTGTGGCTGTGAGTCTTCCCAAGGATGGTTGTTTAAATACTCCATATTGTCTGTACTAATGCTCCATGTTGTCTATACTCCTCCTTCCAACCCAAGACTCTTCTTCTGGAACAGCCACCAACTTTTATTTCAAGTATGCTGCCCACCTCTCACCATCACATCGTAGAATTGCATCTGGAAAGACAGCCTCTCAATTTTTCTCTTGAACATCCCTATGTTCAGGCTCTGATATTTGCCTAGCAGCTGGCTTACATGCTAAACTTCACTGCTACAGATGCTCAGTAATAAGGAGGGAATAACTACCCAAAGACTTCAAATACTGGTAGAGGACAAAAGACCCAGAGATCCTGGTCACACAACCTCCAGTAAGACACAGACCAACATCATATGACCCGTTCTGGAGCCTACAATTAAACCGAACTACTTCATGAGCTCTTCTTTGATGACACGCCTGTATGTACACTCCTCCATTTGCAAACACACTTACTCAAGCCTTTCATAATTCACCCAGTGGCTCTAGTTAACTTAGCTGGGATGATTCTTGCCCACATCATCTCAAAGAGAATAGTAGAGTAGGGACACTGTTTTTCAATCGATGATAAACAAGGATCAATCAAGTGCCACACTATGCATAGCATATATCAAGGAAAGGGACATATATTGAACTATCGTTATGGCCTGCATGCCATGCAATTCCATTAATTTTCATGAGCTTGTTTCAAAGGACATTAGCTTAGGAGCAGCAAGGTCGGTGCATACAGAGTTGAGAAAATACTCCAAATATTCTTCTCCGGATCTTGATACAAATGTAAGTGGTTTTGTTTGTTTGTTTGTTTTTTGCCCGTGCTCATGACTCTCGTATTCTCGTTTTCAGCGATGACTTCAGTGAGGCTGTTTACTCTCAAGTACATTTGCATACACTGCATATAGCTGGCTGTACAAACAGTCCAGCAAAGCAACATTTAAATTCCCTCCCTCTGCCCCACATGCCAGAGATGCAGGAATAGGAGCAATACAATGAGATGTTTGTGACCAATCCCAGTCAACCATCCTGCCTGGGCTCACAGAGTATGTGGGAGAACCCTTCATAAGTTATCCAGGAAACTGAATACAAATTAAAAGTTAATGAGGAAATCAAGAGCCCTGCTACGATTGCAGTGATCCCTTCCAGACTTAGTATCTGTTGGCTGGTTTTTGTTGCCCTGTAGGACCACTTTGAGCCACATCACCTGTGCAGAAAACTGGCAGGTGCCTCTGCCTACCTGCAATGTGAAGAGAAGAAAACTTCACGTCAGGACCATGGCACCGGCAGTGAGGAGAAGGGAATATATGCCCAGGTGTGCATCTACACGTGCACTTTACTGTGGAAGTGACTGATTACTTCTGCAGTAAAACATCACCGTCTCCACTTGTGCCTATATTAGGGTACAGTACAATTAATTAACTCTATTCTAGGATAGTACCGTTGGGTGCTTTCTTATGGTGGAGTACTTTACTGCACCAAAACGCACATTAAATTGCTTAAATTGTGCTCAGCCAGCCCAAGCTGGGGGCCTGCTCCACCTCAGCTCAAATTGCTGCTGTCCTGGGCGCACGTGCAGATGCTGCATCCGGGACCAGTTGACTCCAGTGTGAACTGCTCCAGAGTTTATTGTGTTGCCTTCATTTAATGTGTCGATGCACCCTGAGAGACATAAATAAGGCTGATCCTCTGTCAAGCCTGGGCAGCCCTGAATTAGAAAATCAGAGACAGTTTTAAGTAGTTTCCACCTTCATAAATGTGTGACTTTATATTTCTCAAGCAGAAAAGAAGCTAAGTTTGTCAGATCAGTCATCCTTTGCCAGTGAGCTGCCCAACTCTAACTTTGTGCTTAGGGCCACACTTTCATGACAGCTTTGCTTACCCACACAAGAGATGTGGCACCATGTGCCTGATCCAAGTCTCCCTGAAATCAGTGGGAGTCTTTTTATTCAGTTCAGTGGGCTTTCAGTCTATACATGAGAAAGTGTAGCAGAAATCTGGCCCTGATTGTTTGGGGCTGGGCAAAGGGCTCTGTCTCTGCAAGCCCTAATGACTATGTGATGTCCCACTGATGTCTCAAACTCTGCAGATGCTTTTACAGGACCCTGGACCCTGTATATGGTGTGCCAAGCCCCTTAGCTGTTTGTTTTTTGTATAATTTCTGTAAACATAGGTTTATGTTTAAACCCTTTTAATTTTTTTTCATAGTTGTTTTTTTTTTATTATTTAAAAAAACCAACCATCCCTTGCCAAAATAATGAAGAGATGCACGGTCATTATAATCTTTAATTGGGAAAGAAATAAAATGGGCTTCTGCAAGGCTTCTTCTGTTCACTAAGTGTGAATCTCTCCTTTGAAGAATCTTAGCTCAAAACCACATAAGAAACTACATACGTCTACCTTGAACCTTCATTTATGGGCCTGGTTGTGGTGTGGACTGTAGGCTTTGTGCTGTCTCTTCAAACGAAATGCATTTCACTCTGTGGGTCAGATCTAGAACTTGTCAAAAAATTTCTGATGGGGAAGATTTATGGGGAAGGTTTTCTGCTGCAAAATGTCAGGTTGTCAAAATCAATGTGGTCTATAGGAGCATGTTCATTTCAGGAAAATGTTGTTCTGAAAAAAAATGAAAAAAAAGCATTTTGATCAGCTGAAAATTCATAGTTTCATAGTTGGTAGGGTTGGAAGAGACCTGAGCAGATCATCAAGTCCGACCCCCCAGACTGAATCAATTGATTCATTTGATGGTATCAAAACAACCAAATGTATTTATTTTTTTCATTTTGAAACTGTTTTCGGTTTTAAAATCTCTTTTGCGTTATAAAATATTGAAAAGTCAAAGGAAGAAAGAAATATTTTAATTGGCCTGCAACAATTTTTTGCAACTGACTTGTAAGAAACAGCTCTCCTTTAATTTCTATGTGATGCTAAAAGAAATGTAGAAATTGCAACAGCTCCCATCCCTGCATGTCTAATCAAATCCTTTAAGTCAGTGGGGGCTGATGATCTGACCCAGAATATTTTAGCAGATGCCCTAACAAGTAAATGATAAGTGAGCTTCTTATAACAGAGAGCTGAATAATGCCTGTAATTGTTGGATGCCTGCAATGTCACAAGCTTATTGCCATCGTGCCTGGTTTTTGTCATTGTTTGTTTAGTGCATAGAGGATTTACGTTGTTTCAAATCATTCTGTGATAGCTGATAATGTTCATGTTTAAGTAGGTTAACTTGTCTAAATAATGAAATACTGCAGATCTTTTGACCCAACTCGGGAGAACACAGATGGGCTGTCTGTGATGAAAAAGGGAATCAATAGGATATTCCAGCTTGAATAAGTCAGCAAGTCAGATTTCATCTTCCTGATGCTATGTCTCTCTGATCCTTATGACTTCTGAAATAATGTTATGCTATGTTCATATCCTAAAGAAAAGAAACGTATTTTCCCAGTCTACCTCTTTAGCAAAGGTCATCATGTTATGCTGGCTTATTGCTCTCCAAGTATTAATGGATTAGAGACATTACTAAGATAACTGTCACTTTATATATTAATTCCCCTCCACATTGTATGTATGGCAGTACTTGAGTTTGTTTTCCAGGATATAAAAAGGGAGGTACATCCTTTTTAAATCCAGGCCCATTGCAATTCTAATGTATTAAAAAGTTGTCTTCATAAAATGAAATAGCTGAGAGGCAAGTGAAATCTGATCTGGAGAGATTGGATCCGGGGACAGGTTATGTGGGCTGCAAAGTTTGAGGATGCTTTGGTTTGGCCATGGTGAGTATAGAAACCTTACAGATAGCCTAGTTACCACCTACTAATAAAAATGAGACTATTACACAGGGATTTTATTAATCCATTTGGTTTACCTGCCCACTCTGCTGGAGAGAAATGGGGTACAACTAGCAGAAAGCAAGGTGTCTGCCCCTTTTCTAAAATTAAAAGGGTAGAAAGGAGCCATAGTAAGTAAGGTCTGAGGTCTGGCTTGCAAACTCAGAAGTACTCTGGATTATGATGCTTACTGTGCCTCTCACCAGGATCTTTATAATCTCTGGGTTTTGATGTATGTAGAGATTGGGCCAAGGGCAGGTTGCAGGAAGGGGTCAAATCCTGTAGTATGGAGCCAATTCTAGTTGTGTTTTAGACAAATGACTGAACATGTAAATATTGGGCACTTCCCCTAATTTTATTATTTAGCCTCTTGATCTATATTCTTCCTTGAGTTCCTTTCACTTGAACTGTCCATCCCTTCAGCCAAGAAGCGAATTCAAAGCAAATAGGCCAAATTCCCTATTTAGATCCTGCCCATGTGACCCTCAGGAAATGTCCCCACTGGAACAAATGTGCAGGTTCCCCTTTCCCTCCACTTCAAAGGAGCCACATCTGGGATGGGGATGGTGTATGATAGAGAACCACGGTGCTGCATTTATCTTTTACTGGTGCAGGGTCCACCAAGATCCCTATATTAGCAAAGTTGCTTTCAAGCAAGGTAGAGGTGCTTGGAAGCAACTTTAATCTCAAGGACTGGCCTTGAGAATCAGGGACCAGAAATGGGCTGCCTGGCAATCTCCTTCATGTAAAGAGTGAACCCGTGGCGCAGGAGAGAATCAAGCCCTGTGGATGGGGGGAAGTGGCCGTTCCAGCGTGCCAGCCACCTCCATCTCCAATTGTCAGAAAAAAAAATCAGTAATCAAAATAACTGTTCTGCAATTTCATAGCAGGCTTGAGATGGAGATCTCAAAACACTTTGCAGGCTCTGCTCCCTGTGGCTTCAAAGAGCCTACCAGTGAGCATCATGGCACCAGCTCTGCCCAACATCTGAGAGTCTCGGAAGTGGTCCTGGATGCTGTGTTTGACCTATGTGCCTCACTCCCAGTGGGTCTGATGTGCCATTTACAGCACAGGTACTATCTGATTACAGCATGTGTGATAGCTATTGGCAAATATTATCCAGCAGCACCATGCTGCAGATCCCATCCTGCTGCCCGCCCCTTGGAGGCCAGAGCTAGCTGAAGTAATCATTGGAGCAGAAGAGATGCTAGGCATCATCTCTGCTCATCACAAGTGTTTTACTGGGTTAATCTTTGGCCCCTAGCTAATTAAGCTTTGCCGCAGCCATTTGAGATAGATATGGGCTACAGTAGGACAAGCGCAACCACATCTGGGCTACTATTTAGCAGCTCTTTACTAGTGCAAACCAGGGGGAATCGAAGTAGGTAGAAGCTGTCATATGATTTGCAATTTGGCCACAGCCAAATGCCCTGCCACTGGCTTTTTATTGTGATGAGTATTTTAATCGGTGATCAAAAGGACCTCAATCTTATTGCTGGGCCAGGCAATAGATCTAAGCCAGGGGATGAGTTACAGGAGATGGACTAGGTCTCCGTGGGGCTCTGAGAAAGAGGAGGGAGAGTCTGGCTAACTCCCCAGCACTGTCCACTGGGACAAGGAGAGCGCACACTGGGACAGGAGCTTTGGCACTCTCCTGTCAGATTCAGCCATCCTTTTTATTAAGGAGGGACTGAGATAGACTTGAAGCAAATTAAAATGAGTCAGGGAAACAGAGAGCCTGCTCGCTGGATGGTGCATGCCAGCAGTAGCGGTTCCTCCAGCTCACCCTTCCTCTCGAACTTATGACAAGTCTTAGTGCTCTCCACCAGATCTGTCACTGGTAGCAGGGGGGGAGACCCCTGATTGTGGGTCTTTCTGTACCTAACCCAGGGCTAAGATGTTTGCATTGTTATTTATAATGTAACTAGGATCCAAATATCTGTCTGAGTTACTATCCAGTGCAGCTGGGTTCTTTCAATGCAATTCACATGGAAAGTCTCTTTCATGTCTGTTGTATAGCGGGCTGTGATTATTTTGTAGCATACCATATATAAAAGGCTGTTAGCAGATTGCCAATTACTTATTTGTATCAGGTGGATCAGGCATCAAGAGGCTGCTCAACTTAAAAGTGAAAAACACTACCTTCAAATGTCATGGGAAGAATAATTTGAATTTTAATAATTTTTTCTTTGACCCGTGTGTGTTTTAAAGTCTGAGGGTTTTGTCGCTTTTTTTTCTTTCTTTTTTTTTTTTTTTTTTCTTTTTCAGAAAATTACCATAGGAATTGCTGTAGGTGATTTTGTTTGAAGGTAGTTAAGAAGTGGAAAAATAAAGATTAATCTCAGTTGAATTTTTAATCATATTGGCATATGAATTATAGCACCCGTTTACCAGCCATCATAATCAAGTATAAGGCACTTAAACCTCATCCAAAAAATGTTCTTTTGCAGCAGCTAAAGTCCCTTAAGAATAGTGGGGAAAAAGTAGGGCACTATATCACCCTATCCCATCCTACCCAGGATATGTCTTGCAGGGCTGTTGAGAGAATATAAAACATTGTGGGGTTCTCCATTTTAACATATATGTAAAATGATACTGCTCATTATATTGCTGCAGTGCTGCTTTGTGTCTTCAAGATTAGATCTGGTCTAAGTTCATTGAAATGAACAGGAGGGATGCCACTGACCTCAGTCAAAACTCAGTTTGCCCAACACTGGTTTTGCAAATCCTGCCGTGAAGCTCGTGATTCTGTTCCATTGAGGATAAGCCATGACTCTGCATCTTTTCTCTTCTCCCTGAAATGTGATGGCTAAGATAAAGTGAATCCACTCTTTGGACCAACCCTTGCTTTCGTTTTCTATAACCTGTGACTGGTTGAGTTTTGCAAAGCCAAACTTAAATCTCAGCTGTGTGGTTCCATCCCATAACCTTTCATGCTTCAGCACAAAGACCAACCTTGGTCTGGGAGGTTAGAAAATAACTTTTTCCTTGCCAAGCTATCTTCTTCTGAAGCACCTGGCCTGGCCACTTTCAGAGATAAGATGCTGGGCTAGATGGACCACTGGTTTGGCCTATGAAGGCAAGGCTCTTGTTCCTTGTCCCTGCATATTAAGAATAAGGTATTAGATCTTAGGGCTGTGCGAAGTGGTCCCTATTCGATTCCAATTCCGATTTGGCCCAAATTAGGGACAGTGATTCGATTTGTAGATTCAGATCACAGTCCCTGATTTGATTTGGTCGAATCCGAAACTGAAAATTCGATGCTGATTCGCTGAATCAGCGATTTGGACATAGACACAGCTTTAAAAGTTTTTTCTACATACTTCGAGGTACCAGGCATGGCTCATGATCGCTGCGGTGCTGGGGCACATGGAGAGTCCCACAGCAGTGCAGGGGGCTCTCCTGCATGCTCAGCAGCAAACCTGATAGTGGACCAGAAGTACTTCCAGTCCATTTTCAGGTCTGCCGGGGAGCTTGGCCCCCTGGCTTGGCGATAGGCTACAGGGGACCCTGGGTGCCCCCCTCAGACCCAGGAGGCACCAGTCGGTGAGCCAGGAGGGCCTGGGAGGGTACCCCCGCATGCTCCCCGGTGAACCAGGAAGCAGACCGGAAGTACTTCTGGTCCAGTTTTGGGTCTGCTGCCAAGCGCACTGGGGAGCCCCCCGCATTTCTATAGGATGATGCATCTCCCCAGCATCACCGTGTTCAGCGCCCCTGCTACCTAGAGGTATGTAGAAAAAATATTTAAAGCTGTGTCTATGTCCAAATCACCGAATCTGTCCGAATCTCTCCAAATCGATTCAGAGGGTTCCAAATCAATTTGGAGAGATTAAAGGGTCCTCTGATTCGATTTGGATTCAGAGATTCAGCCACCAAACTGGGCCAAATCAAATCGAATCAGGGACCAAAGCTTCGCCCAGCCCTACTGGATCTATTTATATTTTGAGATATTTTAAATTCAACTTCTACCCTTACAGTGCTCATCGGTTTCCATGTATTGTTATCCCAAAGAGCTTTAAAGTTCTCGCTGATTTGGTTTATTGATTTCTGACTGATCTCTTGAGTGTTACTTTGAATTCATGTTCTATCAGCTTTGCACGGGGAGCCTATTCTGGACTACCTCTGTATTTATGGCACATGAAATCGCTCTTTTGCAGACTTCCAGTTTCAAAGCCCAAACCATTTGTGATTTGAGCAGTCAGAGGGAAAAAGAAAACAGGAAAGAGAGGAAGTCCATATCCAGAACAACTTCACTTCAACCTTCTCTAGCAAGAGCGACATCTAGGACTACATGCTTCCAAAGTGTTCTTCTTCAGAGGTGATGATACTTATACTTACCTGCTTCTCAAGAGTGTTGTTAGTGTTTAATTACATTCTTTTGTCAAGTGCGTTTGTGGTCTTGTTGAAAGAAACTACAGAACTTAAAAATATTTTTGAATTTTTTTTCTTGCTTGGGAGAGAATAAACCTAAACTCAGGCAGAATGCGACTGGCAGTGAATGAGAAATGGATGCACAAAACATTTGCAGTCATGGTAGACTGTCTGTATGTTGGGCAGGAAACCAAGTGAAATACAGAAGGTGAAAAAACAGGGGAAGCAATAAAAACACTGCAGACCTACATTGGCTAAATACAGTAAAAGGAATGTGATAATGAGCAAGAGATTAGTGAATACTGGAAAATACACAAATTACAGGCAGTGTGTTTCGTTATGCATACAACTTGCTTCTGTGACCAACTTCTTCTTGTTCACACTGTTTTTGGAGCTTACCTTCCTCTAATTAAGGGTACTTCTTGCTCTCTTGTTTCTGAACTATGTACAGATTCAAAAAGGCTATTGCAAACCAGGGCCTGTTTTGTTCCTTCTCAGGAGCTTAGTTATAGCACTGTCTGAGAACTCATTCAGCAATGCCATCATCATATTCAGCTCCAGTACATGTCCTGTAGTGTTACTATTGCTTAGTGAGAATCTTTCCTATTCCACTTGTCTCTGAAATATTTTGAGCTATAGCTAGCTAATCTTTTCCTTTAGCAAAATCCCTTGAACAGTTTGTTGTAGCTTTCCATTGTACTGATACCATCTAAAAATGAAGTTCTAACAAATTTGTAGCAAAAATCCCTTACACAGCATATCAGTTATTCTCTTCTTTAGCTCTGGACAATGCCAGGCTGATAAAGCCCATAAAACCTTACCTATAATTTTGTGGTATGTAGTGTGCTTTGCTTGTCAGTTCAAGTTACAGCCAAGTTTTCATAAATCACAAATTCAGTTGAAATGAGTAGAAGCCGCAGATAATCAGCAACTGTGAAAATGAGTTGCGAAGTGTCAGTGCTGTGTAAGACCACGAAATGATATGGACTTGATTCTTGGTCTCCTGTATGGAGGCTGTAAAGTCTGCAGAAGTGCTCTTGGGAAAATAAAGTGGGTTGAAGACTTTGTACGGTGCATCAGTGACCCACTCTGGATAGAATCAAGCCTTCAAAAGTGCTCAATTTTCTGTGTTTCAAAGGATGGTAATAGTTGTCATAGAGCCAGAAGCCTAGGTATTATAAGAAAGAAAACTAGAGAATCTTTATCCAGGTATCTTTCAGATTCTTTCCAAAGGAAAAGTATGGTTGGCATGACCAGGAGACAACCACAGAAACCTAGTAAGCCAAAACTTTCAGTATCTTACTAGTCACTTAAGACCACCCTGCCTTCAAGGAGCCCGACTGGTTACCTGACTTGTTTCTGAAGGATTCCCTCTCCTCCTCCCATATATATTTTAACCATTATAAACTTTTTCGGTATTTCACTTGCCCCTTCCCAGAAAAATGTATACATCTATTTGTGAAGTGACCTTCACTCGCTCATCTTTAATCATGATGCATAACTATAGTTGTCCGGGCCATGATCTATATCAGCTTCATCTGTCTTTAACTTTCTACCTTTTTTCTTAACAACCCCATCTGATTTCAAACCAGGCTGCCGATTGTGGCAATATTAATTTAATCTGTCAGTAACATTCCTCTTTTTCTTGGTCATCTCTTTGGCTCTGAGCCGGATAGTCTGGTGATCTAGCAGCACAGAAAAGTGGACACTTTAACTTCTTCAGAAGGGGAGGAGAAAGCTGCTGTTCCAGCATATGCAGCAGCTCTTATGCTACGGATGGTATGTCTGCATGATCCTGTTGCAACACAAGTGAGCTAAGCCACCCTAACTCTGATCTTGAATGATCAGTGCTGGCCCCAGCCACCTTACCTGGAGTCCTGGGGGCCTCCCAGTGTGGCAGCAGTGGCAAATCTGCCACGTGGAGCATGGCTGGCAGCTGCAGTGTGCCTCCGGGCGGCTCGTCTCCACTTTTCAGCAGCACGCACTGCCTGCATGCACTGCTCTGGGTTTTTTTCCCCGGGATATCCAGGAGTCAAAAAAACCCACCAAAAAAAAAAAACCTGGAGCAGCACACGCATGAGCAGTGCACCCCTGAAGCATGGAGAACACCTGACTGTGCAGTCTGTGTCGCTGCAGACGCGTTAGCGGCACCACATACTGCACGGCCACAGTCGTCTGGACACACCCAACAGGTGCATTACAGCAGTTTATATCAGCATCCTTTTATCACTACAATTACTACCTTTGCCTACACCCTAATATACTTATATTGTTATTGGCAGTTCATCGGTGTCGATTTCTGTTGTAGAATTTTTTTTCTTAGTACGACAGCATTTTACAATTATTGATGAACAAGCTTCAAAGCATTTGGTTGAGGTTCCCAAGAGTTCAGAGGCTTACTTGACCTGGATGAAAATCTTAGTGAACCGCTTGGGCTTGTGAAATTATTCTCCCCTTCCCATGAGACTGAAAGTACTTCAGGCAAACTGGGTGAAGATTAAACCCAGATTCTGCACCTCCAAAGTGAATAGATGTAAGATTGAGCAAACAGCCTGTTTTGCCTTGTGATATGTGGTGTAGAGTGTGAACTATTCCAGCGTAGTGAAAGGAGCTGCTTCACTGAATAAGAACTATTTGCTCCATTCTTTAGTGGCTGATTTAGATTGCAGGTACGAGCTCCAAATGCTTTCAGCCGCTGCAAAGTGCAGGTGTTGCTTTATCATGTCTGTAGTATTCATTATGCTTGATTATTTTATAAAATGAAAAATGTTGGTTCTGGTTACTGATCCCTGACTCTTCTTTATCAGGTGCCTATAAATTTCAGGGACGTATTTATTCATCTAATTCCTCATTTTATCAACCGTACAAATGTTTTTGTCCCTGTATCCTTTCACCGTAATCTGTCTTGATACACAAATTTTACCCATACCTGCAGATCACACTTTACATAAATTAGATAATTTGCAGGTGTGTTATAGATAATGTGAAGATGTTTATAAAATGTGTGGCTTTCAATTTATTTTATAGTTATTTATATATAACTAAAAGGTCACAGGAGTAATGCCAAGGTATGAAGCTGAGTCAGTGTGTTGTCATTTTGAGGTGGGTTATCTATTTTCCATGTATATTCCTATGTCACTGAATTATGGATAGAAGCCATCGGTCTAACATAAGGCAACAGAGTCAAGCCACCTACAAAAGCACAACAGAAGATGACGAGAATTATATTGTATTATAAGAGATATGGTATATTGTTATGGCATGCTGCTGTAACAGAGATGAATGAGGTCAAAAGGAAAAAAAAGTGATTAAGATGCAATGCCAAAAGAATAAGAAACTACTGGGGTGGGGAACATGCAATCTTAAATTAGATGCCAGCAAGAGTAACAGAAAGTGATCACGGTATGTGTTGGAGAAAGGGATCACAAAGTCCATGCAAGGTGTCCAGTAGAACAATATGTTTAATTCAACATGGAAGATCTTTATCCAGCAGTGGGTGAAATATTCAATAACCATTGGCTGTTGCAGATCATGCAACTGGAAAAATAGTTGCCCTTTTTCCTTTTCAGAACAAAGCCACCTTAGCTCTCTCAAAATAGAGGAATTTATTAATGTTTATTAATAGCCCCATCTATGCTCTTGTCACGAAGGATGCTTATTTGTGTTGTTTCAGCGTGCCTTCTTTGATCTGTTTCTTTTTCTAGAGGATAAATGATGCCTAATGGAGTTAAAGTACTGACAATTGCAGAGAGGGCAAAAGGGCTAATGATATTGATGATCTGACTTACTGATGATAGTCTTAGCATTCTCTTCTGGCAGACTTCACTCTCCGTCACCTGCAGTGCTAGGGCACTAAGCAAAAGCAGAAAATTGCACAATCAAAATCTTAGTACAAGTAATAATCAAAAATAGACCAATCACCTTCATTTTACTGCAACAACAGATAGGGGAAATGAAAATGAGCACAGATCATGTCAAATGAACACTAATCCCCTGGCTTTGTCAAAACTCAGCCTTAAATGACCTCCACTTTGCTAAAGGTGATTTTTTTTTTTTTTTTGTCTAGCAAAGAAGGGCAAGTTTAATAGGTGATTTCCATAAATCATGCTAGGAGGAAGACAGTTTTCTGCACATAACCTCCCAGCTTGTAGAATATAACCTGATGCTTGCCGTCTTGAAGTCAGTGACAAGACATTCATTGGCCTCAATAGGCTCATACATTGGAATATTTAACCATGCATAGGGGCCTTTTGTGTGGCTTTTTTGCCCTGAATCTTGCCTCACATGGGAATCTCAAGCTTCATTGAGTCTCAGCTTCATGTATTCATTAATTCATGTGCCAAGCTCCACATTCATCTCTGCATGATGTGTTGGTATTAACCTAGTTAAATTAACTTATTTGTGACAACTGGCATGCTTTGAGACTATATATACATGCGTGGTAAATATCCATGCATGACTAAATATGCATACATATGGTTACTGTCAGTAACGTTCCTCTTTTTTTAAGTCATCTCATCGGTTCTTTGCCTGATCGGTTCTATGCCTAAGAGCATAGAAAAGTGGACATTTTAACCTCTTCGAAAGGGGAGGAGAAGCTGCTGTTCCAGCATATGCAGCAGCTCTTATGCTATAGCTGTTATGTCTGCATGACCCTGTTGCAACAAAAGTGAGCTAAATCATCCTAACTCTGATCTCGAATGAAGCAGGGTTAATGTTGGAGAAGTTTGGTATACTTGCACCACAACAGGATCATGCAGACCTAACAGCCACCTCCAGATGTGTGCAGGCATTTGGTTCCCATATCAGGTGGCATGTTTTGGTGAAGCAATAGGCATTGAAAAGCAAATTATCTTTTGTATGTGTGAGCCTGATTAAGGACATCGCATTGCACGTTCTGGAGACGTATTAAATTACAGATTAATAAAATTCCTGGGACATTGTTTCCTTCCTGCAATCTGCCCATTTGTTTTAGTCATCCGCTTTCTATAGTCTGAAATTTAGGTTGGAAATTCTTTCGATCAGGGATTGCCTTTGTTATGTTTATGCAGCTTATAGTACAATGGAGGCATATCCTCTTGGTGCCTTTGCAACGCAAATTATGATAACTATTGTTACGAAAAAGAAAATAACTTGATCAGGTTGGAAAAAACACCTTTTCACATTATTCTTTGAATAAACAAAGTCTGCAGACTATGTGGAGTTAAAAACTTGACCACCTCTTTTAACTTTATTAATGAAGACATTAGCAATAACTCCACAAAAATGGAGCTCAAGCCTTCTCCCTGTGATTAGATGTTCCCAGGATTTGTACTTTAACTGATCAGCCAACTCCTTGGATCCTATCTGTAGAAAGCCACTAAAGCCTCCGCTACCTTCAGGGGGAGAAGTAACCCAGCTGCCGGTGTGTCCCTGAGCACCTTCCCAGCACCAAAGACAGCTGCTGGCAGGCGGGGGTGTTTCGGGGAAACATTGATAACCTATTACAGAGAAGCTCAACCGCTTACCGTATTGCAAGCTTCTTTGCCAGCATGCCTATTAATCCTCACCAGAAGCGAGGAAAGAGGGATTCATTCTTTGTAGCTTGAGCCTACAAACCTTTGTAGCTTGTCCTCTTTATGGGAATGTGCTACAAAATTTAAAGATGTTGGTTGTAGCCCTTTGGTCTGAGGACATAGGCAGACAAGGTTCCTCGGGTAAATGTGATATCTTTGATTAGACCAACTAAATAGTTGGGAAGTTTGTTCTTTGTAAGCTTTCAGGCACAAACACCCTTCTATAGAATTTAATAGAGCTGAATATGTTTCTGTAGGTGTTTCAGACCATCTTCTAGACATAAATATGATATTATAATGCTGCTTTAGGTTCATTCCTATGACATTCTCTAGGATTTTTCCATTAGAAGTCCCTAACTTTACAGGTATTTGTTCCTCTACAATTGTTTCTATTTCATAATGAGTGACATTAGCCCATTATAATTGGCCTTGAGTATGGGAGAAGCGTAGGGTGGGAACTGTAACTAGTCTTCCCTCTGGTTCTCCTCTTCGTTCAGCGGGAAGCAATTGACTCCAAGGGTCACGGAAGTAGCAGGTGCTTCCCCCTTCATTCTTGCTTTGCTGTCTTAAACCGAGGCCACATCTATCCATTGCAATCACCACTCACAATCTATGAACAAGGGGAGTAGCAGGTCAAGAGGGTCTGAAACCTGCCGGTACATAGCATGCACAGGGAGGAAGTAAGTACCTTATATAACAATTCCCTTTCATAAGATAAGCATCATCAACTGTAACATAATCAAAGTGTGTTTAAGGGTGTTACATTTATACCCACATGTTCCCTTGTGTGAGAACACGGAACAATGTTCAATCTTGCCTAGAATTATTTAACTCGGCAGAGCAATTTGGGAGACCGTCTGTATGAAAATTGCTACACAAGGGTTACATTGCTTTCCGTTGTTAGAGGGAAATGTGTCTTTGGGAGACAAATTGTTGCATTCTGTTTGTAAAGCCATTTTACTTGATATGCTTTTATTCTTTCTTAAAATGTAATAAAAGTTTTATGTGAAACATTAAAACAACCTCATTCCCCGATGACAAATATTTCATTTTTGGCTGTTCATTTTTGCACAACTGGTGAATAGCCAAAACCTTTAGCAGTCTTTCTTTCCAGGTGGCCACATTTCACAGGTCCCTTGCTTTACATACAATCTCTTTCAGACAGCTCTAATACCAAGCTGGATTATTTAATTCTTATCGTTCTCTCACAGAAACAGTATTTAGTGTTTAAAAAACTATGCGTCGAAGGCTGTAGCCATAAATTCTTTCATCGTGTTCTAGATTATGACTGAGGTTGTTTTCTCCTCCATCTTTTCATTATTTTTTAAAACATTGAATTTTCAGTCATAAAAATATTAAAAAACGGCATCAAGGCCAAGCCAGTGCACTAATTTGCCATCAGCAGTGAGGTGGGCAGGATAAGTATTTTTATTGGTATTGCATTTGTGGCACAAAGTCAATAATAAAGCAATATTTTTAGAAACTCAGGAATGGTTTTAAGAGTGCACTCCTGCTTCAAAGAGATTATCTGCAGCAACTCTGAAAGTAATGTAATCAGTGATCACAACAAGCTGTGTTGGGGGGTTTTTTTTCCTGTCCTTAGAGGCAGGAGCTGATTTTTTCCCCACTGTATCTATTATTTTTAATGAAATATAATCCCACTGAAAACAATAAAGGAAGGGATAAATAGAATAGTTGAGTGTCTTGGCAAAAAAACAACCAACAACAAATGAGGTGTAGTTTGCAAGCTTCTGGTTGGCAATGAGTCTCTGAAAGGAGTTTTGTGGACCACAAAACTTTTGAGACAGAGACAGTAGGACAGGAGCTGCTGGACATTTCCAGTGCCCACGGTTGCCCAGATATGCTTGCCTACACTGCAGTCTGCAGTATAGAGAAGGCCTGAGCATCTTGTGTGTATTCTTCATGAACATATTACAACAAAAGATGGTCTCTCTTTTTTGTTCTGTACCTATACAGATCTAGCACAATAAAGCCCTGGTCCACCACTAGTGCTCCTAGCTAATGGCACACTTTTAAAAGTACATAGTTTAGTTCCTGTACTCCTTCTTCAGCATCTCTACAGTAACATGGCATAGATAGTGCTGCATTGTTGTAAAGCATTTCAACATCTACTGATGAAGAGTGTTATATAAGACCAAGGTAGTAGTAGTCATAGTATTAAGGCAAATAATAATAATAATATCACTGTTATTCAAGCTTTTGTCGCTTTGAGCCCAGATTATTGTTAAAATCACCTGGAAAATGAAGTTGATGCAGCAATCAAGAGCACACAGCACCAGCGTTGTGTCACACACACTGGCTACTTGCTGATTTTCAGCTGGAACACAACGTACCAACTTTACCCTGTAAATCCCTCAGCGCCTGGATGAAAACTGCCTCACCTCCTGTTTAATATTGTCCACTGTTCAGTGCAGGTGCTTGTTACATTCTCCTTGATTATCAGTCTTCTCTCCATGAGGAAATGATGGTTTCTGGGGGTGGGGTTCAGATGGGATTAGTCCCACCTCTTGGATTGTGCAGTGCGTAAAGATTTCTTGCTGCTTTCATTTGGTTTGCATTATTTTAAGCGGTGCCAGAGGTGCTTGGAGAAGTAATGAATGTCTTTAGACGTCATGAGAAGCAGCAAGAAATAATAATAACAGTATTTATGCCATTTGCTCAGACTTGCAGCTGTATTTTCTAGAGCCATCAGGCAGACAAAAACCTATACAGATTCGCAAGATGTTTCACATTCATACTAGGGAGCAGTTCTAAGGAAACAACAAAATGATGATACTATATTCTACTGGGGGGGCTGAGCCAGGAATAGGCTGAAACGGCAATTCCCAAGTTGAGTTGCCCAAAGAATTGTGGCACTGCCTTCATGATGGGCCACCGTCTGCTTGCCCTTAGGGAGAATGTAGTTTGCTTCCTTTTCTGCCTTGGAACGAGTAGCACCATAGTACATGTGCACCCTATTTTCTTTGAGCCCTGCATCCACCACGTATTTTGCTATCAGAATACTTTGCTCTTATGAAAGTTTCCATTTAAAGATCTCAACATAGTTAATATAATGGTGCTTGCCTCCTTTGATAAATGACTGGGAAATTAAATTGCAGAAACATGAAGTGACTTGTGTTAAGTCACTCAGCAGGTCATGGTCAGAAGTAGAACTGGAGCATATTATGATACCCTCTCCTTACTTTATGCCTAATCCCCAGAAGGCCTCCAATGGGGAAGGCTCTCTTTCATGATGCATTAGCTGCCTCAGAGCTTGCTCGGCCAGGGTCTGTTATTGAATAAAGATAGTTCTTGTGCAATGATTATATCAGAACAGAAAAAAATAGGTGTGGAATAGACCTCAAGAGGCCAGCTAGTCAAATGGTCCCTGTCTAAACTATCCCAGGCAAATGTTGGTGTAATCTGTGCTTAAAAGCTCCTACTGATAGGTATTGCACAGCCACTTTAGATAATCTGTGTTTAGCAAAACTTCTCATCAGAAAACTCTTCTTAATCCTGTCTTTGGTCTCACCGTGAGTTACTCACAGAAAGAAGGTGAACCAGGTAGAAGGCACAACACAGTGTTGGAAGTAGCACAAGTCTTCAGGAAACAAGGAGTGACTGTTTCGTAAAAGCTACAGAAGCCCAAAGTGAAGCAGCTAAAATAGAAAATAATATTTAGGAAAAAAACAGAACATGACGGGCTGTGGTAGGCACCTCCTCCTCCCTTATCTTTACTAGGCAATCTAGATGAAAATGGGAGGCAAAAGCATTTTGCTCCCCTATCTTTATGAGCTCAGGAAGAAAAGAGCGACCTTTTTAAGGGCTTTGTCACATGTTCACTTGCCACAGTTGCAAATCTTTGGAATTTAGTGACTTATTAAAAGTTAATATATGTTAGGACACAACCCTTGCCTGAAAGGGAACAACCTTGCAACACAAGAAGGGTACCTAATAGGCTCTAAATTGCTTGAAAATTTGTCTGCTTAGGTTTGAACTGCACTTAGTAAGTGTGAAGTTGAATGTGTGACACCACCCACAATGGGAGAAGCGGTTCCAGAAGTTTATGACATGATCACAGCAGCAAATTAAAAACTGATGAATTCCTTAACAATGCTTAGGACATATTGCAATCCTAACAAAAAATCCTTTATTTAAACAGTATTAGCTCCCATCTGATACGCGTCTAACAGAAGATGAGTAGACAGGGATATAAAAGAGCTGAGGCAAGAAGCACAAAACTGGGAATTTGAAAATATCAAAGGTGACACATGCAAGAGATAAGTTATGGTTCAGTGTCACTGATAAAGGACTACTGGAGATATTACAGAGGGAGCCTGACAGTGCCTTGCAAATGCAATGGACTCTGGCAGAGCCTCACAAGCCACAACAACACACATAGCCATCACATCTGGGCTGGACACAGACAAGTTTGTACAGATGTTTAGACAAAAGAGGGTTCCCAGCAGCATCACAGCCTGAGCAAAACAGATGCAAAGAACTTGCATGGACTGGGTAGGAGACATTCACATAGCCTCTGCCCAGTCTCTCAGATGTGGAAAGTTCAACCTAGTGTTCTTCCAGGTGGAGAGCAACAAGAGGGGAAAAAAAGCATAAATACACAAAAACTCACTCTAATGTGCACGGTCTCTTGTGGATGCAATAAAATTGTAGGCTGCATTCACCAGAACCTGAATACTTTACCATAAGGAATGCAGTAAGTATGCAGAAAGTCCGTGCTTGATACTGGTGCTAGAACCGGTATTATAGAAGTTCTCTATTTGAAACAGTTACCAGGTCCCACCCAGAAAAAGCAGTGTGATGTTATGCTTGTAGTATATGGAGGTTGCAAAAGAGCCTCTGAAGGCTTCTTTGCAGTGATAGCCAAGAACAAAACTAGTCATGCATGTCTACACATGCCACGGTTAGATGGAACAGCCTGTCCACAGCTCAATCTAATGCACACTGTAAACAGGCTGCACACAAAAGCATCCAGCACTAAAGAGCTCATTGTATAATATGCACATATTCTTAAGGAGTTAGGAGAGCTCAAAGAGAGCACCACTTACACAGGGGTCAGTTAACACCCCCACAACCCTCCATCATACGCAACTTCCAAAATATACTCTTTGTAATAATAACAGAGCCTGAGATGAAGGGATTGTGCCCCCACCCCATTCTTCCCACCAGTTTATCAGCCTGATCATAACCAAGTAAAAGGGAAGGGCAGGATTAGGATTTGCCCGGCTCCCAGGGATTTTAACAGTGGTATTCTAAAAAAGCATTACTTTGATACCATATTTACTATTCTAGAAAAGAAAGATAGATATTGACAACTCTGATGAGATGAGGAATGGCCCAAATTGTGTATTTTTAATACATCCTGTGCACACACAAGTTTCCCCATCTACCTTCTCAGACCAGGTCAGTTAGCAAAGTGTTTCAACAAAGAACAATGAAACATGTGAAAGGTTTTGTACATGTGTCTAAAAGTTGATGGCATGATAATGCAGCATCAACTCAGGCAGAACATAGATACAGAAGAAAATGGTAGTAAGGGCCCAAGCTGAAAATATCCAGTTTAATTCAGGTAAAATGCAGATCATGGCAGGGGCAGGGGGGAGGCCAAAGACACTGGACACACACTATCATGACAAGAAGTCATGTTACATAACAGCAAAGTTGAAACCAGAGCCAACATGAAGCATTTACAGGGCAAAAAAAGGATTCTAGAAATTCCCAGGCTGGTTGGATTCGTGGCACAATCCATCCCAGGTGCAATACCTTTGATTGCTCCACTGAGATAACTGCTTTGTGGCAGTGGTCATGAGCATGTAGACAAGGCCCTCCAGCAACTGAAGACAGTGCTTTATATGCATCGGCATTCAGATCCTATGATCCCAGAAGCTAGTCATCATACAAGAAGATAGATACATCCAAAGATAGTTCGGAAACTTTTCTATCACGGACCAGAGGCTATGTTTCCTGCCCATCATGATGTCTAATGAAAGCAAAAGAAAATTACATCCAAATTGAGAAGGAGCTATTGTTTCCCATAAAAAAATAATATTAACATCTACATGGAGTAAAGGTTGGAGTCCAGTCAGATCACAAAGTCCTCAAGGCAATATTCTCTAAACCTCCTGGAAAAGCACCTGCGAGGCGATAATATTTATTACCGCAGCTATAAAAAGATATGACTGTAAAGTCACAAGAAAGATGATTGTCCGGTCTGCATGCAAACAAGAGAAAACTGGCATCCATCAAGGGTGGTGGATACAGGCAAAGAGACACAGTCCTATCACACTGAGATTCTCACAGGAGAAAGATGTCATGGGAGATGCACGAGGCCAGATTTTAAAGTGCCAATAACAGATATACAGTAGCAGAGCTGCGTGAGCAGCGAGTGGTACCGATACATAAAACCAGCAATCAGAATTATCAACAGCATCTTCTGAGACACCAGCTGGATAACGACCTTCAGAAAGTAAACTCACAAGAAGTGCATATTAGGTGCAGATTTGGGCATGATCCCAAGATCTGTACGACAATTTTATTCAGGCGTTGTATACAGAAACAGGCTGAGCTCATATTAACAACCAAACACAAATGGGTTAAATGTTACGGGCCTCTGACCCCCACAGATGAAGATTAATCAGCAAGTTGTCAGAAGTGCTGTAATAGTCTGCTGGTGCTTCAGGCCATTTGTTTGTTGGAGATGTTTTCGAGTGAGAAGATTTTAAGAATGAAAAAAGAGAGAGACTGTGATACTGCATCCTTACAACGAGTCATGCATAATCATCAAAGGGCCTCCAGTCGGGAGGGTCTCAGAGGCTGCAAGTTGTAGGTGTCTGTAGAAGCCAGTGCTTTCTAGCATCTAATAAAAGAATACTGGTTCAAATGTAACACCTTTGGTTTCATGCTGGCTTTGTGATGATAAATATAAGGAACAGCAGTTAGAAAGCATATCAAGAGCCCAGGTTCCTGCGTCCCAGTTTGAGCCCCTAACCTCTGGGCTGTACAACTTCTTCTATATAATGCTACTCTGTCTGATGGACTCATAGTGCATTTGGTGTATATATTTCCAAGTAGATGAAAAGCTGACATAGTTGATGGCATAAATGTTTTGTTTTCAGACCTCAAGTTATCAAATGGCCATACTGTACCGGCATGTCTAAATTTCTAATAAACTCTTTCCATGCTGGGAGATCAGTTCACAATGGAAACTCCTTCATTTATCAAACCCTTATTTCTCAGCACAGTCTCTTAAATTAGATTATCTATCACTGTACCCCACATGCTCTCTATATACATATTCTTTTATTCCAGGTCATGAAGAATAGTAAATTCTCCTGTGCCCTGGTTCATTTTATCCCCATCGCACAATATAATTTATGAATTGCAGTACTTGGGACAGATCTGCCATGCCATAACCTCAACATGTGATTGATGAGATACTCAACACCTGCAAAACTCAGCCTATCAGTTGTTGTCAGCATTGTTCTCATTTGCTATTTTTCTTATTTCCTTAGCCCTGACCTTGAAAGCTTTTCACAACTGTTGAATTTGCATGTGAGCACAGCATTTTTCTCTCTGTGGCAACAGAGCTAGAACCACCAGGGGAAAATGGAGGGCCAAAAGTCCGGTGAAGCACATCCATGATTTAGTTTGATTGAACTCTAGTCAAATATATGCAGCCGACACAGAGAGAGCCCGATCATACAGCTATCTCGTCTACAAACTCCCACGTGGACTGAGTGGGTTCTGTATTGCAAGGAGTTAAAGAGAAAGTTTAATTTATCTCTATATCACTCTAAGGCACCCATCCAGGTCTCTGACCCTGCAAACATTTATGCACTTTCTCAGCTATATGCATGTGAATAAGTCTGCTGAAGTGTTTGATTCTACCCAAGTGCTTGAAGTAAGCAGAGCGTAAGTGTTATCAGCATCATGACCTAGATGAATATCTTTGTTTTCATGAACTTGTGTTCAGAACCTTAAGATTTTAATATATCCTTGACAGAGAATGTAGGGGGGTGTTTCTCTGTTCGGCCGGCTGGTTTTTCTTTCCTCCGTGAAAAACTTTGGTTCAAGTAAAAGTAGGTTTGTAGATTCTAGTGCAACTAGGGTAGCATGATTTCTTCTCAGTCAGTGCCTATGTATCCATATTAAAAAAGGTAGCCTATGCACTAATATTAAGCCAACTATTGATTCTATATTCAAAATTTAAGCCAGGCCTTCAAAAAGTAGGCATGAATGAATGAATGAATAGGGTATATGATCTGTTTATTTGCACTGAAAGGAACACTTCTGGGTTAGTCTCTTTACCAAAAATGTCTCTTTACAGTCTTGCATTTAAATCATAGCCAAGGGTATCATATTGGTCTTGTCATCTTACTGAAGTGTAAAGTTTTACTGAGCCTATTGAGCCAGGTTCATCCCTGTGATGTCAACAGTGCCAGCAGTGATAAACTTAGGCCAGTGGATCTATCTAGAAGCATGAGTTGACCCTTGAATCTCAGGCTGTGAGATTGGAAAAAAATCAGGAGTTTCATCACGCCTCAAATTCTGTCTCTTTTTTCTGTTATGTATGCAGAGCTCATAGCACAGACTAGTGTCTCTCTAAAACAGGCACATAGCAATTTGGGACAGCTTTATTTTGTCTATGTTCATTGGCCCAGAACTGGAGAGTTTCTCCAGTGATTCAGTATTGTCTGTGGCAAATAGGATAGGAGTCACTTTTAAGTGACTTTTCCAGTCTGTTCTGAGCAGGGAGAGTCCCAGTGCTAAGCTACTGAATTTCTTCCTTTTTCTCTGGACATAAACTTGTGTAACTGAGAACAACATTTGGTCCTACATATAAATTCCATATATGACAAAATAAAAGAAACGCTAGGGAAAAGGAAGCAATAATTGCAGGATATCTATGCTAATTACTAGGTCCAATAGGTACTTTATGTGTGATGTATTTTACATCTATGGAAAGTCTTGAAAATAGGCAATGCGTGGGGCGGCGCATGGGGGTACGTGCCCCCCCTGAGATTGGTCACTGCCAAAACCGCTGCCAGCTTCTACGGGTGGTTGCCACTCGCCACCCACCCACCCACCCACCCCTTGCCCCTTGCTGTCAACACGGCCACCGGTCTGTAGGCAGTCCCTGCTCTCTGCTCTTCTCCCCTGCCCCTCACCCCAACCAACACTGCCACTGGTGTCTGCAGACAGTCCCCACTCAGCACTCACTGACACCAATGCCATGGTGCCCCCACCCCAACCCCCCCAGTCTCGGGAGGCACCAGTCATTCATGGTATTGAGAGTATTTATCTTGACACATGCACAAGCACAGCCTACATTAACAGAATATTCAGGTTACAAACTCAAGTGCTCAAAACTTCAGAAATGCCAATATTTATCACCTGAGCAGCAAGTCCAGTCTCCACCCCCTGGAGACTCATTCCAACCTTGACTGGCTAGGATTGGCTGGGCTAGTTTTCCTCTAGGACTACTTGTCCCAATCTCCTCTCTTTGCTCTCCCCTGTCCTCCATGGGTCCAGTTCCAAGAAGACAGGATTCTTTCCCTTCTCCCCGGTTAGGCCCTGCACAGGAAGCAATCCCTGAGCACAGAAGAGAGTCTCTTTGCTCTCAGTTCCAGTGTTTTCCACCCCAGCTCCTTGGCTAACCTTTATTCTGGCAGAACCTGGATCCTTCAGGTGGACTGTGCTCAGTAAAGATAATCATTGGAAAATTTATTTCCCAAATTCTAGCAATTTCCTATTGAGCAGGTACAAAGCATAATACTTCCCCCCAGAGACACATGACTTGGCCAGACTTGAGCAGAATTTCACAGAAACATCAAAAGACACATCCTTGACTATGAAACCAGCCCCTGCCAAATTTGAAATCCATGCTTGAAAGCATGGAGTTATTAAACCTTCTCAATGAAACAGTTGAGAGATGGTCGGTTTTCTTTGTCCATTTGTTTTTAACTCCCTCTATTTTTCTTTAATCTTTCCAGGAAATGACAGAACCTTTCTGGCTGAAACTCTTTCAGAAGTTACCCAGACATCCGTCATTAAAAAATTCAGCTCAAATGGTTAATACCTGGGAAAAGTAAAAACAGCTGAAAATCAGGGCAGTCAACCTTAACCAGAGGTGGCATTATCAGCTCCCAATTAAATGGAAGAAATTGAACCTGTCCCAAGCTTGGTGTTGTTGAGTGCCACCAAGCTGAATAACTTGGGTATAAGGATGCTTAGCTTGGTACACAAAGGAGTCAACATTCAAGAGAGTTGCTCCCAGCTTGCTGACAGGTGACATTCATTGCCACCCACCTTTACAAGTAAGAGTGCTAGGAGGCCAGAAGGGCCAACTTCAATGAGCTTAGGAGACTAGTGGAGGAGGCACTGGGGGCTCAGAAGGTAGAGGAGAAGGGAGTCGACGAGGGATGGCTGTACCTTAAGGGGGCGATCCTCCAGGCCCAAAGGATAACAGTCCCTGAGAGAAGCAAGGTGGGTAAGAGTGCTCAGAAACCCCCTTGGCTCAGCCAGGGCATGCAGCAATGCCTGAGGACTAAAAGGGGGGCGTACAACCAGTGGAAGGGAGGAGCTATCACCAAGAAGGAGTACTCCTCCTCGGCCCGGGAGTCTAGGAGGGCTATTAGGAAGGCCAAGGTAGAGATGGAACTCAGGCTAGCATCCAGGATGAAGGACAACAAAAAGTCCTTTTTCAAGTACATTGGGAGCAAGAAGAGGGCACCAGGAAATGTAGGGCCCCTGCAAGATGCAAATGGTAATCACGTGTCTACGCCAGATAAGAAAGCTGATATTTTTAACAGCTTCTTTGCCTCTGTTTTCTTGAACAGGGACCAGGACAGCCCACCTACCAGAGGTAGGGACAATCTTGGGGATAGCTCTGTCAGGTCTTCAGTCAGTGCAGATGTAGTTAGAGATCTTTTGAAAGGGCTAGACATTTTTAAATCTTCAGGTCCAGACGCCCTCCACACAAAGGTGTTGAGGGAGCTGGCAGGGGTCATCGCGGAGCCCTTGGCCCAGCTGTATGAGCATTCGTGGTCATCTGGCCAGGTGCTGGGGGATTGGACACTGGC
>NW_005841873.1:4552880-4555514 GCF_000455745.1 Alligator sinensis
TGGCAGGGGGTCAGGCTAGATGATCTGTTCAGGTCCCTCCTGACCCTAGCTACTATGAAACTATATGAAACTATGAGGCAAAGGCTAGTTCAAATTGAGAAAGCCAGGAAATAAAAGTTGGGAAGTGGCTATTGCAGCAGGTGGTGCCTTGCTAGTTCCTTTCCTTATTTCATGGAGAGACTCCTCAAATGGGAATGAGGGTAAGAAATCAATTCTTTAAATGAAATTGCTCTTGCCATAGTAGAAGGAATGGTTGAGAAGACCCACTAGAGGCTCTTTCCAACTTTAATGATACTATGCTTGGACTGAGTTTGCTATGAGAAAAAAAATAAAAGGAATAAAAAATATCTATGAATACCCAGAAGGTACTAGAATAGGAGAAAAAAATCCAAGGGTGCCTAACCTGTCTCCCCTCCACTGGCAAGGGGAGAGGTTCCTTAAAGAACAACTTAACACTGAAGTTCTTCTGAATGGGCAGGGGGTTCAGAGACTAAATCCATGGCTTCCATTGAATACCCCTTGGTGCTTTCTTTCCTTGTACCATCTCCTTTGCCTCCTGTTCATCCCTGCCATGACTTGGCTTCCTAGCAGGGTGACTTCAACAGAGGGTCAGATGCCTTCTCTATGGGTTCCCTGTAGATTTATTGGAGAAATGTAAGGTAGTGTCATTAAAACCTGTTCTTACTTGATTTCTGGCCCAGTGTAGCTTCACTGATGTCCAAGAAAAAACTGCTTGACACTTGTATAAATAGTGTAAATCTGCATGTATTTGCCATTTTGAGAGGAAAAGCCAAAACCAAAAAAAAGAAAGAGTTTCATAGGCAACAAAGAACAAAGCTTTAAAAATAAGAGAATGTTAAAAAGACAGTGACTGAATAGTGCAAGTAAATTAATATTCAGGAGAGAAAGTGCATGTTGGGCCATAAAAGCTGGAATGGGATCATACAGCAGTTCACATACCTGGGTGCTTGGTTTAAAAAAGATGTTTTAGAGAAAAAAAATCCTTCTCTGCCTTCATACCCCTTAAAGAAGGCTACTGCTTTGGAGTGCTTTGCTTCTTTGCAATTACATGGCAGCTTTCCAAAAGGAAGAGCCTTCCTTGTGTTTGATCTACTGCAGTTTCTCACTATTTGTGCAGAAACCAAAGGTTCGGTCTTGTTATTGGGGAGAATGGAAAAGTTGAATAACATCAGTAACATCAAAATGCCTTAATAAAAACCAGCCCTTGTAAGATTTAAGCTAGGTTATAATATTAGCAAGCCTCTTTTTCTTTTTATATTAAAACAATATATACCTGTATATTTATTTATCTATTAGATGAAGTTTAACCTTTCCTTCTGGGTTCAAGAAGCTTATTCACTGCATGTACTGTCTGGCAACAAAGAAAGCTTTCTCAGCATTTTGTTTCCTTTATATCCACAATATCGTATGGCCAGAGTTACTTACATTCCAGGAGATTGAACATATATATCCTTTTATTACGGAAACAACATGCCTGCTGCTTTTGATATGTAGACTCTAACACAGACTGAAAGGTTAATACTACAAAACTACCAACTCATAAAAATTAGAGCTTGAAAAGAACTATTAATTTAGCTAGTCCATCTCCTCTTTTACACCTTGCAAACATGCTTCAGGATGCTTGCTACACAGAAAATTGTATGCACTTGGAATTAAAATCTCATCTGAAGGGCAGCATAGTGATATAAACCTAACAGAGAGGCAGTACATTTTCCCTGCCTTTATTTAGCGTAGTTTAAATTGTATCATACATCCGTACCTCTAACCTTCTATGCTGGAAATGTAGGTGGTGGGGCCCATTCTTTCCAGACTAGTGATAATTAGGGAGAGGACAAGCATCAAGACTCACTTTGGAAAACTTTTCTTAATTTTGTGTTTCCCAACAGACAGGCAGCAGACTCCCAACAAAGCCTTGTTCTCTGTAAAAGGGTGCCAGTATGTCTGTGTGTGTTTGTCTAGAAAGAGTTATTTATGTAACACTTCCAAGATAAATGATGAGAAATTTTGCGAAAGATGTCTTCTATTGTGAAGCACGACTATTTGTCTCTAGCCCCTGGGTTTTTTTTTTACACATTGCACCAAAATCCCAGTGCAACTAGAATAATGTCATGGAGGGTGCCCAGCATCTTGGAGAACTGGGACAGATACATATTTATTTTTCCCAAGGCCTGCACCTTTGCTGTTACCATAGTGTATGCTTTAATGTTAGGATTAAAGAACATACATTAACTCATTCTACAAGTTATCTCAAAACTTAGCTTAGTAGGGCTGTGCAAAGCTTCGGGTGCTGATTCGATTCGGTGGCCAAATCTCCAAATCCAAATAAAAAGGTCCAAATTGATTTGAAGCTCTCCAAATCAATTTGGAAAAGATTCAGTGAGCTTCGATGATTCGGGCAGTCCCCGGTGGCTGCAGCAGGGAGCTGGATCCGGACTTGGAACTGGTAAGTAGGGGGCAGGAGAGGGGGGGCCTGGGGAAAGAGGGAGGGGACCATGGGGGCACCCCTGCTAGACCCCTCCCATGCAGTGCAGGGCAGTGGGGGGCAGCAGGGATTGCCACCCCTGCTTGGCACCCACACGGCAGCTGTCACATTGTGTGGGGGTAGGACAACTT
>NW_005841873.1:4555561-4636943 GCF_000455745.1 Alligator sinensis
GGCTGTCATTCCCGGGGCTGGGAGAGTGGGCAGGGGATGGGCCTGGCTGATTCGGAGATTCGGCAGCAGCTGAATCTCCGAATCAGATTTGCCCAAATCAATTCAGGACAGTGATTCGAATCACCAAATAGAATCACTGTCCCCCAAATCCAAATCCAAAGGAAATACTAACTGCTTTGCACAGGCCTATAACTTAGTTCCTGCCCAGAAAAACTCCCATTGATTTCTGTAAAAGTTTATCCTGAGGAAAGTCTCAGGATATGATTTTACATCCAAAGATGAATTTGGCCCACAGTTACAATGTCAAGTTGTGGGGCCCAATTCAGCAAACCATGTTCATTCAGCAAAGTGACTGCATGCACTTAAATCCTATTGGCTTTAATGGAACTTCATGTACTGTGCTGAATCCAGCTCTTAATGTCTGATAAAAAAGCCCATTGATATCCTGAGAAAGATGAGTATTGACTTCAAGGAGGATAAACCAGATCTCTGCACTGTATGGCTGTTTTTTAGAGCGGACCTTCAGTTTCTTTGCAGCACAGGAAAAAAATTGAAAAGAAACAAGATGGATGTGAGATAAAAGGCAAAACATTCAAGAATTATTTAGATCTAAATTATATGACCTTGAAATAAAATGCAGTTTGTACCTTGACATTTGTAATAGCATTTTGTGCTAAGGTGAGAAACTTTAACTTCACTAATGCTGACATTTTCATTATGCTTCCTTGTTTTTTTATTTTAGCCACTGCAGTAAATCATAAGGTTGATTAATTTATCTCCTCAAGGATCTCCTATCTACTTCAGCTTCTATGTGATATTTTTTTCAAGCACTGCACAGAGAAATGAAAATTAATTAGCTGCATTAACAGTTTTTTAAAGTTTATGTTCTTTTGTGTATCATTCAAACTTTACCATCAAGTTTGCTGTATAATGCACTGCTGCATATTTTAATACAGCACTAGTCAACATATTTTTTAAATGTATTTGCCTTTTACACTTGTTTGTGGTCTATCATACAAACTCTATTGTTGAGTCCGTGGTCAAATTTATAATCAAACTAAGTTCTCAGACTCATTCAGATAAGTAAGTTGCATTGACAATTTGACATGCATTTTTTTTTTGATCATGGTCGTATGCTTCTCATATAGCTGGCTAAGTGAAAGATGTGTCAAATTTGATCTGGACTGATATACCAGATCAATCTTGTGTCGTTTCTTGTGGACAATCCAGCAAATGCTTTCTTATGCGAGTAAGAAAATAGGTAAATGATGACGACTCACATAAGTAAAAAAAAAGATGTTGGAGATAAAGCTGCTAGAAGTTATTTCAGATTACTTTGGTCCAAAAAAAAGCAGAATTTAGCTCATTGTATTTATTGGACTCACTCATATAAGCGTAAATGCTTATAGATCCTTGGAGATCAGTGGATTTACTTTGAATTTCTCCTGGTTTAAGTAACATCAGATTCTAATGCTGTTTATCTCAAAACTCTATAAAAGGCATTAAAGCAAATAAATACTGTTTTGTTTTTTCCATTGATGTAGAATAAGCCAACTTCCCATGCTACAGACCAGCCAGCCAGCCTCATGGCGGAAGGAAGGCAATATATTTTGCTGTCATTAACCTCTCCTACAAAGGCAGTCATTTATAACCAGATGTAACTTTGCGAGCATCAGGGTACCATACTACTTGCTGGGTTTCAGCCTCAAACAATTAGTAAGCAAAAGCAATCACTGAAAGGCAAAGAGAAAAGGGATTAAAAAGAATTAAATGAGGCAAAAGAAATTCAATAATTTCCATTTGTAAGGAAAGATATAAGGCGGCAGTGATGCACTGCAGATTTATGTCTGGAGTCAAATCAGTCTTTATAAATATACAATGCCTTCCTTTACCATCCTATAATATCTTTCGCTCTAAAAGTCTCAAACAGACAGTTAGGGGGTAGGTGTGACATCAGGCTGCAAAAAGGGTGGCATTTATATTGTTAACAAGCAGATGCAATTTATCTTTATGCTACTAGTTAGTGGCCCTTAAGAGTTTTCCATTAGTAGCAAATCTTACATATAAAAAGATGAAATTGTGCTCAAAGTAATGACTGGCTAGTTATCCGTTCCAAGGAGGATAGCAGCTATGAGAATGCACCAGTAATTCCTCGGGGTAGTTGGTTTAAAAAAGCACAAGCCTAAATCTAAAACACATAGATGAATAAACCAGGTATTAATGCAATTCAACAACTGTTCACATTTCCTTGATCAGTCAAGCAAAAAGGCTTCTGCCCTAGAGATTTGAATGCACCTTTGAGTACTTGAGTATTCCACTCTCATGCTGCAATCACAAGCAGCAAAGCCAACAGAAAGTAAAATTCTCTTAGAGTCTAATATGATATCATTTCTTATCTCTCAGTTGTGCTGCTTGAGATCGTGGCATGAAGAAATGTGAACCAATAGATATTGAAACAATCCGTTATAATACCAGGGCTCTCTTAGTCTGAGCATTGTCATGGGACCCTTTATTGAGTTGCAGTATAGTTCTACATCCTGTGGAGGTGACTGAGGTGTACCATTCATGTGCAAAAAAATAAGAGAAGAAGGGAGTAAATTAGCCCCAGTGAGCGCGTCTACACATGCTATTGTTGCTATTTGGCTTTACTGAGCATATCTACACGAGATGCTTACTGTCCAGTAGCCAGATAACAGTGTACAGTAACATGCCAGTCAAAACCCATATTAATAAGCTACTGTGCAGTGCTATTAGGCTACTATGCAGTAACCATCCTGAAAAAACTGTGCACTGGTGCTACTGTGGATTAACAAATGTGCAGATGCACCCACTGGGCATGTCTACACATACATTTATGCTGGCTTAAATTTACTGTGCAGTAAGTTACAGCCCAGCAAGCAGGAATAGGCTAGTGTCTACATGTACAGGAGCTAGAGCGCATTAACACTGTGTGTAAAGTTAGTCCCAAGTCAGTACACACACACAATGTTACTGCTCAGTAAGGTATCTACATGTGCATTACTGCTCAGTAAATAATTGGGTATAAATACCTGCATCATGCAGGTATCAAATTTATGTTCAAGTTGACATGAGTCACCATATTTGCTGTGTACTACAGGTGTGCACATATAGATGTGCACCCATACTGCACAGTCATTTTGGTTACTGCGCAGTAAATGTGCACATGTAGATGCACCCACTGAGGAATAAATTTACTGTACAGTAGCCTAATTTCCTGCACAGTATGTGCCTACATGTGTAGATGGCAATGCTTTACTGTGCAGTAGATTAGTCTACTGCACAGTAAAGCATCTCATGTAGACACGGCCAGCGGGCCACAATCTGCTCTCAGACAGGCCAGTTGTTGCCATGCTGCAATGGCTTTGAATGTAAGTGCTCTTGCAGCACAGCTGTCCAAAATAAAGTGTGCTGAGTTCATACTGAAGTTTTTAAGCCATATTTTTTCCCTGAGGGAATAGGATAAATTGGTGCAAATGACTGAAGATCTGGTGCAAACAGCAGCACTGGCACTTGATACAGATACATTGAGGAGACTGGATGTTGGGTTTCTTTAACATTTCCACAGGACATGTTGCTAAATAGCCTGGGCATGAGAACAAAGCAGCTGCAAAATAAATGAGGCAGAGATAAAGGGAAAACCTGGACTTGATGGGAAAGAGGCACAGAGAGATCTTGCCAAGACCAGACACAAAGAAGAAAGAAGGGCTGGCAACCTGGAAAAGAGACTTGGAAAGAATAATTTGTCGAGACACAATAAAGAAGCGAGAGCCGTTTCAGAGAGACATGTTAGAGCTAAGGGAGGGAGCAGGACCGAGCTTGAGGTGGCGAGAGAGAGTCATGCAGTGGAACCAAAATTAGCCCATAGATCAAGTGCAGAAATATGTCTTGAATAGAAAGAGATGGGAGAGCCCATTACAATCCCACATGCTTTTAACTCATTCAGGTCTGGAACTGCAATTGGTATAAGCTACTTGCATGTATTTTTCTTGAGTCATCTGGAAGCACAGGGTATTGGCAGCAACCTGAGATTTGCCAGAGATAATGGTTATTGTAGGGCATGGTAGTTAAATATCACGCAATTGTTATGATTCATTATACCTGGTTGTTACTCTACCTCCATTTACACGTGAGCAAAATAAACTGAATGATCATGAAGTTTAAATGATATTTGTAGGGGCCATACATGAAGAAAACTACAGGTAGCGACTTTGGCTTCACTGAAGAGGCAAAGCTAGCTGGAATTATGCAGATTATACAGACGTACATTTGGAGTGACATTAGTCAGCTCAGTGACATTTCTCTGGATCTGCAGCTGTGTCAAGGAACAGAAACGGAGCTTTGCATTTGGAAGCTGATTCTCTCTGTCCCTAATCAGAACGAACAAAGGAGCTATGACTGTCATAGCAAAAAAAAAAAAATCACTTTTGTTTGTTTAAAAGCACGTACAACGGGGATCTGAGTTTAGAGATGTTAGTGTGAAAACTATGAACGTCGATGTTCTGGTTAACACCAAGTTTTATTTAAAACGATATGGAACTAAGATTGGGATCTTGCATTGTCCCATATTCTCTTCCCCGTGACCGTTCCTCCTGATGAGACAATACTCTCAGTTCTGTCTATTAACACGCTGTCGTATGCACCACGAGCAAAGCCACTGCTAACGTAAATGCCATTACTTTCCTCTTTAAATTACTATTCTCTTATGATTTGAAGGCAGGAAACTATTTATTAAAACTAAAAAAGAGGCATTTTAAATTTATGTCAAGGTTGCTGGCTCACAAGGAATGCAAAAGAAAGCAACTTTAACAATAAAAAATATTTACACCTGATATGGAGTATCAGGTATGAGGCAGGGGATGGTGTGAAAACAAATTCAGACACTGTACGCATCATAAAATCATCAGGGCATATAAAATGCCCTAGTAACCAGCAACCAGGGAACCACAGAAATCTGAAACTATGGCAACTCTGTGTAGGATGAAGCATTCATTGGAGAGAGAGAAGGAGAGAGATTAAAAACAATAGCCCCTAAATCTTTCTACCAGCTTGGTTCCTCATTTTCTCAGCAGCTTAAGCCTTTCACCTCCCCATACAGAATTCTTATCTTGAACCTCCCCAGAAACAGTTGTCCTGGTAGTTATAATGGGAAAAAAGTCTGTGGTTTTCAGCAAGTCGAAGTACCTGGGAGGGCAGGTTCTTTAATGAACTCCTGTATGTGCTAATTTGCGAGATGAAAAGAAAGAGACTGTGTGAAAGCACAAATGTAAAGAGGAAGGAATGAAAAAAAATAAATGCTACCCCCTCTCAAGGAAATTTCCATCATGCACCATTGTAAGAGGGATGATGCTCTCGGCAGGTCCATCACAGCATGCTCACAGGTGACCAGGCCAGGAGCAGACTTTGTCGGCGATACGAAAATTCCCACCCTTCCATTTTGCCTTCTTCTTTTTCTTATCTCATCTGAATTTATTTCAGCTGCCTGTCCTTTTATCCAGACCTTGGGCCTAGCTCTGACTTGGTCAATTTACAGCAATGTAAATGACAGCAGACTTTGGCCCAGTCTCTTTTTAATACATATTAAACAGCTGGATTTTGTGCTTGTTTCTGAATTTGTGAATGTGCATCTGAATATGAAACTGTTACGTGCAGAGCTAGGTCAGCCACGGGGCAATGCCCATTTCTTGGGGAATGACCAACATGTGATTAGGTTTCATCTATCATGTCTTTCAGAGGCATCGCGAGCTCACTGAGCACACCCATGCACGGGACAGGAGTGGGGGAGCAGTGGTATGCTGACCACTATGGACCAGCGGGGTTGGGAGTGGAGGAGCATGGGTGAATGGGAAGGGAAGGCTTACCCCTGATAGCTGGCTCCTGCGGCTGGTGTCCCACTCACCCCACCCTAGGTATGCTACTGCTGCCTCGACACCTTGCTGCTTCTCACCTTTCATAAATATTTTCTTAAACTCCATGCCTTGTTCATTGTGCCTCCCCATAGCTGAGGATGGGAGAGGACTAATGGATTTCAGAAACACTGGCTTTAATCCTGGTCTGCATATTTTAGAGTTATTTAGAAGCAGCATGGTGTGATAAAGTCATGCAGAAATTGTACAGAGAGATCTAAAAAGCTGGGCTTCAGAGCTGCATCCTTATCTTTTTATGCATTTTAAGTGGATGACAATTGCTGCGTATTTCAGAGAGTCGCTTTTTCACACACCTTGCCGGACTGAGAACAAAGTGAGATCCAAGTTGTGTGTGTGCTTTTGTTTGTCATCTCCTCCACACAGCCTGCCTGCACCTGCAGAGGTAAATTAATATCAAGGTTGCTCGTGTGCTGGCGGTAGTCTGTTACAACACGTAGGGATGGAAACAAAATGTTCAGAGATGTTAGATCTTACTTTGTAAAAATATAGTCTTATTATTTGCCTTAAATTATTGTGCAATATTTGGTGCTCTGCCCCAAAGGGGTCTATATTTCAGCAGTGAATTAAATTATTATATGCGCATAGAGAGAGAAATCCCAGCTCCATTGAGGTCAATGGTGCCATAATTTCATCCAAATGGTATTTATGTATCATAATGCAGCTGCAGCATTGTATTGAAACTCAAAATGAGCCAATAGAAGAACTGTGTAGGAAGCGTTTGCAGAATTGAGCCCGGTGTTTGAAGCCTGCCTGGGGATTCCTTAGATGAAAAAGTCCTCTCTGTAAATTATTTTATGCAAGTAAGATGGGGGAAAGGTTGGAAGGTGACATTAATGATATGTAGCACGTTCACTTTTGAATGTTCTGATGTACTCTAGTATTCAGTCTGCTCTCTCAGTACAATGGAGGAACTACCTTGTACTGAGGAACTCAGTATAATGTGGGCAGGTTTACTATATTTATGTGATATTGTATGATAGCAGAAGACCCTGAATCCTGGGTAGTCTTTTGGCCTGTATTATTGCCACTGCTGATCTATGTACGTCCAGTCCTGGTCCTTTCTGTGTTGCATTTCAGTGTCGGATTGACAAGGAGGGCAGTCTGACAGCTCCGTTCACAGAGGTCAGGATCCAAAAAACCTTGCAGGGAAGAAAAGCAGCGGCTGCCAGACAATGGGTTGAATTTCAGTGGGTTTCCTGGAAACCCACCACATTTCCTAGGGTGCCAGAAAATGTGTAACAAAGGCTAGGTACAGACATTCAAACAGCCCATGGCAGAATCAATCTAAGTTATGCAGTTTTCTGTAAGTGGCATAAGTTAAATCAGTAGAGAACACAAAACTCAGTTGCCTTTTGGTGGTGGGGGATGCAAACCTTAGACCAGGTTTTGCTGTTTTTAAACCAATCTAGGGGCATTTCTACACATGCTTGAACTGCAGCGCCGTTAAATGCATGGGTTCGGCATAGGGGTGTAGGTTGTAGCCGTGTTGGTCTAAGGCAGACAAGGTTCCTTGGGTGAATTTGATATCGTATGCATTCGTATAAATGGCAAAATGCACATCAGCACTGAGAAAATGGCAGCGGTGCACGTTGAGCTAAAACACATCGAAGGTGTTTTCATTCAAAAGCACGCCAACGCCATTTTCTCAGCACGGACAAATGCACGCAACGCAGTGCCAGGCTCATCAGCTCGTGTGCGGAGCAGACTCCATTAATCAGCACATCAAAGCAGACAAATGTATGTGTATAAATGTATATGTGCCGAACTTCTTTTCTGCTCTGGGTATAGACCGGTTTCCGATCACTTTACTGGTAAAAGTGTAATGTGTGCGCCTGCCTCAAAAGTCCGGTGCCATGAGGCTGTCTATAAGCAGGCAATCAAGTTTCAGAGAGTAATCACCTAGGAGGAAAATGAACCATGAAGGAGTGAATACCATTGAATCAGGAGACACATTATGTTCTTTCTGTGAGAGGTGGGTACCTGGCTGGAAAGACATAATTTCAGCTGATAAATGTATTTATATGCAAGGAAATGAAAGCAGGAGACTACTAGAAAAATGGTCATGATTGCTTGGGGTCAGAGTGGAAGACATGAACACATGTATTGTCTGAGCCATATCCACAGCTAGCCTGCAGACAGGAATAGCTTGGCACATTGAGTCACAGCTTGCTGATGCGAATGCCTGAATGTTCATCTGGGCAGAGCTCAGCCGTGTACCTTAGAAGCAAAAGCCTAACTTCAGTTTCTTTTTTGCATTGTTCGGATCCATCAGATCCATCCATCTTTTCAGCATTGACCTGAGCCATGGGCAGGGTTCTGGGTTTTCCATTTCCCATGGAAAAATGTGGATTTCCCTGCTTTAGAGGGGAAAGCCCTGGGAAACCACAGGTTTACCCTTGGAGGCTGATGGAGTTCCAGCCTGCAAGAGGCTGCTTGGGGCTGGGGGGAGTGCAAGGAGGGTAATCAGGAGGTAGGGGGCACCATGTGCATGTGTGCATGCACACATGCATGTCAATGCATGGAGGGACTGGGGGGGAGCATAGGCAACATGTGGAGAGAATGACGTGGCCGTGGCTGTGGTTCGTACTGAGCCTGCCATGGCAGTGCAGCTGGCATGAGGCTCCCGGCGGCAGTGGTGGTGGCATGGAGTTGTACCCCCCTGCTGCTGCCGGGCGGGCATAGGGCACCTCACATTGGCAGCCAGGTCCCATCTGCTGGGCTATGGAGGTGGCTCCTGCCCAGTGCTGGTCTGGCTGGGCTGCAGCCCCATGGCCTGCTGTGGGTGCAGAAATCTGATGGGGCACAAGCCCTCTAATGCCCCCCGACACATTGCTGTGGCATTGCCTATGTGCACACGCCCCCTGCCCCACACATACATCCCTTTCCCCACGCACTGGGGGAGCCGGGGCCTGGAGGCAGTGGGCAGTGGGTCAGGAGTGAGGGGTACCAGCAGGGCTGGGGAGGTTGGGGGCTGTGGGTTGAGAGTGAAGGGCAATGACATGGGCAGGGGTGGGGCGCTGGCATATCAGGGATGCTCAGTGCCACGAAGCAGGGGGGAAGAGGCCTGCATCCTAGTGAGCAAAGGGGGGCAGGGGAAGCTCTGATTTTTCATGATAAAATAACCCAAAATCAAACACCAAAATATAAAGGTATTTAGAATGTATTTCTTTATAATGACTGAGGCACTGGTAGGCTTCCAAATTCCTTTAAAATTGTAAATATATCAATAAAACATTGTGTTCAATGGATACCTATATATATATCTATATATATAGTGGTGCTGCCTTTTCATCATGGAAAATTGTGGATTTGGGGGTTTTTAATCAGAGAATGTTGGATTTCGTTAACAGAGAAAACGAGGATCCCTGGTGCTGATTGTGTCAGCAGCAATGTATCTGAGCAGTTACTCTCTGAATTTGCCCAGTCAAGTTAGCTTATATGAATTTGAAAATGAGAAGGCTCATTAAACCCTAATAATTAGGGCTTGTTGGAAATTAGTACTGTGTGCTCACTTCCAGTTTTAATTTAGGCTTCCAGGTTAGCCCTTCTAATGTATCAAAGGTCTCATCTTGATTTCAGTGGTACTCGCTGTGAATAGGGCTTCTAGGTCTTGAACCTGGATTGCTGCCTAACTCTGAATACAGAGAGAGTGATATCAAGACACATTTCAGTGTCTTTTTTTTCCCCTTTGGCAAAGGCACTTTTATCTTGGGTGATGGACTGAGACATCTGTTATTTCATAGGAACCACCAATCAGCCTTCTGATATTACCAACTTTCAATCACTTTTCTTCTGCACTGCATTTCCCACTGTTGCTGTAGAGCTCTGAAGTCCATTAATAAGCCTCCCTGACTAGACAAAGCAATATTATTTTTAGACTGACAAAAATCAGTTAGTTGGTTAAAGTTGTCATGTAATGGTGAAGAACAATTGTACTCTTTGGGGCAGATTCTCCGTTAGTTCAAACTGACATCTAGCTCCAGTTTTTGTGAGTATTTATACCTGAAGAGAAATGTGCTCCCATTCATCTGGAAACACTCATTGAGACTGCCAGTCTCTTGAAACACAAGACTGTTTGTGCCTGCCACATCAGACCTTAAATTATGGCAAGGAGTTTAGGAGGGTGCAGCTATGGAGAATGATCTTTCCTTTCTTTCAACCTATAAGATGCAGCAACCAAATATTAAGTATCATACTTTAAATTAAGATATACAAAATTTATTATGGCATGCCTTGGTAATTATGTTATTGATTAGCCAAACATTAGTGAGGATAACTACATTTTTTCGACCAATAAAAATCAGTTGGCATCCACAGTCAAATAGGACCCCACCCTGAACTGACTACCTTTAGCAAGCTGGACAAGCTGGACACAGTCAAGCTGGACACGGTCAGCACTGGAGCTGGCCACAACACTTGCATTCCAGTTCACACACACAAAAAAGAAATGAATTTGGCTTACTTTCTACACTAGGAGAGAAATAAAAGCTTTTTAAAAAGTGGGGATAAAAGAGAGAAGGGGGAAGTCATACAATCATAGAAAATGAGGGCTGGAAGGGACCTCAGGAGGTCACGTCTAGTCCAACCCCCTGCTCCAAGCAGGGCCAACCCAACTACATCATCCCAGCCAGGGCTTTGTCTACCCAGGTCTTAGAAACCTCCAAGGATGGAGATTACACCACATCTCTGGATAACCGGCTCCAGTGCTTTACTGCCCTCCTAGTGAGAGATTTTTCCCTTAACTTCCCTTACTGCAACTTGAGCCCATTGCTCCTTCTGGCATCTGCCACCACTGAGAACAGTCCAGCTCCATCCTCTTTGCAACCCCTCCTGCAGGGAGTTGAACACTACTATTAATTCCCTTCTCAGTCTTCTCTTCTCCAGACTAAATAAGCCCAGTTCCCTCACTCTCCTCAAAAGTCATGTGTCCCAGCCCTCGAACCATTTTTACTGCGCTCTGCTGGACTCTCTCCAACTTATCCACATCCTTTCTGTAGTGCGGGGCCCAAAACTGGACACAGGACTCCAGATGTGGCCTCACCAGTGCTGAATAGAGGGGAAGAATCACTTCGCTTGATCTGCTGGCAGTGCTTCTACTAATGCATCCTACTATGCCATTAGCTTTCTTCATGACATGAACCTTATGAGATTTCTTTTGGCTTTTCCGGGGCACTCTCTGGTTTAAACCAGATAGTCCATCTTGGACTTAGGCACAGAGGGTGCCTGTCCATGAGCGGGGAGTCTGCTTTGATGCGCTGTAATTATAGCACATTGGAGCAGACTCAATTAGTCAAGTCTGCTGGACCATGGTAATTACTGTGCTCCAGCCAGCCTCCACATCTCGTGTATCAGATGAGCACTGCTCTAAATAAAATAACCATAGCATCTTGTGTATCGGCGTCCCCACCACTTCAAAATGGCAAAGGAGGCACTTTAACTAAAGCTCATTAGATGAGCTTTAGGTAAAGCACCCTCGCTGCCGTTTTGAAGTGCAGGGACATTGATACACAAGACGCTTTGGGCGCTTTAATTAGAGCAACTGATTAGAGACGCTCTGATTAAAGTGTCTCCCTCCCCCTGGACATGTGTAAAAACACCCAGAGGTGATAAACTTGGCTAATCTGAAATCAGGCTAAAGGTCCTTGAAGGTATTATTAACTGCCTTATTCATCCCAATTGATCTAATCAACCCACTTTTTACTTCCCTTAGTAAGCCTCTCTTTCCCCTTCTTTTCTTTCTGCTAGTCCTTTCATAGCATGTGGTGCAGTAGGTTATTACCTATGAAAATTTGTGAATCTCTGAACCAATTAATCTCCAAGGTGCCACCTTACTCCGCTCTCTGCCTATTTTGGGCTTGAGAAACCCTCCCAGCAAAAAGTTTCTTAACCAATATGTGTCTGCAAAGTCAGTGTCAATGAATCGATATTTTTGCAATTATAAATATTTTGGTACAAAATGTCTAATATTCAGTCACATTAACATTGAGTTAAGAGGCAGTTAAGTAGTTCAACGTTTTACCAAGATACCTAGAAAAGCATTGCTCAGTTATAGGGCTAGCCCGAACTTTTCAAAGTTGTCTAGAAGACGCCCATAAATTTTCAGCCTTAATGTATGGATAAAAATATAACACTCTTGATGGCGGACATAATTACAAGTGTCATGACAGCCAATTATGGGTGGTCTCAAGAAACCTTTGATGTTTTCTGCTGTGTGGTTTATGCCAGGGAAGCGTTCGAAGTCTGCTGCACTTGGAGCACGCGGCTAAAAGAAAGCGGATTTTCTAATGACCAGCTAGCAGCAATTCTTCACAATGAGTATTCTGTCTTGTGGATAGTCAAGATGTATTCGTCAGAAATCCAAGATTACTCCGTAAACTAGGTACAGCAACCAGCTCTTAATATTTCTTTCTACAAAAATAAATCATAGCATTGATTCAAGTAAAAACAAAAGCTATTTGAGACACCTTAAGCTTTGAAAAGCCTTTCTTTAAGCCTGTTTAAAACCTGTGGCATAACTTGCATTGATTTTCCCACAGATATTTATATTCAGTTTTCATTTCATTTTGCTTCCAACAAAGTCAGCAAATCCCTTAATTACATTGTTGCTTCTAAATGTCCAGAACTGTCTTCCTTGATCTGCTGAAAGGAGGTTGACTATGGGAGAAAGCCTCAATAACACAAGTGATTAGTAGAATGCAAGTCTGGCTTGATTTGTAGGCTATGACGGCATGGTGGTCTCCAAATAGTCAAACGTGGGGGGTGTCATGTGGTTAAATACAAGGAAGTAAGGTAACTCCTACAACAAAGTATGGGTCACAAATCACAGCTAACATAACGAACCCCGGTTGCAATTCCTTTCTTATGCTGATATAATTCAAGAAGTATGAAAGATTGGTTCTTTGGATTGCTGAGGAAGATGTAGTTATGGAGGAAATGGGAGGTTAATGTTCCCTGTTTATTTGAAATGAAGGTGATCATCTTCCAGTCAATCAACTCTCTGCACAAACACTGATGAGCCATGCCTGCCAACCACCCTAGTAGTTAAAAAGCCGGTGTCATTTCGAGTGCAAATCCATTGATTTCAGCTGCAATCACTTACATTAATGCGGCCTTATGTTTTTAGCATAGGTGTTTGGTTATGGATGAACTTTTTTATAGCAAAAATATATCAAAGATGAGGCTATACCATGCGGGCATGTCAAGGGATGGAGATTTCAAAGCCATCAGCACCACTCTCACACACACACAGTCATGCAAAATATAAGTGGAGACATACAAACCCTCCGCTTGCCCTTTCTACACTAAAGCCAGATGTCTGGCGACCCAGCTCTGGGAGAGGGACTACTAGACTGGGGAACTTGAATGAAACCCTGCACAACTTTTGGATCATTCCGCCTGTTTGAGTCCTCTTCATCTCTCTCTCATGACATGGACTCGTGTTTCAATTCTAAATCCAAAATATTCATGGGGCCTCTAGGGATCCAAACACTGACTGATTCAACCGTAACAGCTTACAACAGTTAACCCAGTCCCTCTTTTAGCTCAGGCGTTCTGATCTGCGGGCTGCGTCCTGGGTTCAGTAATAGCCATAGTTTATATATGAAAGCATGTATCATCCTTAAGTGCCTAAATACTCTTGCAGATCTGCCTATATACGTTATGCACACACTGGAAGGCAAAATGTGCAGCGCCTTGCATCTTAGCGCAAACGAGAACAAAGCAATCAGCGGGTTGCCCTAGCAGTTGGATGCCCGATCGTCCCATGGGCACCGAAGGAAGCAGATAGTGTTTTATCTTTCTCACTTTCCTAGCTGCTATTGACTTGACGGGATGAGGCATGCCTGGTTATTTCTTTTTCTTCTCTCTCTAGACTAATTTCCGAGGAAGTCTAACCGACTAGTGGCTGTGACAGCTGCTTTCACTTTTCCCTTTGCATGTCCACCATGCTGAGGGAGGCACTATGGCTTGTTAATGGCACAGAAATGATGTGTGCATCTCTCTATCTCCCTATAAATACACACGCATCACACAGTTCGCACACGGCATAGTGTTTTGTGACAAAGTTAACGTGTAAATAGTATCACATGCCTCTGAACAGCAGCTGGGTCATTATGGACTAGTTTTTGAATTGGAAAGGGTCAGAGAAATAGCCAGCTGTTTCTCTTCCTCGCCTGCACATTTACTGTGGACTGAATAAATATTTCACTAATTAATAATCTGCATGAAGATGACACCGATTTCTCTGCATGTATCACATGACAATAAAAGCAACAGCAAATTAGGCTTCACGGCATAACAACTTAACTCTCTAAACAAGAAAAAAAAAAGAGGAGTCGTGTCCTTCTGCTGATCATTAAAACCTCCCTGGTTTTGTTTTATTAACCCTCTGTCATTATGTTACTTTTATCACGGTGGGGTCTTTAGAAGTAACCACAAAGGCTCGGCAGCTTTGCTGCAGCCGCGTTCCCTTATTCAATCAGGTTACCTCTCTAGGTGTCAGGGACTAAAATCAACCCGCTTTGTAATAATGTTTTGCAACCCTTTAAATATTGATTATTATGACTGCTTAAAGCTGCTGAAAAATTATTTTTGTCTAGACTAGTTTGGAGTGGAGGAAGGCTTACATGACAACAATGACAACACAGCTGCCGCTTTATCCTTGGGAAAAAAAAATCCCAGCTCATTTCCCAGGCAGCCTTGGTGTCCCAGGGGTTGCTATCTGCCCTCCAGAACCTGTGCCAGGTAAAGCATTCTGCTCCCGTCTAACCAGCTGTCATGAGCAGATTGAAACCACATCTCACTACAGTTTTCAAAGTTTGCTTGCTTTGCATTATATTGTTAAAGGCCAGGTCTTCAGCACTCTTGGAAAACAGACCATTCACTGGAGATTTGGCAAGGGCACGTCAAGGGCTACTGTGTCCAAAAAGCTTTAAAATTTTTTCCCCTGCCTAAATCATGCCACCCTCCCAGGGATAAAATGGGACAGGCAGAAAAAATTATTTACCCAGGATTGGATGGGGAATATATTCTGATCTCATTAGGAACTATTAGCATTATCCATCCTGTGGTCAATTAACAATTGGCTAACTGCTCTTTCTACTTAAAGCAGTCAGGGCACCAGTTTCCTGATAAATCCTTTGCCACATATGGGTTCAGTTATCTTTAATCTGTTCTTCTTATTATTATTACCATTAACCAGGGTATGATGCAGAATAGGAAAAGGAAACAAAACTCGCTGCTTATCCGTTTCCCCCTCCTGTAAAGTGGGGGGTTTGGGCTATATTTAGGCACATATGGGAAATGTTATATGGGCAGTTAGGGTTGTTGGCTGTTGGTCTAAGGACACAGGCAGACAAGGTTTCATAGTAGCTAGGGTCAGGAAGGACCTGAACAGATCATCTAGCCTGACCCCCTGCCATAGACAGGAATGAATGCTGGGTTCACAAGATGAATGCTGGGTTCACAAGACTAGGTTCTTTGGGTAGACGTGATATCTTTTATTAGACCAACATAATAGTTGGAAAAATTTGTTCTTTGCAAGCTTTGGGGCACAAATACCCTATCCCTGTGCCTGAAGAAGGTGTTTGTGCCCAAAAGCTTGCAAAGAACAATTTTTCCAGCTGTTCAGCTGGTCAAATAAAAAAATATCGCATCTACCCAAAAGCTTGTCTGCCTATAGGGGCAGTTCAGCATCAAACACTTTTTGATGCACCCTTGATAATCCACCTGCTTCCAAGAGACCTTAGGAGACTTAATGTCGATGCTTGCAAAGCTCTTGGAGATCACTGGATGGGGGGGAGGGGTGCAGAGTATTTTGGGGGGGTGCAGAATCACTCGATGAGGGGGGGTGCAGAGTATTTTGGGGGGGGTGCAGAGTATTTTTATTAACCCCTCCCTCTGGCCTTTTTTGACAAATTTAGTCCCTCACTCTGCAACCTTCCGAGCCAAAATTTACCTGGGAGATTGAAAGAAAAACCCATAAATATGACATTTTAAAAAAATAAGGAGCGGGGCCACTGACTCTTATGCCCACTTTCCAGCCTGGGATTGCTCTTCCAATCCAGAAACTTCCGTACATACAATTAAAAGTCTCTCAGATGACTGCTCAGCCATGAATGCAGGAACATATTTTCCTTTCAAAATTCGCTTTCTGCTTCAACAACACTTATAATCCAATTTGCACCAGCAGAGATGAATCATGTCCCTCACCAACACTTTTACAGTGGATGGAGAAGAGCAATCACACATATTGATTTCCCTTCCTTCCTCTCTGTTCATGTTTTTCTCTGAGAGAGCTATAAGTAACTCTGCTCCTGTTTTTCTTTCATCATGCTAGTTTGGGTATCAGGTAAAAAATGAATATCTTTAGTGGATATGGGGGTGGGGACATTTGAATAAAGTAGTTGGAAAGTCACAGGTAGTCACAGTAGATTCTTGGCCAAGGCAGGGGGTTAAGGTAGGGTGGCCATCATAGAGGGCAGTCCGGTTGTCCTCTGTCCTCTATTGATATGAAACCAGATGCCTTTATGTCATAAGAGTGTCATAAGGGTGACATAAGGGTGTCAGGTTTTGTATCAATACAGGACAGAATAGCAGAAAACCGAAATGTCCTCTGTGGTGGCCACCCTAGGTTAAGGTGATCCCCTTCTAAAATGAGTTTGCCATGTTCAGCCTGGAGGTGCTTGGCTGGTCATTGAAAACCAGTGGGTGGGGAATAGTCAGCATATGGTAGGAGCCACGTGGCTTCATCCTTCCTTCCTTCCACAGCCTCAGTTCCTGGTCTGATGCACAATGGGGAATACAAGGGACCACAAAGAAGGAGTAGAGGAGTAATTTATTTCCCTCTGCAGGAAGGACAGTCCACGGGGATCAAACTGAAGCTCCCTGGATATAAACAGATGTCATCTTTGGAGTGGGATCAGCTGGACCCGGATGTGTCCCAGCACAGCTGATCTGCTTCATTGGCATTTACAGATGTTGTCTGGGGCTGTTGTCCTGCAGGGTCAGGCCTTCACCACTCCTTGGGCTTCAGGGCCCCAATCCTGCAGAACAGTGGCCCTGGATGTCATGTCCCAACTTGGGGCGTGCGTCTGCAAGGAGGGAATGCCCCTCACCCCCAGTCGCCCAATGGGAGGGTACAGCAGCCTGACTCATGCTGTGGGAATCCCGTACAATTCCCATGGCATACCATAAGCAACCAGATGTCTTCCCTAAAAGGCACAAATTATGAGTGGTCACAGCAACATTTTGGGGCACTTGGAGTGCTACGAGGGACTCGGATGTCTGTTTGCTCGCAACTTGTGCCACCATAAAAATGTTTACGGTGGCGCAAGGGCAGCATCTGTTTGCACCCAGAGTCTGAGTCACAGGTTTCTAGCCTTCTCCTGAGGCAGTGCAGTTGTACACCGTTCCTCATGCAGGACAAATAGCAAAGTTACACTCCAGCTTTCGAGGATATGTTTTTTAAGTCAATGGTGAATACAACTAATGAACCAGCTTAACTTAGAAGGACAGATTGCAGTAAAGCAGACTTGGGAGACATTGGGTCAAAGATGTAACTCCAGATGTAACTGGTTTCAGCTGCATTACACCAGGGAGGAATTTGCCTAATTAGCTTATGCAGCATGATTTTTTTGCAAAATCATACTCACAGAATACTGTCCTACCAAGCATGATGCAAAGGGCCTATTAGTATAGAAGCTGAAAAAGTCTCCCTCAAAGGAGAATGGAGTTCTGGCATAACAGCTTCAGCTTCATTCAATATGTAGTTTTTAGTTTTGTGCATAACCAATAAAAAAGTTTATTCAAAGTTGCCAGTGTATCTTTCATGTAAGACGAACTTATCTCAAAGAATGCATGCTTCCGATGCGTCTTACATTCACAGTTTTTGTTTCTTTTTTCCCTGTTCCAAAATCAGCTTTGTTTCAAGGGAGGAAACTGTGGATCTCCTAGTATGTCTTCTCTCTTTTGCATTTATGCTTAATTTCTGATTTAAGCTTGAATATACAGTTTGCTCCCCAATATGGAGAAAAAAGGATCTCTTCCAAAAAGCACTGTACTGTCACTTGGAAATCAGGCAGGAAAAGACGTTCAGTTTACAAGTGGTGTGACCCATTTGCCCAAATGAAAAGGTCTGCTTTATTCTGTTTGATTTGATTCAATTCTATATGGATTCATAAAGCTCTACTGTTCCACTTGAGCTATAACAGAGTACTTTCATTATATTGTGTATTTTTCTAATGCTCTTCATCTGATGATCTCAAAGCTCGTTACAAGCACTAGTCACTTGGTATTTTTTCAGTATCCATATTGCCTACACAAATATTATTAAACCCATCAGACAAAGCAGAACTCCATGTCTGTGACCTGCTTCTGTATACACAGTGAATCAGAGGCACAGCTGGCAATCTAACAAAGGCAATAGAAAATAACTTGGCTATATGAAATTAAGGATTAGCAAAGTAACCTTGTGGGCAGCTCATGGACAACTCTTTCTTAATTCAAAAAACGAGGCTTCTCATTCATCATCATGATCCTCCCTTTCTCTCCTCCCCACCCCACCACATCTTTCGAACTTTTTTTGTAAATGGCTTTGTGCCACCCACACTGGTTTTCCAGTTTATGAAAACTGGAGCTTTTTATTCAATTTTCCCAAATGCTTATAGGCTTTGTTTGCTTCTTAAAAAAAAGAAAATGAGGTCCAAACCACTCACAGAACCCACCGGGAGCAGTTTGGTTAGTCATCGTTATTTATTATTAGTTGTATAGCAGTAATACCTTGGACCCCCAGCCATTAGGGCTGTGTGAAGCTTTGGGTGGTGATTCGATTCGGAGGAGATTCGGCCTGATTCGGCGGCCGAATCTCCAAATCCGAATCGAATCAGGAGACCAATTTAAAGGTTCAAATTGATTCAAAGCTCTCTGAATGTTTGGAAAAGAATACTAGCCGCTGCACACAGGCCTACCAGCCATGGACCGTGGCCCCTAGTATTCGAGGCCTTGTCCAAACACAAAACTAAAGCACTGTCTCTCTCTGAGAAGCTTACATTGCAAGTCTTGCATTGGTTGGAAGTGAGATAAAGTAACTTCATTTCTCCTAGTACACATTTGAGGTATATTCTGTGCATCCCATTTCATCTTAAGTGCAGGGTGTGGTTGCTGGGAGCTCCAGAGATGCCTCTTCTCCCCTGTACGCCCATGCCAGTCCGACTAGGTAGGGGAATCTGCCAACCAGCTGCCATGAAAAGCACCATGATTCTTAAATACAGGCTTTTTCATTAAAAAAAATAGCACTTGGGGGGCAGAAAAAAATCCTCTAGCAGTTTCAGTTTTTATATTCCTAAAGACATCAGTCATCTGAAATGGTTGTGACATACCCTTGTTCCAGGAACTTCTTTTATATATGGGCGATGGAGACTGGGGGAGGAAGCTGCCAGAGAAAGAAACAGCTGCTGCAGTTTGACACAATCTTTTTGGATTAACATGGTGGAGTGCCAACGCCAGTTTTGCGAGATGTGTAAATGCCTTTCAGCCAGAGGAAAGGAATCTGTAGGTTGTAGATTTGTCATTTAAGGACACAGGCAATATTGTGTGGGTCTCAAAAAGGAGAAATTAGCCAGGGGGTGGGAAAAGAAGCAGAATTAATATATACTTCCCTGTTTTTCCTCTCTACCTTTTACTTGCTTTTCTTTCCATCTGAAAAGGGTTTTGATTTATTTTTTGCTGCATTCTCTTTGCCACATGATAACACGCCAACATTTCTGAAGGATGCTTCCACCAAAAAATCTGCGATTTCTCATCTTAGTCAAGGAAGACGGATATTGCTAGGGAGATATCCTGCTAGCCTAAGAGTAGCAGAGCACCAGTTAAGATCTTTTTTCTGACCAGTCATGTTAGAAACCTGCTGTCCTCTGGATAAATGTTTGCTGAGAACATAAGTCACAAGACTCACTTATCACTCAAGGAAAGGATAATGGATTTACTCCCATTGTCACATCAGTTTGCATATAAGCTTCATTGCTAACAGCCTGTTCATTTTAATTAAGAAATGCTTGGCTAATATTTAACTTCTTATGCCCACATCTGCAAACAGTTGGCCAGTTCAAAAATTTGAGTTGTTTGACCATAGGAAAATTCTTTAGGAGCATCTGCTTTCCTGGAAAATGGGTTGTCAGAGGAAAATGGAAACCAAAAGGAAATTTTTACCTGAAACCAGAAAAAAAGGGGGGTGGAGAGAGTTTCACCAATCTAAACTTCATTTTAAAGTTTAAAATCTAAACTTAAATTTTCACCAGTTTCACCAATCTAAACTTTCATTTTTCAGCAACCAAAGTATGGGGGTGGGAACAGAGTAATTTTTCAGCAACCAGCAGAATTTTTTTTAATAGGAAAAAAATCCTTTGAGCCAGCTCTACCACGTACATCATAGCTGTCCAGGGCCAGTGACGGATCATTTCATCTCATAAAAATGCCGATGGACTAGATCTTAATTTCATAGTAAACAAACTTTAAAAGGCAAGTAACACAAATTAATAATCCATGATCCTTCTAGAGGCTGTCTCTGAGCACTGTCACCCTCTGTAGGTACAGAGACCAATTTGATTCCTTAAGCATTGCTCAAGTATCAATCTAATCAAACTGCTCATATTGCAACCTGCCTCGGTCTATTATTGTGTTTTAGTTTTATCTGCACAATACAAGTAGAAAGTGCACTTGTTGAGTCTCTCAGAGATTATAGTCATGTCACAAGGAAAGACAGGTTCACTCAAAACAACAGCAGAAATTTTAGGGAAATCTGATTTTTGTTTAATTCACAGACATATATAATGATGGATTTTTATAGTTACTTAAAACAAATCACTGATTCTACTTTTATAACAATATCTACATTAACTGTTCCCAACAAACTGCCAGGCTTGATGTCTGCTATATCAAGGGTGTCAGATAGAATAAAAAATATATTATTGCTCGAGTAAAAAAAGTATTGTCAGTTATATGTTTAACTTTATTAAAGGAAATTAATAGCTACATTCAGCAATACTATGAGCCTGTTTCAGCCCCCACCGTAATCAGCATAAGTCTGACTTAATTGGGAATTGGATCAAGTCCTATTTGTTTCCTTTTATTGTCTTTAACATGAATAGAGAACTGCTTTTCACATATGATTCTTTCTGGGCTAAACAATCATAGTTTTACCTCTAGCATACATCTATAAGGAGGCAACGTATGGTAAAAATATTGTTTTTCCTTGAAGAACCCTAAAAGAAGCCAAGATCCTTAAAGAAGGAGTTATAATTTTAGCATATGTCTGCTTCTTGCATGTATGCTCAAGTTAAAGGCTGTAGAAGAGCTTATACAATATAAGAGACAAGCACCTAATAAAGGACAACATTTTAATACATATGTCCTTCACAAGTGTATGATAGAGTTATGATTATTATGGGCGTTAATAAAGCCTGGGTTGCTAACAGGGTGGGGTAGAAAGAAGGTAGTAATAAGTCAATGTTGATTATAAGCATTGTATTGGTATAGGGATGTACTTGGTAGCCGTATTGGTATAGGCAGAGAAGGACAGAGATATGTAGTTGTTGACCTTAGCTGTTTATTTCCCATCTTTTCAACATTTGGGGAGGGAAAAAGCATTCCTGAAGTAGAACAATGCCTTCTTCACTAGCATAAAACAGAGTACACGGACCTTAGAGTCACTAAGACTCAGGGTTTCTCTGAGTGTTACTTAGTGTCAGACCTTACACATACTGTAAGAGGAGCAGATATTCAGCTTTGCTGTTGCTGGAAACTGTGCAATTTTAGATAATGACAACTGATGCCTGCAGGATTATTTATAGTAAATGTAACCTGATCTTGTGGAAAGTGCTACCAGCAACCCAGCAATAGCATGTCTGTTAGCAATAGCCTGGTTAGGAGCACATCAGAAATAGTACTAATCATTTATCTCACATAGAAAACTTGAAATCAGAGAAAATCATAGAAACAGAAAGTAGGGCTAGAAGGACCTCAAGAGATCATTTAGTCCATCCCTGTGCCCCGAGGCAAGACTAACTGTATCTAAACTATTCTTGCTAGGGGCTTTTCTAACCTCTTCTTAAAAACAACCAATGATGGAGAAGTTATAACCTCCCGTGGTAATTTATGCTTACCTGTTCTTACAATGGGAAAGATTTTTTTCATGTCTGACTTTCAACTACCTGGTTGAAATTTAAACCATATAACGTCTTATCTTATCCCCAGTTGACACAGAGATACTGTTCCCTTCCTCTCTTTATAGTTGAACACTGTTATCAACTTGTCCTCTCAATCATATTCTCAAAGATTAAACAAACCCAGTTCTTTCAGCATTTCCTCATAGGTCAACACCTATGCTTAATTTTGTTTTTCTCCTCTTCACTTGCTCGACATCTGTCTTGAAGGATGGTACCCAGAACTGGAAACAGTACTCCAGCTTAGGCCTGGCCAGCACCTGGCAGAATGGAAGGGTTGTTTCACGTGTCTTGCATAAGGATGCTTCTGTCTATACATCCCAGTATGATATTTGCTTTTCTGTATGACATTGTTGACTTGCATTCAGCTTGTGATCTGTCATAAACCTTCTCTTCAGAATAACTGCCTACCAGTCATTCTCCATTTTGTGTCACTCCTACTTATATGGACTTTTCACTTGTCCTTACTGAATCGTTGCCTATTTGTTTCATACCATTTCTCCAGTTTGTCAAGATTATTTTGCATTCAAATCCTGACCTTTCAAAGTGATCCTAACCCTTCTACCCAGGCAGGCATTGTCTGAAAATTGAATGAGTATTCTCTGTGTTTTATTATTCAAATACCTAATGAAAATATTGAATGGCATTGGATCCAGAACATATCCCTGCATAAGCCCATTTGACCCATCCTTCCAGTTTAAGTGAGCCATTGATAATTATTCTTGCAGTATAGTTTTCCAAACCGGGCACTGACTACCTTACTTTAGTTTACAATATATTTCCCTACTTTGCTTATTGTTATTTATTCTTCCGACAACCCTGATCCAGATAGTTACAGGTAAGAAGAACGTAACCAGAAATCATTATTAACGAATTAAAACATTCCAAATTGCCCGGCAGATTTACATCAATTTCTAATGATCCGAAACTCACTTTATGCCAAGTTTACAGACATTTAGAGTTTGATCATAGAACATATTTTTATGTTGTTTTCTTCTCAAAAGGAGGAAGCCCCAGGGACTATTTCCCTGAATGTATGATCAGCAGGGATCCTGTTTTTTTCTGATAAAAAAAAAATATATATCCCCAATTTTCACGGTAAAAAAAGTAATCCAAAATCCACATTTTTCCCATGATCAAAATGAAACACCACTATATACACAGAGATCTATATAGAGAGCGCTCGCTCTCTCTCTCTCTCTGTCTCTCTCTGTCTGTCTGTCTGTCTCTCTATATATATATAGGATGGCAGATTGGTTGACTGTCTCCCCTCCCCATTTTTCAATGCAGCATGTGTTTTCAGACATTATTTTGTTGATCATTTTTAAGATGCAAATAAATAAGGCAGTACAAATTACACAGTCTTATCTCTCATCATGACCTGCTGCCCTTCACACAGGATTACAGTAAATCTGTATAGTGTGTGTGTGTGTGTGTGTGTGTGTGTGTGTATACACATATACATACACACACATATATAGATACATACACACACACACATATATATACATACATACAAGCACGCACACACACACACACACATATATATGTGTGTATGTGTATATATACATATACATATATACATACATATACATATATACATATATATATATATATATATATATATATGAGAGAGAGAGAGAGAGAGGCATTTCATTTTAATCATGGAAAAATGTGGGTTTTGGGTTACTTTTTTTAACCCAAAAATTGGGGATATTTTGCATCAGAGAAAACCAGGATCCCTGCTGAGCAGTGACAAATGCAACCATTTTATATGCAGTCAGAACCCACATGAGACCTTGATGCCACCACGTATCAAGAATCAAGAGACCCCAGACCAAATCCATCTCTGGTGTAACTTCCTTGGATTCCCATGGGGCTGTGCCAGGAATACATTTGATACACAGTTCTCAAAATGTCTTTGATTTTATCTGCCTGGGTGACACGTAGTAATTTCATATGTAAATCAGAGACACTAACATAAGAGCTTGACAATCACTGCAAAATAGTTGCTATGTTGCAACAACTCAGTTGAACCGAACACAAAAAGCTAATAGTGTTGCAAGATGTGACAAAACATGCTTGTAAATCCTGTCAGTCAGAGGCAGGATGGTCTTATTAAGACACAAAAGCAGGACAGAGGAGCTCTTGCTTCTATTCCTGGTTCTGCCAGATGTTTTCGGAGTGATCTACAAAAGATTATCAGTATTAAAGTTGGTATTTCATAGATAATGTGTCTGCTGGTGATGCTGAAAAATAAGAGTACTAAACGTGGGGTTTCTAAAACCAATGAGAACGGTTGTGCGCTACAAACTGCTTTGTTTGTTCAGCTCTTAAAAGAGGCTCCATATGGGAGTTTGAAGGAAGGATGATCCAGTGGCTAGTGTACTAACCAATGAATTAGGAGACCTCCATTTAAAGTCCCTGATACTCTAGACTTCGCAAATGACTTGTGTAAGTTAATTATTCTCTTGGTACACAGGGTTGCTATCGGCAGGATGGGAATATCACTTCCTGACTGGACAGGGTTATGATGAGAATAAGTATGTTAAAGCCTGTAAGGAGCTCAGATACCAGAGAAATTGGTGCCAGGTAAGATAGATAGCTGGAATGAGCTAGCTGTGCCTTCTATTCCTGAGCTTCCTCATGTGTAAAGTGGTGATAATAGCATTTTCCTACCTGAAGGGCTATTGTACGGCTTCATTCATTTGTGCCCATAAAGTGCATTAAGCTTCTTGAGTGAAAGGTGCTCTACAGAATGACAAACTATGAATATTCCTTGTCCATTTTATTGCTTACAGGGGTTGGCAACCTCCAGCCCACCGGCCAGATTTGGAACCATTTGTTCTGGCCTGCGGACATGGGCTTTGGCTGTATTCAGGGCTGCGCGGGGCTTCAGCAGCAGCCCCTTTCCCCTGCCACAGTGGGGAATAGCTCTGGCTGCAGGAGCTGCCCACATGTCAACGCAGGGCAAAGCAGCAGCAGCACCTAGGTCCTAGCTCTTGCCCGCCTCTGACCCAATTGAGCTCAATCCAACTTGCAGCCTTCAAAGGTTGGCTAAATGCTGAATGGTGCCTGACTGATCACTAGCTCTAATGACTAAAGTTTGGAGATGATAGAGGAGTCGGTGAAGTCCGTGAAAATGCTTGTTAGTAGCTGGGTCTTTACCTGCTTCCATTTGGGACAGAAATGTCACCTTTGTATCACAACATTTAAAGTCAAAGCATGAAAAGTATCCTGCAGGCAATGAGATAGCCTCTGCTGAGTAGGTAATTTCAGGCTAATGAGAGTTGCAAATGCTCAGCAGCTGCTTAATTTTGACTGTCTGTTTGACAGCCTCCCCAGATTGACACAGTTCCATTGTATATAGCCGCTCTGGCCAATTTTCAGCTTTCGAACTACAAACCCATCCTATGATTCCTTACCCAGCATTTCTTTACCCATGTCTTACAGTTTTAGTGGTGCATAGAAATCATTGCTGCATTGACAGCTCTCAGACACCCTAGCACTAGACTCTGACTAATACAAACCACTGACGTAAGAGGCTTCAATCAATATGAAGGTGCAGTGGGGTTTGAAATGCTTATGTCCAACCATGAAGCAAGAGACCAGGCACTAATGAGCAGCACAGTAGCATTTGTAAGCAACATAAACACTTTAATGGCCTGCCCATGTGGGTTTTTTTTAGTCATTCTGGGACACGACATGTCACATTATGCCCTATTAGGATGTCTCACTTTGAGAGTATCTTGCAGACTGAGTTAGCAGCTCTTCAGCTTATGCAGCAGATACTGGATCAAAAATATTATCAATCACTGATGGCTATATAATTCCAGGAAACAGAATTGCTCTGATTTTTTAATAATCTGAAAATCAAGGTCCCAAACAAATCTCCCCACTAGAGTGATATAAAAAGACTTATAATGTTATAATTATAATAGATCCTGTAACGTGTCTTTAGTTTAAGTTTAAAATATAATCTGTCACACTAACAAATGTGCATCATCGCTAACTCAGAAATCAGACTAAAAAAGTATACACATGCACTCAGTATCCTATTTGGTTTCCTAGAAACTCTCAGCAATGACTTGTAATGAGCACTGGCCAGTCTAACTTGAATATAAACATTTTGCTTAGATTAAATATACTGTTTAAGCTATATAGGTGTGTTTAGGAGTGATTGGACAACCCCAAACTACAGAATATGGCTTCAGATCGAGAGAACGTACGTCCGAGGAATTGAAGCGGGTAGCCTATAGCAATCATTCTCACCAATGCAATAGAGACTGGATAGAAATCATTTGTTGTGAATTGTTCGCTATGCTCGAGCTAAAACAATGATTTGCATGGGTCTTGTTTAATGTAAAGATATATGGACTACTGTTGCTTTCCACTTTATATTATTCATGCCATAATGCAGTATTACTTGCTGTTGTGGTTCAGCGATGGAATTTTTCCCTGCCCCACCGGAGACCCAGGTTCGATTTCGGGACATGCCCATAACTACAGCTATTGAGGCAGTGAATGTCCAAACTCTGTCTGGCCTTTGGATACTGTCTCAATGGTCTAAAGTGGGGATGGGGGGCCTGGCCAGCCTCCATTTCTCCATATTCCTGCCTATGTCAAAAGTCGGGGTGACCTTTCGTGCATATACTGTGATCCAAAAGGATCAACAGTTGCCTACTAAAACAGTATTAGGCACACCAGTACTGAATAGTGGGCCTGATCATTTGTTCTCTTTCGAAATACATTTCTGTATATCACATTTGATCCTATCTACTCATCCTGTTTCTGTCTCCCTTTCTGTCTGGTACATTTAGAGCAACCCATTATCACAGTAACCTTTGCTAACCACTGCCATACCCTCCTATCTAAGATGTCACAGGTATTTACAGGAAATACTGCCTGTCGTGTAAACTGAGCACCACAGTATCTCTTGATGGGACTGGGTTAAACCACAGATAATAGCACTTTCCACTTGCTCTAACTCCTTTAAAAAGAAACAGCATAGTTCAGTGGATGGAGAAGCCGCCTAGGACTCGGTCGATTTGAGCTCTGTGTTGAGATCTGCCAGTTGTTGCTGTCTAATCTTCAGCAAGTCACTTCATCTCTCCACCTCCTCCCAGCCTCAATCTGTTTCCCTTTTTTTAGATTGTAAAATTTGTACTAGGGATTGTCACTCACTTGTGTTTGTACAGTGCCTACAACAATGGGTCCCTGATCTTGGGGTCTCCAGGCAATATTGTAAAATAACTAACTTTACCAAGCCATAAATGATGCAGAAAGTATAGGACGTATATGGCCACTACTCTGTAATGCTGATTTTTTTTCTCATTTTAAGCTTGTACCAATCGCATTTTTCAATGGGTAAAAAGATCAATGTTTAAAAACAGTGTAAATTGACTTGGCTAATGATCAGAGGTATGGGGACCCAAGGCCAAAATTAAGATGCAAATTGCAACTAGATCATACCAGACAGCTCTGTACAAGAATTTGAGAGCATGGACGGTAACGCTTGGAAAGTAGACTGTTGGGAACAAATGATTCAATATTCTTTCTTGGATAATCTCTGTACTCCAGCAGAGATATTTACTGTCATAGGAAAGGGAACTGAACTGAGATCAGTTGGACTAATGAAGTGTGACTAGCTTGGAGAGATCTCCTACAGATAAAAGAATGAGAAATGCAATGTAAGTAGGTAATCCTTGGTCACTACCAGTGCCCATGCTGTGCATCCATCTCAGCTCACAGAGTTATTCAAATGGGCCCTTTTTACATAGGTCCAGTAAATTAGCCAGTGCTACGGCAGAGAAAGGTGAAATACTATCTCAAATATTTAAAATGGCACTTTTTCCATGTCATTTTCTTTTAACTTTGTCCAAAAAGATACTTAAGAAGAGGTGGGCTTAGTATTTTTGTGCACGTATAATTCTTCCACACATCAGGATACAACTTGAATGTAATTAGGGATCATTGCTGAGCTGCGGTTGGCAGGCTATTCAATATGTATCTGTAGTAGTTACTTGCATACCCATTCTGATGAGTAAGTAGGCTACCCAGTGGAGCTGTCACTAATTCATCCATCCATCTAAGAGCTGTAGACTGTCTCCCATCACCTGAGTGCCTTTCATGTAAAAATCAATATTAATAGCAAAGACCCCAGTGGCCTTAATGAGTCTCTGGCATGTCTTCTTTTTCAGTATCATAACTTTTCCACGGGTTTCAGGTTTTCATTTCTTTCTATGGCATGCTTCCACAGTGTCCCTGCATCTTACAAACTGCATAGCATTGGAAAGATGGTGTGATGTGCGGGGAGAAGGGATACACCACGAGACAAGAATACCAACTCTGCATTCTGTCCGTGACAACTGGTAATGTGGTCACTGTTACCGTGAACTTAAGGATTGACTCCAGCTTTCTCAAACAGAGGAAAATTAGTCCTTTGATGGAGGCACTTGTCTGGAACTCGGAAGATCTGATTTCTGTTTCCAGCTCTGCCCCAGTCTCTCTCTAGCATCTTGAACTTGGCACTTAATCTATCCTTGCATCAGTATTTCATCTGATTAGTGACACCTTGCAGCTTTAAAATCAAGTAGAGTGCAGGTAGATATCACTAATATTCCCCCCCACCCCGCCCCTCCCAGCCTCCAGCACCGGACGTCAAAAAGTGCTGAGGTAACATCTTAATTCATTTTGCTACTGGCAGGAGCTGTGCTAACTAGCTCCAGAGGTTTTTGACAACTATACTGCACCACATATTTCTCACTGCGTTTCAGATGTAGGAAAAATGAGTGCATAGATGACAGATCATAATGTGGTAGGGAAAAATACAAAGTGTGCAAGGAAATATCTGATTGCTGCTATCAAACCCAGTCAGTGAGATGCAGGGAGTTATTTTAATAACTTCAGGGCACATCCTGCAAGGACTCAGCAGGCTACAGTAGTTATAGGATTCATTCAGTTTACTCTAATTTATTAATCTACTGTTAGCTGGCAAATAGGGAAATATCTGTTGTACTTTGTTGAGCACTGAATTTATTTATCAAGCCCCATTTTTAAAAATATTCCTGCTTGTAGGTATAAAACTCTTCCACCCACCAGAGCACAGTGTTTGTCATATTTTTGTGTGACTATTTTGGTGATTTTTTTGGGGGGGGGGAAAGAGGCCCTAAAGCCCATGGGTGTGTTGAGCCCCAGCTCAAGTCTGGGATCGTGCCCGGTATGCAAAAGCCAATAAAGATACCAGGGGTGAAAGTATAAAGATTTATTGCTAGCAATACAAGGTGCAAGCGGAATAATTTCACGTAACAAGCACACAGATTCTTAATTATGAGCATCTTTTATACAGGAGTATTGGACCTTCATAAGCATTCTTGTTTGCTAATTGGTTATAAGGGAGTGATGCAAGGAGTTCTTTACTGAGCATGTCTCTATACCTGTGTTTTAGCTATGTATCTCATTTCCATACATGTATGTTTCATTAGCATACTTTCTCCCCACCTAGGGGTGTGAATCTTAATATTTAAATCAGCTCTTTGCCCTACTCCACTAATTCTGTTTTTGTTTTCAAGTCTCCTTTATCTAAGACTGTCTTCTCCTTATCATTGCAATTGAGCATTAGTTACAGAACAGAGACTTTTGCTTGGGCTATGTGTAGTGGTTTTTAGGTCAAACCTAACAGGTGGGACTCTGGATATCCAGGAGGAGGCACTGTGCTAAGATTCATAACCTGGCAGGAGTGGTGAGGCAATGGGGGCCCTGGATGTCTTTATGGCAGCTTTCTCAAGCTGTACTATTGGCCGCTGCCCTATCCAGGACTTGTGCAGTGCCGTGCGCCATGACCCTATCCCAACACATTCATCCTGACCTTGGTACACCCAATACACCAAGACATCTGGATTTCTTCCTCTGATCTTACGCTGGGGAATAGTCAGAACCCTGATCGTAATGCTTCTTTAATGTTGGTGCCACCCTTGTACCCAGCATGCACAGACCCGAGAAAAGGGAAGGATCTCTACTCCCAGCTCCGTGTGACCGAAGCTATGTACCTCCTTGCTCTGTGTCTCCGGTTCCTGCTTTGTAGGATGGTGAGCTGTAAGGACTAATGAAGAAGAACTGTCAATTGCCTTGAGATGCTCAGATTGGTGACATTATATCCTTTTCTTGCATTTTACTCCTAGTTTTGACAATAAGAACTTCCAATTATTTTGTCAGTGATATAGAAAATAATAAATATGTTTTTCTCTTTTGGCCATAAAAATAGAAGCCTCTGTGGTTTTTTCCCTATGTGTTTACAACATAAACTTTTTGACAAGTTTGCAGAAGAAAAAGCAGCAGCAGAAATTTAGCTGTTAATGAGAAATTCCAATCCATTAACCTTCCTCTCCCTCCAATTTCTTGTATTGTACATATGTAACCTTCCTGCCTGCTGGAGGCTAGTGGTGTTTCTTTCTTCTGAATCTTGCTCAAGCTAGCGTTTGTCTCACTCCAGGTATGGGCTCTTTTCTGAGCCATAATTAGTATATCTGCATGGTTTCTGCATCTCTCTTGCTTGGGATCTCAATGGGATTTTGAACTCCAGTGGTCTCGCAAGGTCTTTTGCAAGGGAAGGAAGACATAGTAGGACAAATGGATTGTGGTTCCAATAGTAAAGCTGTAGAAAGCCCAATGGATTTGGTCACCGAACCCTTAATTTTGGTCTCTCTAGTGTCTCACCCTTTGAACTGATACCTTCAAGTCAGCCGGCCCTGACAATCTTCACCCCAGGGTACTCAAGGAGCTGGCGAGCATCATAGCCCAGCCTCTAGCACGGATCTTTGAAAACTCTTGGCGCTCTGGTGTAGTGCCCAAAGACTGGAAGAAGGCCAATGTGGTGCCTATCTTCAAGAAAGGGAGGGAAGTGGATCCAGCTAACTATAGGCCCATCAGCCTGACTTCTATCCCGGGGAAGATCTTAGAAAAGTTTATTAAAGAGGCCATCCTTAATGGACTGGCCGACGTCAACATCTTAAGGGATAGCCAGCACGGGTTTGTTGCGGGTAGGTCTTGCTTGACCAATCTCATTTCCTTCTATGATCAGGTGACCTATCACCTGGACAAGGGAGAAGAGATTGATGTCATATATCTTGACTTCAAAAAAGCCTTCGATCTGGTGTCCCATGATCGCCTCTTGGAGAAACTGGCCAATTGTCGCCTTGGGTCCTCCACGATCCGCTGGCTGGAAAATTGGCTCCGGGGTCGGACCCAGAGGGTAGTAATCGATGGAAGTCACTCAGCGTGGTGTCCTGTGACCAGTGGGGTCCCCCAAGGCTCTGTCCTTGGACCCATACTGTTCAACATCTTCATTAATGATGTGGACACTGGAGTCAGAAGCGGACTGGCCAAGTTCACCGATGACACCAAACTTTGGGGCAAAGCATCCACACCAGAAGACAGGCAGGTTATCCAGGCTGACCTGGACAGGCTCAGCAAGTGGGCGGACGAGAATCTGATGGTGTTCAACGCCGATAAATGCAAGGTTCTCCACCTTGGGAAAAAAAACCCGCAGCATCCTTATAGGCTCGGCAGTGCTATGTTGGCTAGCACTATGGAAGAAAGAGACTTGGGGGTCATCATTGACCACAAGATGAACATGAGCCTGCAATGCGATGCGGCGGCTAGTAAAGCGACCAAAACGCTGGCTTGCATCCATAGATGCTTCTCAAGCAAATCCCGGGACGTCATTCTCCCCCTGTACTCGGCCTTAGTGAGGCCGCAGCTGGAGTACTGTGTCCAGTTTTGGGCTCCACAATTCAAAAAGGATGTGGAGAAGCTTGAGAGAGTCCAGAGAAGAGCCACGCGCATGATCAGAGGTCAGGGAAACAGACCCTACGATGACAGGCTGAGAGCCCTGGGGCTCTTTAGCCTGAAAAAGCGCAGGCTCAGGGGTGATCTGATGGCCACCTACAATGTTTGTTCACCAGAGCGCCCCAAGGGATGACGACGAGGTCGAATGGTCACAAACTACTTCAAGATAGTTTCAGGCTGGACATAAGGAAGAATTTCTTTACTGTCCGAGCCCCCAAGGTCTGGAACAGCCTGCCACTGGAGGTGGTTCAAGCGCCTTCATTGAACACCTTCAAGATGAAACTGGATGCTTATCTTGCTGGGATCCTATGACCCCAGCTGACTTCCTGCCCTTTGGGCGGGGGGCTGGACTTGATGATCTTCCAAGGTCCCTTCCAGCCCTGATGTCTATGAAATCTATGAAATCTATGAAACTGAGATGAACTCAAGCAGAACTCTGACAAATCAGTCAATATTTACAACGTAAAAATTGGGTGAACCCACCACAATTCATGCACAGCTATAAATGAATCCAAGTAGTCCTGAAAGATTCATGAACTCTTAGATTAGCTAAGGATACATTGCAGAAGTTTTATTCAACTGTTTAAGGGCTGCCTGACAGTAATGACTTGCTGTGGGAGCACGCTTTAATGATAGCAAGAATTCAAGTGAATATTTCGTTGGTCCATTTGCAGTTGGTAATTTGTTCTGGGCATATTAAAATTAAAATTTTATCGTGTTTATTTTGGTCCATTTCTCTAGTTTATCTAAATACTTTTGAATTCTGAGCTTGTTCTCCAAAGTTCCTTCAGCTCTTTCCAGCTCAGGATGATCCACACATTTGATAAGCATGTTACTTATAAATAGGCATGATGTGCCTTGTTATTGTATAATACCTGGAGTTAGTCCAAGATCCCCAATAGATGTTACAATTAAAAAGTGATAAACCTGTTAATCACAGCATAAATAGGAATGGTGCCACAGGTTCAAGGCATTAATGACATGCCAAAAGAGGAAACCAAACACAAAAATATTCCACAAAAAATGTATAACATTTCTGTGGCTGGTTTCCATTGTGCCTTAAACATGTGGCAGGGTGATCAGAGCCAGCTCGAGACTGGTGCGGTCCTAGGGCTCTGACACCAACAATCACTTGTTGCTTAGTCTCAGCCCTGGCACTGCATTGGGGTCTGGATCTGCCTTCGATGCAGTCCTGGGGCACGGACACACAATCAGCTGATTGTCTCAGCTTCAAACCTCACCAGAATCCTGAATCAGCCTCAGTGTGGTCCCAGGGTTGGAACCTACAATCGGTCCCAACCCCAGGACCGTGCAGGAGCCCAGCACTGGCTCTCTGTCAGTCCCACACCAGGAATGCAAATCAGCTGATTTGATTGTTGGTCCCAGCCCTGGGACCACTCAGGTTTAGCTGGGCTACAGGCCTCCAGCTTTCAGTTTCCTCTCCCTGCGCTAGCAAGCAGTCACAGCACCGTAGGTCTGATCTGTAAGTTCATTTAATGGTGCAATGGGATCTGATCCCTGATCCCAAAGTCATGTGTCCTGCCATGCATGTGTGGCATGGCAGGAGGTATGATTATAGGGTTTGGGGATCAGATCCCATTGCACCATTAAATGAACATATGCCAAGGACCAAGAGTGGTTATTGTATAGCAGCAGATCCAGCAAAGGTCCACTATATGCTAGGTTTCTACACGCCATCAGTCACATCCATCCCCTTTGCGCTGCTTAGATGTAAGAAAGGCATTGCAATCAGTCCATAATAGTCCAGCTGAGAATTTCCATTCTAGACCAGATTTCTCAGCTGGCAGAAAGGAGGAACAAGCAGTTCCAGCTCTAACTACTTCTCTGCCATGCACTAAGGACTATGTCAGGTGTTCGTGGGGTGGGGGGAGTGATTATTTTACCAAAGATGATTTTAGGGTCCTTTGTGCCGCCAAAGGGGTGGCTTTGAAGGCTGAGATCTGGCTCTACAATTGAACTGCTGCTAGATATCTGACTGCCTGGAAAAGTTTCCTGCTTGGATCACTTTTCTAGTCAAAATACAGACCAGGATCTGAGTTGCTACTATAAATAGCCAAAAAAGAAGATGCAGAGAGAAAGAGAGATTATACCAGTAGACACTATTGCTGGAAAGCAATGCCAGGGTATTCTGTGTAGATTGGCATTTGCTAGGCTCAGAGCCAGGTCAGTAGGATAGTGAGAGCAGGTGTCTGTGTGTTATTCTTTATACTACATTATATTCAATAACCTGTGTGTATGTATAGTGCCTATATCTATATAGATCTAGATATCCAGATCTATATACAGTACATCTATATAAAGATATATAGGAACAATATATTTATTTAGGCCAGAAAGCATTGTGTTCAGACGGTTGGATATTTTACTCGTCATTACCATACTGCAGACGAAGTGTAGACAAATACCTTTTTTGCATCTGTGCTCAACTCAGTCTTGCCTTTCATTGCGCTGTTTAGAGAACTTAGGCTTTCACTGTTGTCTGTAGGAGCCATCACATCTGATTATTTCAGCCATGGAGTGTGCCTTGTGATGTGACATAATGCTAAAGGACAGGGGCAATTTAGTAGAGGAAACAGAGAAAGATGTATTTGTTGTTGCTCAGTTACTCCATTGATGGCCCCATTAAGGAAGTAAATAGAAACTAACAGACAAGCATTGGATTTTAGTTTGCAGAAGTAAAATGGTCTCAAGTACTTTTCATCATAACTCTACTTTTAAAAAAAATTTGGAGTCTTTGACCTTGTTAATTCATGGGCTTTACTATCCCCAGCCACATAAAGCATAGTACATGTCTCTCACAATTGCCCTACATCAGTGGTTTTCAACTGTGGTCCGTGGACCCCTGGGGGTCTGCAGACTCTCTGTAAGGGGTCCTCAAAAGATGACTATAAATCAATCAAAAGTATGTGAATACCCACACTTACAATTCAAAGGGGTACACACCTCCATTTGAAATTTCAGAAGGGGTCTGCAAATGAAAAAGGTTGAAACCCCCTGCCATATAGGTATATAACATTCTTTTTGTTCAGGAATATGTCCTGCTCTGGACTTTGGGGCATTAACATACGTGTAGGATGCTCTTGTTGGGAAAGAGACTCTCAGGTTAACCCCATTCACAGAGATCACAGAAGCATCTGGCATTCTGTGCTTTGCCAAGCAAGTCACTTATACCAGGCCCTGAAGTGTCTCAAAACTAAGCAGCCTGCAACTTTTCAGACAAAGCTGGGGGGTTTGTTGAAAAATACCAACTAGTGGATATAGCTGAGGTGAGGGCTAGGACCCTCCAGTGGCAGAAATATTAACTGACGGCCCCACTCACACTTGTCATCACCTCTGGGTTCTCCTACCATGCCTTGGTCTTAAGTGATAGAATAGGGTGAATGAGAACTTACCTTGTCTTCAAGGTTAGTCCATTGCACAGTTTAAGGAGAGTTTCTCTGGATGTCTTCACAGGGCTTCTCCTCCCCTACACCCTGCCCACACGGCTCCAGATGAGGTGTTCCACAGCAGATGCTGACAGCTTTTCTTTCAAGCCTTGTACCATAGTCTGTCTGATTTCCTCCCTCCCCTCCCCCTGCTCCTGCCTCCAGTGTTGCCTCTTTAAGGAATGCTGGACCCTGTTCCAAATGTTGCTCCTTTAAGGGTCACCAGTCCAAATGAATAAATAAAACCTGGGCTTTCCTTGCCCCTTGGGTGAGTTAGCCCAACCAGTGTAGTGGCCCTTCTGGAAGTCTGAGGGGTCCTGCTGCTACAGGCCTTCCCCTCCTCCTGCTTCTTCCCAAGTCTCATTCCCTGGCTTTGACTACTCCCCTCCTGGCTCCCTAGGTGCTACCCGGCTGCCCAGCTGGGGTCAGCCTGGCTACTCATGTACCTAAGGTGAAGCTGCTTGCTGCTTGCCATCTACTGTGTCTCCTGTCCAGTGAGGGGTGGGAGTTTCTGGCATAGCTCCACTCTTCTGGAGCTTCTCTGATGCTTCCTCCCTGTGTGCTACCTCCAGGAGCTTCAAATGTGATGCACGTGGCCCGCCAGCCAATCCGGGCTCTCTGCATGCTCTCCCCAACTGTCTCATGGCTGTTGGGTGCCGCGTTTCCCCAGCTTATCCTTATTCCTTTTCTGGCCCAGCGGTCTTCCTGGGTAGGTAGGCTGGGAGGGGGCTTTTCTGGACATTGTGTTGCCTAGTAGGTATCCTGTGCTTAAGCCCCTGCTACAGTGTTCTTGGCACAGGTGTATTGTTCTTGAGAAAATTTTGGGTTCTCAGAGCCAAGATAGAAGTTTCAGGCAAAATCATAGAGAGAAGGAAAGAAAAACTGGTCCCATAGCCCCAGCTTCATATCTTTAGCAACACAGAAGACACAAGTTCAATTTTTTGCTTCAGTGTGTTCAAAGTGGAACAACTCCAACAGGAGAGACTGAGACCACCACAGAGCAGCTAATAGCCTAGTGGTTGAAGCACTTGCCTGGGAGGGAAGTTTCAAGTCCCTCTTCCAAATCAAGCAGGAAGGGCCTTTAATGCATGTTGCCTGTATCCTGTGCCTGGTGTGTGCTCTGACAACTGGATTATTTTAGCGACCAAGTGAATGTCTTTGGTTTGACTCTTCTTGGTGTTAAAGTGTTAACAGGTCTTTGATTTGTCCTAATGTCAAAAAGGGATATTTCTGGAATCCCTAATATTTTCTTAGAATGGGAAGACAATTCTGCCCCACTCCAGAACTCCCCTGTGTTTCCTCACAGGTCTTCCATTTTGTGATGCATCTGAGAAAGTGTAAAAGAAAGCTCAGATATGGTTCATATAAACCAAAAAAAAAAGAAGATTTGGATACAATTCGGTAGATTGTCTGAGCTACAAAAAAACACTGGCACCTATGTAGCTAGGCTAGAAATTTCTCGATAAATACACTCTTCCTTCTGAGATTTTTTGGCCCTTCTGTTGACTGCCTTTGCTAGAAATAGTGTGAAAGCATTTCTTCCCAGAGTATTTAAGACTCTCTGCTTCTTCCAGGAGCCCAGAAATGCCATGAGGTGCAGATATTAAAGACAACAGGAAGATGGGAAAGAGCAACGACAACAACAAAAACTGAACCGAGTTTTTCATACTGCTAAAACAAAAGTTTGCTTCCAATATAAACCCAAAAAAAATCTATTTCACCACCTCTAGTTACGCTGGTTATGGGTTAATCAAACTTTCTTAAATTAAATAGGGCCTCATCCAAATTGCATGAAAACATGAGAAGTCTCACATTGATTTTAATTGGGTAAAATGCTAAATTAGGAATGTGTAAGAGACATGCAGCATGCTTCCTGTGCATTCTCTTCTGCCCAAGTTTCTCAGGTTTGTTCTTTAAACTGGATTGCCAAACTTTGAAGGTCAGTCTAATTGCTTTCTTATTTATAAATTGCTTTCTTGGCCACACAATGCCACTCGCAGTGGATTAAACTTGAAACTCTCTCTATCTCTACCTTTTGTTTTATGGAAAAGATTGATAAGTGATTTACTCTCTGTAGAATGCTTTACAAATGAGCTCTTAGATAAGTGATAGAGATATATACCTTTTTCACGTGGAATCCTTTCCCTTTGAGAATAGATGGTTTCCTTCCCCATTCTTCGACATAGGTATAACAGGGCTAGATTCAGAGGCAGGATAAGTTGACATAACGTTGATTTACACTGGTTGCAATAACTTTTTTTTTTCTCATGCTGTCATTTTCTCTAATGCAAGCCCTCATCTCTCCTCCCTGAATTCGGATTCTCAAGTCATGTAATGCCCGCATCTATTTACTTCCTGTTTTGTATTCTTTTGGTTGAGTTTATTAACATCCTACATTTTCTTCCCCTGTTCAACAACGTGTGCACTGAATCCTTAATCCCTAATTTATAGTCCATGTTTGTTTTCTCTGATACTGTTTTGTTGAAAATCAATAAAAAGGCATTTAAGGAGAAAAAACGTGATTTTCTCTTAAGTCTAGTTAAAGAAGCTGTCAGTAATTAACAGCAGACCCCAATCCTGCATTCCTGATGCACTCGGCACTGTCAGACTCCAGGGAGTTTGTAGTTGTGCAGGGACTCCAGAATCTGGCTTGGTAAGAATACCCTGGGTAGGACCTAGGTAGTAAGGTTGCATTTAGCCCTATTCAAATCAGTTCAGCTGTAATGCAAAAACCAGCCAGAGCCTCCTCCCTAAATTTGATTCAAACTGTTTCCAAGGGTCCAAAAAAAGATACGGTTTTCTTTTTTATTCTTATTTTGGGTGGATGTTCCTAGAATCCAGAATTCCAGCTGGGAAGGACTGAAATAAATGGTTAAACGGCCTCAATCTGAAACTTTAGCCTGACACATTGACTTGTTCCAAGCTCCAGATCACTAAAAATCTTTCCACATTAAGGTGGGCCCCAGAAATCATGGGTTACCCTGACTCAGAGCCCAGCCCTTGCTGGAAGGTAAATTAAGGGTGGGTGCTCTGCATTTTGTAATGACCCCTTTCAGTTGTCTCAAATGCTGGATTGGAAAATTTAAGTCCAGATGCTGGGACCTGAGCAACAGATCTGTCTGGGGAAAGTTGTTTAACATCTCCCCGTGACTGTCTGAAAGTGCATGCAACTCCAACTAGTGCCATTTTCTTTTGGGGTTATTTCGCTTACAGCTGACAGAGCCGGATGTAATTTATTAGAAGCATGCAACAAAAGTCTTGTCTTTCTCGATATGTAAATTGTATTGCCTGATGAACAAAACCTTACCTGCAGTTCTATCCCACGCTCTAATCAGTGCTTCTATAAACGCATTTTAATAATTTATTACCCTTTATCTTTTGTTGAGCTCCATTATGCTTTTCATCCTGGCTGTAAATATGTAAAATGCTGTTAATCAACCTTTGTTAGTGAATATTTGATTAATAGCTAGCAGATGTAACTTGCCTCTGTGTATACTATGTTAAATGCAATGGACCAACACATAATTCATTATTTTAATATCACTTTGGGATAATAAATCAAAGGAGCTCTTGAGAACGCAACTGCTAGAAATACCAAGAGGAAAACCGAGCATTGCCTTTAAAAAAATTGTGTGCAATTTTATGTAAAGTATGGAGCTGATATTCAAAGAGGCTGCACGCCCACGGCGCCTAACATTTATCAAGTTTATTCCAGCAGCGGCTAAGGGCTAGCTGACAACAGAGCGTCGGCAGGTAATACGGAATAAGAGACCATTTCTTGCCCCAAAACCTGCAGAAAGAAGCCTAATGACTTCATCAGTGCCCATTGGTCTCTGTAAGCTGATTTCTGCAGCAGATGTGTTAGGTTTGCACCCTACTTCTTGCAGTAGCTTTGCCCAAGCTCCTAGGACAGAGAAAGGGATCTCATGTGTATTCTAGTGACTTCATCTGAAGCAGCAGAGACTCCATATCTGAAAATCAGCTCAGTGCCTTAGAACTATATGAAAGAAATGTAAAAATATGAAAGCACACTAACAAAAACACCCATTTTCTATTCCTTTGGGAAGGACTTAGCCACGTAGAAGGCCCTGACATTGCATTGTTATTAGGAATCAATTACTTTTCATCTATAGTTCCATATTAAAAATAACCACAAAGTGCCAAGAAGCAACAATGCATTACTGAATGATCCAGTTTTGGTGAAACAATCAATCCAATGGGTGCACTTCAGTGTCAAGAACTCCCTGAAAGGAATTGCTCCATGGTTAATATGAAAAGTCTCATCCAAAGAATAGTCCATGAATGATGGATGGCAATAGCCATGCTATAGAGACCACTTTGTGGAAGAGCATTAACAAAAATGGCCATCCCTTGGGGAATATTTCACAGACAACCTTCAGCTGCACTACTGGTTCATTTTTAAAGTGCTATTTGGCAGCTCTTCCTAATGCGGCAGCAAGTCATCTGAAAAGGCATCAGTTGAGACACTAAAATTAGCAAGGTTAGGATTTTTAATGGTGGGAAATGTGTGCCTGCATTTTTTACCGTGCATCATAAAATTTGGATGTTGATGGTGTTGGTTGCAGTGCTCCCCAGATAAGTGATAGACTATTGCTCCCACCACAACGATTATGGTTTCTTATTGGTATATTTTTCTAGGATGATGATGAACCAAATCAAAAGGCAATTATATTTCCATGGATTGTGCTAATATAAAAGAATGAAATGTAGTGTCAAAGGCAGTTGAAATCCAGCTATCTAAACTCAAATGAACTCAGCTGGCTTTAATTTACCCTAATTGCAGCCTTTCCCAAATATTTAATGTTTCTTGACCTTTTCTGAAAACAAAGGAAAACAGGTTACTCTGCCAAAAGTGGCAGCACACTCTTGAATGTGCCTTTACAACTGCGAGAAGGAATGAATGTACATTGTGAAATAATAGACAAGAGTGTTACATTATGTTATAAAGTTGTTTATAAATAAGTCAGAGCAAAATAGGACAACTAGGGGAAGATATAAAGAAAGGTCATCCTTTCAGTAGCCTACAAACTGCCTAGATATCCATTGAACTTCAATGAGTGTAAGTAAATAGGTTCTTCCCCCTCCCCCATTACAATTTAATCTGAATGCTTTGCAAATATTGGTGCTTATTCCCAGAAGCATGGCAAGAGGTAGGGAAATACTAGTATCTACAGTCTGTATAGATGGGGAACCAAGGTTTAGAAAATTAGATGACCTGCACAAGATCGGCGACAGAACCACGGACCGAATCCTGATTCCTAGAGTCTCCGTTCAGTGCTGTCTTCACACAACCGTTCTTACCCTCCTCCATTATTGCTATTTATAGAGCAGAAAATAACTGTGTTATGTTCTGTTCCACGCTGTGGCAGCTTTTGGCAATTGTGGATATTTTAATGGCAACTGCTGTGTAGCATATCCCATACAATGCACCATACGGCAAAGTGTGTGATTAACTATTCTCGAGCGCATTTTACAAGCTGCCTAGTTGTGGCGACCTTGGCACTGTGTTTGATTCAATGAGGAATTATAGTATTTGATGGGCCTTGTATTTAATGCTGTGTCTAGTTCGAAAGCTACAATGCTTTGTGTTGCTTTCAATGTGCAATTAATATATTTTGTCAGTGATAAATGCTTCCAGAGATGATATACTCTCCCCATTTTAAGCTCTCATGTATGCATTTCAAATCAAATGGCACTTGGTAGGCAGAATCTCATGAGAATTGACAGATAAGGTGGGAAGATAGTACTGACAAATGTTTGTATGACACCATAGTAACTTTTAATAGGCAGCAAATAAGCTCAGAGGAAAGGGTAGAGCTCCTACACCAGCAATGCTTAGAAGCTTGCAAATCACTGTCCTCAGGCGACACCATGAGCTGGGGCTTGCTTATTATGCTCACACATGGAGATGAATATTAAGTGGAGGTCTACAGCCAGTGAACAAGAGGTTAATTTTAAGATATGCACAGAGAGGCTTCGGTCCTTGATGGGGACTTCCAGCCATTACCAAGACACGGATAATGAATAATATTTAGCATGCTTTTCTTTAGATGTCTTTTCTCAAATAAGCTGAGAAGACACAGTTGTGTCCCTCAGGACATTCTGTGATCTCAAAATCTGGTTTTGTACCCTTGCTGGACAAATAATCAAAATCTTGGACTTTTTCCCAAAATGAAATATTCCATTTTCACCCTTAGCGAATGCTTCACTTCAGCTGCATCCTTTGGACCGTTTGACTGTAATTTACAATATAATGTCAACGTTGAAATACTCGGACATTTATACTATATTATAGATTATATTAAAAAGTGTTGATCTGATTCAAACAATTTTCCTTAAACATTTTAAAGAGGTTTATGCATGTCTGTGGAATATTTCCCTTTTTGTCAGATCAGCAGTTTCAGACAGAAAACTGTTTGATGTTTGATTGGTTCAAAGAAAAATGTTCGATTGGTTCTAATCCATAGCAATTGTGAAGACTTATTTTTTTTAATTGCTCCATTATAGAAATAAGCAATAACTGACACCTTTTTTCCAACTTTCCTCCTGTCAAATTTTGCAAGCAGCTTCTTTCTTTGGGTTTTACCACACCGTTCCAACTCTTTTAGCAAATAATGGTTTTTTTGTAGTGCTGGGTTTGATAATCTATATAACCTTTCCTTGGACCTTGAGTTCACTATATCTCATGGATGAACACTAAAAATGAAAAACAAAGCAAGCAATGGAGTCTAGGGCATAGGTTCTGCCTCAAAAATGTCTTTGAGGCAGGGTTTTCTCATTTATTCAGATGCTCACATAATCCTCACCACTGTGTATCTATTTACTTCACAAACATTATTGGAGTTTATCCTCATTTTGCAATGATATAGGTTTGGAAGGTAGTGTTCCCATCTTACAGACGGCATATCAAGAGATGGAATAGACTAAGTGACTTGCACAAAGGCACAGGAATTGTGTTCAGGTCTCCCGAGTCTACTCCCATGACCAACTTATTGTGTTGTCCTTTCACTGGTCATCTCTTCTTTTCCTCCAACACATTGCTTGGAGAGTCACCATTGCTTGGAGAGCTTTGTGTTATGTAGTTCTGGCGTGATGCAGTTGAAGAAACTAGAATATTTGTCAGTCTGGGAATTAGTTCTTGCAAACCTTGAGCTCCAGCATATAAAACAAAAACTACCAAGCAGTCTCATCCATTTTGCATTTAGTGTGCAGACTCTGAGACATTTTATAGGATGCATTTTCCTATGCTTTTTGAATCTTTCTTCATTAGGGGCCTCTAGCATCTGACAGGTAATTTGCCTGCCTACAGCATCTTCTATTAACAATACCCTTAGACAGAGTGTGCATGAGGAAACAGATAATGGATGTTGTGCCATTAAATGGAGTACCTGTCCCTCATCTACTTTTAGCCTGTCATGTGCCTCTCTCCCTTCCTGCCTCTCCTGCTGGACTACCTGTGTGTGCATGCGTGCGTGTGTGTGTGTGTACACACACCACATATTGCACAGATAATTATTCTAAAACACTGCTTGCAGATTATTATGCAAAGGGGTCTCTTGTGCAGATGATCCCCTCCTTGTACTCTCCTGTCTTCAACAATTTGTCTCTAAAACAGATTACATTGAGTTTTTCCTCCTTCTCCTTTTTCCTCAAGAGAAATAAATCCCAAGCCAGCCTTGCTGGGGGTTTTTTGGTTTTGGGTTTTTGTTTTTTGCTTTGGTTTTTTACTTATTTCTGGGCAATAGTTCATGCAGGCATATGGCATCCTCTCCCCCTTCAGCACATTGTGCAGATGTTTTCTACTGACTTAGGTACCATTAAAATCCATGGGAGAAATAGGAAAATCTGCATAGCTATCCTCTGAGTTTTTAAAGAAAAACAGAATGCAACCTCATTAACATGACTCAGCATGCTTAAACTATACATGGCTCTAAGTCATCTAACCATGACTAACCATACTCAGTAACAGCAGCAGCACATATTTTATTTGAATTACACCCGAGCTCTATTGTGGCAAGTGCTGTAAAAAAAGGCAGTCCCTGCCTCAAAAGGCTTACAATCTAATAAAAAAGATAATAGGCAGATAAACAGATGAGGGGAGCTCAAGGTCAGAGTGAGAGAGCTGTGATTAACGAGAAAAGCAGTGGTCAGAGCGTACCACCTGCCTAATAAAGCATAATTACCATAAGTGCTTTACAAGTTGAAGGCAGGGCAGAGTGCTACCTCCTAGTCCAGTGCTTCCCAAACTTTTCCTCATTGTGACTCCATTTATGACCCATTCCTCAGTATGGGCCCTCCCTCCCCATCCACAGCCCCTGGCCCTGCTGGTGCCCCTCACTCCCCACCCACAGCCCCTCCTCCACCCCTCCCAGGTGTCCCTGGGCCAGGGCCCACAGCTCCCTGCCCGCCCCCCCCACAGCAGCACCCGAGCCCTGGCTGCCACCTGCGGGAGGCATTGGCTGCCGCGGCTGGAGCAGAATACAGAGCCTGGCTTACTCCCCACCGTGTCCCATCCCCTCCACCATGGGCAGCACTGCTAGAGCGAAACCCATGGGAGGGGGTAGGATACAGGCTGCCCACTTCAGGCTTGTGGCTCCCTGCCCTGCTGGCCTCCCTCTGGGGGTCACATGGCCTAGCAGGCAGGACCTGGCACAGGAAGGAGAGAGAGCCATACTGCACCACAGCGCTAAGGCTGCCAAGCTGAAGTGCCCCTGTTCACCTGGCAGCAATGTGGGCACACCTTCATGCTGCTACCACTGCCATGCCTCACCTTGGCAGCCATGGTGGTGCAGCACTTCCTCGCACAATGGGTCCCACCCACTGGGCTGCACAGGCAGCAACTGCCTGGAGCTGGTCCAGTCTGCAGCCTCACACCCTGCTGTGGGTGCAGAAATTCCATGAGGTACATTTATTGCAACCCCATTCAGGGTAGCAACCCACAGTTTGGGAACCGCTGTCCTAGTCTAACTCCTTCATAGATTCATAGATGTTAGGGTCAGAAGGGACCTCAATAGATCATCGAGTCCGACCCTCTGCATAGGCAGGAAAGAGGGCTGGGTTTAGATGACCCCAGCTAGATGCCTATCTAACCTCCTCTTGAAGACCCCCAGGGTAGGGGAGAGCACCACCTCCCTTGGAAGCCCATTCCAGACCCTGGCCACTCGAACTGCGAAGAAGTTCTTCCTAATGTCCAGTCTAAACAGCCTTTGTTGAGGCATGAGCTACAGCTTGATGCTCTGAATGGACTTGCAGTCATGTGGGCTGATAAAACAAGCAAGAGATAGAGAAATACTTAATGCCATGCCAAAGGCACAACTTTTTTTTTTTTTTTTTAAATCACAAGAAAACATTTACAATTTCTTTCTGGCCCATTCGGTGAAATTCAAACCACTCTGCACAGTTCTGCTGCCTGGCTGATGAATGCCATGGTGCAACTAAATATAGTGTTATGACATACTCATTTTTATTTAGTCCAAATGTGTTTGCTCTTAATTTCCTCGAGTGACCTCCTCTCGTGATACCGCACAAGCTGTGAGGTACCGTGAAAAAGACGTACATGTACTCCGAAATCCCAAGAGGAACATAAAGCCATAAAATGAGAAAGTGCTCTCATGTACAGGAGCTGGTAGCAAGTTGGTAACTGAATGCCCATTAGTCTCAACATCCAGTTTTGTCTGTCTCTGTTGCAGTGTTAAAATTGAATGAAACAATCTGGCCCAGAACCCTTTCCTCACTGTAGGTCTTTCTGAATTAATGATTGCAACTAAGACTTTAACATTATAGTCTTGTCTTTTTTCCTCACAAGCATCCTACACACATTTGCACCTCCCACTGTGACAGACGAAGGAGTGGGAATGAGCCCAGCCCCAGTGTAAGCAAAATCAAAGAGATTTATTCAAAGGTTATACAATTTTGATGTCGGAAACTCTTCCTTTGACGATGGGCTGTTGGCTAGCATTCAAAGTGATTTTCTCTGGGCCACATTAGACTGTCTTCAATAATGTGGTTTAAAATGAGAGGCCAGTAGGTTCATAGCCATGTGAAAAAAGGCCATGTTTTATTTTTTATGGCTGGTAAACACTGAATATCAGTCTGAATCTGACTGATATTCAGAATGACTGAATGAAGAATGAAGAAAGGGCGGATACTTAAACTTATTGAATCAACCACTGAAATCTTTTGAAACCAATTTTATTAATAGGCTTATTTTCAGCATGAGCATGAATGAACCTAAGAGAGTACTGAAGTGGGCCTCACACTCACCACCTTACATCTCTTTCCTCTTCCCTGGAGAAAACCATAGCATTAGGACACAGAGTGGAGATTTTTTACAAGTGCTAGGATCACTACGTTGCTGCTGAAACCCCCACACCTGGTCAAGACCCAACCTCTGTGGCTTGTAAGGCCAGGAAGACCAGGCCTTTGGTATGGAAAGGATGATGAGCATGAGTCTGCATAGGCAGACTGAGAATGGAGGGTCCAGACATTGTGCAAAAGAATATTGAACCTGCCTTGCCCCAATTTTCTCAGATCTAATGTAGGCTGCCAGAGGGAGATGGTGGAGGGTGGTGTATAGACAGAGGGAGGGACTTGGGTTTCATTTTCAAAACTTGACTTTCTTCTTTCTCCCACTCAAGCATCTGAAATTTAGAAGCTTAAAGGGGATAGAATTGACCAACTCCCTAAATCGACAAATTCTTCCCAACCCCCTTCTGAGCAACTGAGACCAAGTAACAGGAGAGAAGCCAGTTCAGAACCAATGCCTTACAGTGTTTTAAAGGTTTTTCTTATCAGAAATCTTCTGACACATTCAGAACGTGTACAGTAGTCTCTCTGAAGAGAGGGGAAGCATGAATGCAGCATATTTAAGATGGAGAGGGAGGGAACATGGTGGCTCTTGGCTCAGAGGAGACAGGGGGAACACATCCTGGGGCTAAAAGGAAATACATAGCTCCCATGCTTACAGCTGCCATTCTGGGAGACCCAAACTCCTTTGGGAAGTGAGATTTTTTGGGGGTATTCCCAGATCATGTTCCCCAGGGCAACAATTGGGCATCTCCCATTCACCATTCTCCAACTCAACTCTTTGGCACCTTCTTATGCCCAAGAATACTAGTATCAGTACCATCTGGAGCTAGATAGCCAAGCTTTATTGGCCATAGGTAGTCACTGGATAGCATCACCTGATGTTTTCTCTCCCACTGGCCAAGATCACCTGTTTTGCAATGTTCACACACCCTTTTGGCCTATGTGTCAGGATGGCACCTTTAAAGTAGACTTAGATCCCCTGGATGAGAGTACCGTGCTTCTGCCACTGATGTCGGAGAAGCTCAGAAATGCTTTCACTTTCTTCAGCCCTCAACACTTCCACTCTCTACTGCCTTGCAGTAAGCTTGTGAATCTGACAAACAGATGATAATATCTTCTGACAGTCTTGTTTGGTCTTTTCCTAAGCTCATCCAAAGAAGCACTGCTAAGGAAGCAGAAATCTCTCGGGCTGTTTTTTAGTTCTTGCCACATATCTTTTATTTTTCTTGGAGAGTACTTTGTCTACTGCTGCTTTCCAACAATATCCTTTCCTTTTTTATGAACCCAGATGCTTTTGTAAGTCTAGTATACTCATGCATGAGTTCTTCCTAGAGTGTATCCCTTCCTGAAACCAGAATGTCTCCGCAGCTATATTGTTATTCAGGCTTCTGGCTTGCAGTGTGTATGAACATAAGAAATCTGCTGGCTCCTCTAGCTTTCCTTCTGGAGGGCCATTTCATTTCATGGTTGCTGTGCTTAAGGTGACCAAGAGCCTCACAACTCTGGCTAGCACTATGGATGAAAGGGACTTGGGGGTCATGATTGACCACAAGATGAACATGAGCCTTCAATGCGATGCTGCGGCTAGTAAAGCGAGCAAAACACTGGCTTGCATCCATAGATGCTTCTCAAGCAAGTCTCAGGACGTCATTCTCCCCTTGTACTCGGCCTTGGTGAGGCCACAGCTGGAGTGCTGCATCCAGTTTTGGGCTCCACAATTCACAAAGGATGTGGAGAAGCTTGAGAGAGTCCAGAGAAGAGCCACGCGCATGATCAGAGGTCAGGAAAACAGACCTTACGATGACAGAGCACCCCAAGGGATGACAAGGTCGAACAGTTATAAACTCCTGCAAGACCATTTCAGGCTGGACATAAGGAAGAATTTCTTTACTGCCCAAGCCCCCAAGGTCTGGAATAGCCTGCCACCGGAGGTGGTTCAAGCACCTACTATAAACACCTTCAAGAGAAATTTGGATATTTATCTTGCTGGGATCCTTTGACCCCAGCTGACTTCCTGCCCTGGGGTCAGGGGGCTGGACTCGATGATCTTCCGAGGTCCCTTCCAGCCCTTATGCCTATGAAATCTATGAAACTCATCTCAGCCATTTTTACCACCCATGACACATACAGAAACTGGTAAGAATTACAAATATTAATTAGATTGTCTGTAGGCCCTATCCATTGAAATCAGTGGAGCTAAGCTGTTTTGCTATTGACTTGATCCCTAGGAAGAATCTGTCTTGGAACTGAGGCATCATCTATCATTTTCCACCTATTTCTGGAAATTCAAATTATGACTTTTACCCATGAGGGATTCAATGGCTCAGGGTAGGTTGCAGTGGAATGCAAAAGCTTCCATCTTTAAGCAACCAATTCCTAATCACCTCAGGATGTTAGCGAGCAAACTTTTTTTTATCATAAAATGGCAGATGCTTTTTAAATGACAAGGGTTGCAATACATTGTCTCTTGTGAGAGTTCAGCCAGCAGCCCGGCCTGCAGATAGACCCATGAAGGCCAACCAAGAGGTCAGCTAGGTTGGTGTACAGCTTACCAGGGCATCAGGTCAGTGTCTGGATAAGCAGAGATCGGAGAGACATAGTCCAGGGTGCAAGCTGAGGTCAGAAGCCAGGACAATCAAAGATCTGGCAGGAAAGATCCAAGATCAGAGTCCGGAAAAGCCAAACCTGAGCCAGGACCCAACAGAGCCAGAACCAGCTACATTTAGACCTTGCTGGAGCAGACTGAGGCTGTTGTCCAGGTGTCTCTGCAGCATGAAGCTTCAGGTTTGCTTAAAAGGGCTGAGTGGCACTCTCAGCAGCCAATCCATATACGAAAAATGGGAGCAGTCATATTAGCCCAGGATCAAGGTCAGGTGTGGAAGCTTAAGAGCTTGGTCAGCTGGGCCTGTTACAATGCCACTTCCAAGTTGGGCATTCAATGGTATACTCCTGTTGCAAAATAAAAGCAGCCAAGCCAAATATCGAATGGCTCTGGAGCAAAAAAACTTCATTTTCATCTTTAGACATGATCCCATCACAATCAGAAGATTACTACACACTGGCAAGAGCCCATTAAAGATGTTGCACCCCTGTAGAACGTACTACATTAGTTTATTGGATAAATAGAGGGCTTTGGCATAGTACCCTTCATAAGCACTGAAAGCCTCCCAAAAATGAGCTCATCAAAGAGAACCCAACGGTTATTTATCTGGGTAGAAAAGGAGCTTTTCAACTAAAGCTACATTCTTAAAAACCCTGCATTGCATTAGAATATTACCATCTTTTTAAGCCATAATACTGGTACATTGTTTTTAAACTTTATGCTGTGAATCTCGTGCAGATGAAATGTTGCAACTGAGAGATTTGAACAGTAAGAGGGTTTTGGAGGGCATTTTTTTTTGCAGGACTTACCATTTGAATAGTTTAGAAGATTTGAATGACTGAAAATCAACAAGTAAATAAAGTCCTATCCATTATGTACCCTAATAGCAGGCCTGGGAATTGAGGGGTGGGGAGGAATGTTTAAATGATCATGTGAGGCTAAACGGCGGTGCGTGGAATGAGTGAGTGAAATGACATTCTAATCAAATCTGACAGCTCTATTGCATTGTAATTATAGACTGCCAGGGGCGCTTTTTAGACTATCAGTACTTTTGGGATAGTTTGCATCTAAATTAAAATTGAACTTCAAAGCAGTTGGATGGGGATGCATTTCCAAGGAGTTTCAAAAAACGTGAAAGACACTAACTGATTAGCATTATGCTCTGTACCAGATGCTTGCTACTGTAAAAAAAAAATAGCAGCCATGTTGATAATCAGAAACTGGTATCTTGAATCCTATTAATTTTCTTTTGAATTATTTATGGGGGTTTTTTGTTCCAATTGTGCAATTCTTTTTAAATGTTTATTTAGATTCCCTGAAAAGACAAAAAAGAGAAATCTGGAAAAACTCCAGCGGGCCAGCTAAGTAGCAGTGTGAATTTGTTTAGATGTCCTCTTTGCAATACAGCCTCAAACTACTAAATATTTATAATGATGATTAATAAGCAAATAGTTCCCTACCATTTACAGTAAAACAATGGAGCCCAGGAGAGTCATCTGGTTTGGGGGGAAATGCCATAAGTACATGTTGATTTCTGAAATAGGTGGAGCATAAAATTGCACACTGTGAACATCTGCCTGTCTGCTTTACAGATGTTCTGCCTGCAGCTTCTTTGCTGATTAAATTTCTAGACAACAAAAAACCAAAAGGAGTTCACCTCTCTAAGTGGCTTTCTCTTTCTTGTCCTGCTGTAGCTTTGCTAATTGAAAGCAACAGCCGGATTCTCAGGACTCAATCCTGTCACTGGTTACACGGCATGCATCACTAGGCGTATTGTAAAGTCAGCCAGTGTTCTTGATGGGCATGATCTGAATCACGATACTTTGTTATGCAGGTTACATCTCAGAGGGAAGGAGTAGGGCCCAAAACCAAAAAGGTATTTAGAGATCTAACTCTGATTCAGGCATTAGGGCTGTGCGAAGCTTCGGGTGGTGATTCAATTCAGAGGAGATTCGGCTCGATTCGGTGGCCGAATCTCTGAATCCAAATCTAATCAGGGGACCAATTTAAAGGTCTGAATCAATTCAAAGCTCCCTGAATCTTCGGAAAAAATTCAGAGCGCTTTGATGATTCGGGCAGTCCCCAATGGCAGCAGCAGGGAGCTGGAGCTGACTCAAAGCTGGTAAGTACTAGGGGTAGAGGAGGGGGGCTGGGGGAGGGGACCATGGGGGGACCCCTGCCAGCCTCCCCAACTCCCTTCTGGTCCCCCAGTCCGGCCGCTGCCCCCCACTGCCCCATGCTGCATGGGGGGCTCTGTGCAAGCCCCTCGCCCCACACTACCCAGCCCTACCATGAGTTCCCTGTCCAGGCCAGCTCCAACCCTTTAAGAAAAAAAAAGCCAAGAAAAGCCCCAGAACTCACCGCTTCTGCAGGGGCCTTGGGGCTTTGGGGGCTCATGCAGAGCCCCCCACATGGTGCAGGGCAGTGGGGATCCCCCCCCCCCCAATTGGCAGGGGCGGAGGGGGTCTGGGGGTTTTCTCAGGTTTTTTTTTTCTTAAAGGACCAGAGCTGGCCTGGGCAAGGCACCTGTGGGGGAGCTGGGGGAGCGAGGGGGCAGGTCAGGAAGCTCGTGCAGAGCCCCCCATGCAGCATGGGGCAGTGGGGGGCAGCAGGGATCACCCCCCTGCCTGGCAGCACCCGGTGAGCCAGGGCTTTTTTTTTTTTTTTTATATACAAGTGCCAAGAGCTGGGGCAGCCGTTGCTAGACTGGGAGAGTAGGCAGGGGATGGGCCTGCCCTGGCTGATTTGGAACTTCAGAAGCAGCTGAATCCCCGAATCAGATTTGGCTGAATCCAATCGGGAGATTGATTCAAATCACCGAGTCAAATCACTGTCCCCCGAATCAGCCAAATCCGAAGTGAATACTAGCCGCTTCACACAGGCCTATCAGGCATGTAATTCCCCTTGATTTCACATAGGACTCACGCCCAGATCTGTGCAGGCAGTTTTTTGCCTACGTCATTAATCAGCAGCTGTGCAAAGACTGGAGCTATTGTGAAATTAAGATTGTACCTTTTGGATTCATTATCTCAGCCCCGTCTTCTCTCTTCTATGTCCTTGTTTCCTCATCCTGCATCTATCTCTTTGTTGGATTTCTCCTGTTTCAAAGATGTTGCCATACTGAGACACAGCAATGACACCGCCTACCCAGTGCTACCTTCAACTGCTCCTAAGGCTGGTTCTTCAAAAGAGGCTAAAATAACCACAACTTAACTGTGCCTGTCCTATACCATAAGGAGAGGTTTATTTTGGACTATACATGGTTATTAATTTCTCTTAGGGCATGAGAACCAATAGGGTATCTTTTTGAAGGTTATTGAAGCAAGCATACAGTACCTGTGTGTGAAGGAAACCGGTGCTTATATAATCCATATTATATATATATATAGAGATAGATAGATAGATAGATAGATAGATAGATAGATAGATATAGATATAGATATAGTTTCTAACTTCTAAATTTCTAGGACTATGCCCTGTACTCTTCCAAGCTTTTATCTCAGGAGACTTAATCTAATTGAATCAGTACCCAAATATCCAAACTGCCTGCCCAATATCTGCCTCTGAATGCAAGGAGGTGGCCTGGAGGTTTGGGGTTTAGTTATTGTTAGATCATTACTAATACATTGCCATTTCATTTTTAACGATGATATCTGGCCTTCTCAACTGATGCATTGCTTTCCAAACCAAAAGGCAGTGTATTTACAATACCTCTTGGCAAAATACAATATTTCTTTCATTGGTTCTCTGTTATTAAATTATACTGGTCTGTCTTTGGAAACACATGTTTATTCATAATTTCTTTGTTCATGATTCTATTTACAGATGATGTGCGTAGCTAATAGCATGTGGGAGCTCTTTGTTGAGATACAGGCCTGTGAAATCAAACTAATTCCCCTGCCTGCAGCTTCTCATTTGTTTAAGGCTAGCACATTCCTTCATGCAGAATGAGGTTGCCAGATGCAGAGCAGGTCAGGAAACTGAACACAATCTTCCTGAAGCATTCGATGAAAAAAATATTTACTGTTATTTGCACTGAAACGCTCAAAACTTTTCAGCCAGCTTGAGACCCTGCCAGGCCTCACTTGCAGTGCAGTGCCCAGATGGGCATGCAAAAATGTGCATGCAACTTATGCTTCATTTGCCCATGCAGCTATTGCAATGCAGGTATTTGCAGACGAATATTCATTCAGCTCATGCCCCTGATTTCAGCAGTGCGAGAGAAAGCAGAATTTGGCTCGTGGTTTCTCATCCCAAATTAGAAATTATCATCTTAAAAGGACTGGAAACTATAGCTCTTGATACAGACAAAGTGAAGACAAATGCTTTAGTGGTAACTTTGTATCAGGACTGCAGATCTGGTGCTTATGCCCTATCCAGCAAAGATTTAACATCAGCTTAACTACTGATTCTGAGTAGTGCCATTGACTTGAATAGTATATAAAGTTAAGTACATGCATAAGGCTGTGTAAGGACAGGGCTAGTAGAGAAACTGAGGAGTCAACTGGATGAAACTCCTAATGTTAAGCTTTGGGTATTTAGTATGGTCATTGTCCATTAGAGTCAAATTCAGAGTCTACTTGTTCATCAGCAAACAGCAGATTGAGGATAGAGAGAAAAAAAGAGAAACCATTCCTGACTTGGTTCTTCTAGCTTTTTACTTTGAATTGCTGTGAGTGAATACATGGCCCAGGAGCATGGCTGGGTTTTATTTTTCATAATTCTAACATCGTGTTTTTTCACAGGCTCACTACAAATTGTTGCTGCAGGAGTTTCTCTCACCAAGGAATGACAAGTTATTAAAGAAAAACGCTTGAAGACATTTTGACTGAAAGCAGTTTTGCTTGTTTACCTCTAGACAATGTATCAGCCGCTATCAGAGCCAAGGTGAGCCAGTTTTACAAAACTGCTCTGCTTTCTTCTTCTAGATGTCCCTCCACACAGCAGTTTGGAACCATAGCTCAGACCTGAAGCATGGAGATATGTGGGAGCAGCTGGTAAGTTCTTGACAGACGCTTGGTGATTTAGGAGGAAGCCTGCCAATGGTACATTTTGGCACTGGATTTGACCCAGATACCTCATTTCGGACAGACCCAAACCCTCAGACTGAACACGACCTCGCCATTCAATAATAGGCAAATTTTATTGTTACACAGTGATAGTAGATAAGAATAATGCAAACAATTCTATATCTACCAGCCCCGGGGTTCACAGAATCAAGGTACGTCTGGCCAGGACGTGAGCTTCACTCTGAGGTTCTCTCTTAAATGTCAGATGTCAGCAGCCTGGAAGTCAGAGGCTAAGGCCCATCCAGTGGGATGGGTGAGACGAACTGGTGGTGTGCCCTTTACCCGTGGTGGCCTTGGGATCCCCTCTCAGGGACCCTGTGCTGCTCTAAAATCCCTCTTTTTGTAGTCTCTCTCTCTTCTGATGACTCTTCATCTTTGGGCATTGCTGATTGGTCTCTTCATGGTCTTCATAATGTCCATGATCTGTCCTGACAGCATATTCCCTTGTTTCACAAACCCATCATATGCATACATCCTAAATTGGTTCATTCTGGGGTCCTCCTAATTTGGTCCACCTACGAAAATCAGAAATCGCAAGGGCTCTGCACTTGGGCACTGCGACCTGGCGCCAATGCTGCAAAGCCCCTTATCTCTGTTATGGTATAGTGTGGTACATGTCTTCAGTTTCCCAGGCTGTGTGTCTGTTTGCTGCTTGCCTGTCAGACACAATGGGCCTTGAAGGAGACTGCCACAAACGGACTTTTAGAAATCAATTAACCCTTGCCTTTGCCCTGGACCATTATTTTAACACATATCTACATTACCTACAAGCCAATTCCCAAAAGCAAATCTCTAAATACCATTTTCTAGCCATCAGTACATAGCCCTGGAAACTGAGAGGATGGTTGCCTAACTTCTGGATTTGAAACACTGTCATCCAGGAGTCTCCTGCATAGTCAAAATTACTGTGTTCAAGACAAGGAGAACACAGGAGTGAGAAGCTAAGATCTGTCTGTTGGTATGTCTGGCCAGAGCCTTCCCCCTGTCCTCCTCCAGTTGTCATAATTTGCACCAAGTCTGCATCAATTCTCCTTGGGCAAGTGCTTCTAAGTTTAGAGGCAGTGTTGACAGAGGGCCAGAGATGACGATACAAGTGATTTCTCAGATGCTAGGGACCCCACAGGGGATTATACTAGCAGAAGGAACCTAGCCCTTCTAACAGGGTTTTCCTTCTCTTCTAACTCCTGTCTTACTGCTAAAGTTATTCAAGCACTCGAGTTGCCTATAAAAACTTTCCAGGGGTGGTTAGCAGGACATTTTCCATAACACGTTTGCTTAATTATTTTTCTGGTACCATCACAAGCTGGATCTTTTCTGTTTGATCACAGTCCATTTAACTGGATGTAACATGCTTTGTGTCAATGTTTTATTAAATGGCAGCTTTTAAGAGAAAGTACAATTGAATGGATTCTGCATCTTCACAGGATTCATTTTATGGTACTTAAATTAGGGCTACATTGGTGTTCTCCCAAAAGACACCTTTGACAGGACAGTCAAGCCAGAGTAGATGCAGGGATACCCGAACCCTAGTTATATAGCACCAGCATCCAGGAAAATTTCTGAGCTCAGCAAGATCCTCACGGCAGAAGAGGTGGAAGTCAATTATTTCTCACAAAAGGGCTGTATGGAAGAAGGTAACGTACTCACAGGTTTCTTTCCCAGGTTTCCACTTGCCAATCACTTACCCGCCAACCAGACACCAAGATAGGCCTCAGAAGGTAGTGGGACCATCCTTGACAAGAGACCAATAATCTGTTAGTGTCCCAGAGATCTACCTGAAGAGCTGCTTTTATGGTACCATGCATTAAATAGGACGTCTGGGTAAGGGTGGCAGTAGGACACCTCTCTATCTGTCACCAATAGCAAATCTTACCGGGGGTAGTCTCTCTGCTGTCACAGAGGATATCTCAGTAATGAATCAAGCCTTCAGCCTTTAAGAGAAGGTAGGCTGCACACATCTTGGTTGCAAGGCGGGGTCTCTCACATATAAGGCTCACTGCACAGCCTTGGTAATTCCCATGTATGCTTTCAGAAAAGGCAGCATGATGATCTGAAGGGCTGAAAACAGAGATGTGAGCTGGCAAGTCCTGAGATCTAGTCCTGCTCTTGGCTAAGCTCTCTGCTTCCGTTTCTTCTCAAGAATATTGGGAGGGCTAATTCACATTTGTACAGCACTTTCTAAAAGCAAAGGGCTACATAGTGAGCAATGTGTATTCAGGATCAGATCAAATATTTTTACACAGCAAAAGTGGGCTCAATGACACTCACTCGTGTGTGCTGGCGAGGAAGTGATTGCATCTGAATGTAGGAACAGTGCAAGAGGTCTCCAGCTTGTCTAAGCATGAAGAACATGCCAGCGCACCTCAAATGGGATACCCATAACTGTAGCCAACAAAGACTTGGCAGTAACAGCATGCAGGTTTCACGTAGCTATACATAAATGAGATGTCCTGGTGACAGCAGACACCGAGTTAATTTAGACAGAAAAGATCATTGTGAAACCTTTCCGAAACAATGAAACGGGTTGATGTCCTGAACAGCCCATTGGTCTGCCGTGGCACTTTACAAAGGCAAATAGGACTGGCTTGCTGTTAAAGCAGCTGAACTGGGACTCGAGGATCTGGTTCAGGTCCTGGCTCTTTGACTGACTTCTGGTACGACCTGAAGCAAATGCATTTAAACCTTCTGTACCTCTGCTTCCCAGGTGGAAACTGGATGTAGGTACACTGTATTCTCTCATATAGTGTGCGCCCCAAAATAAGACATGCAACTCATTTTTCAAAAGGCAGAAGGAAGAAAAGGAGATTTTTCCATGAAACAAATAGCTGAGTAGCAGCAGCTAGGGAGCTGAGCCTGCTCATTGTTCTGCATCCAGTGGCTTGCATGCAGACTTTACTTTTGCTTTCCTCTGGTCGCAGCTTACATGACAGAAACTGCTGTTACTGTATTTCCTAGCATATAATGCGCACACCAATTTCCAGCTGCTTTCTTTAAAAGCTGTGTGTCGTATGCAAGAAAATATGGTACTTCCCTACCTCAGGCAGGTGCACGAAGGGTGTATTCATAAATACCGTGGAGGCACTCAGAAGCTGGGGTCATTGAGGACATATACAGTCCCTTGAAATTTTGTAGAAGGTAGCGAGGAATATATTATATGTTCTCTATCATGTGCTGGGCTTAAATCTTTGTACAAGATGTTAACTAGCTTACCTGTCACTTATCATCTTGATGTGGGGATTAGTGTGTTGAAATTAAGAGGCCTTGCTTTAGAATCCATGAAGAAACTGGATGCTGCCCCAGCTCCCCTTTCAATGCAGCTGGAAACAAGGGCATTTGGCCCCTCCAAGGGGTAGACCTCACAACAAGTGAGCTGTGCTCTAGCATACTTCACAGCATATATTCTGACTATTTTTTAAGTTTAATGCTATAAAATATGAGCGTCCTGGTTCCTCTTCCTTCCATTCGGTAATGACCTCACTGGACTTTTACTCCATCATTTCCAGAGGAGCATTATTGCTTTGAAACACATCAACAGAGCTCTCTCTCAACCCCAACCCTACAGTGGTAGTCATTTCGTGACAGTTGTGTGTTTTATGGCTGAATTTGCACTGTCTTGGCCTATCACAGTAAGATATCCATCATGACACAACAACCCTTCCCCTCTACTCTTCCAAAAAGGAGAGAGATGAGAGATACAGTTCTCGCCAGAAAGCGAGGCATCTTTTTAAAAAAGTCAAATGGTAGAACTTCATAAATGAGCATATGTTCTAGGGAGAGACTCATATTTGTTTGCAAGAAATTATTTGTAACCAAAGGTGAACACATAGGTGTTAGCAAAGGAGAAAGTCCAAGCCAAGGATCCAATAAAACACTCCAGGTTTTGTGACTGCAGCTCAGTGGACTTTCAAACTTCACTGTAAAGTCATTCCCAAATATTTGGTGTTGTAATGCACCAGTTTTTCAGTACATTTCTTTCCTCCAAGTTTAAAATATTCAAAAAACATATTAATTTTTGCAAATGATTACTTACCGACAAGCTAATCTGTGGGCAGTGTTCCCCAGAGTATGCTAAGCACCCTCCAGGGGCGCAGTGGCCCTGCTCCAAGGAACTTGCAGTTTAGAGACAAGCCTTCAAGCAGACAGGGAGCAACAAGAAGCTTCTTCCTTGCAAATCAATACTGGCAGAAGGGTAGAAGTGGTTTTTTAAAAAGGAATTGGAAGGGACGTGTATAGGTGACCAGGTGGATGGACTCTAGGATATCAATTCACGGGAAGGCTAGGTGGTCGGTGTGATTGTTGGATGACTGGCAAAGAAAGGTAGGAGCACCGGGAGAAAGGGGAGAGGCAATATGAACTTAAGAAATTAAAATGAAGGAAAAAATGCAATCAAATGCCTACCCAGAATATGTGATATTACATATAAGACAGAGCAACAAAAATCAGTATTTAAAGGATACTTATATAGAGATGAAAATTTCTATCTCCAGGAAAAAAATATTGATGAAACTTTGGGAGTGTTTGGAAGTTATTTAAAAGCTATATTAAAAATCCATGCACACACAAACAAACCAATGCTCAATTTTTTTCTTCAGTAAGAGTATGTGCAATATTAGCTGGTGTCACCTGTTCATATTGCCATTCAGAGTTGGCCTCACTTGGATGTTTGTAGAGATCAGGGATAAATAGGACAGGTGCTGTCCAGCCTGTTAGCTTCCAAGCAGAGTTTTGCTTCTCTCTGCCAGAAGCTAAATGGTCTGATGATAATGAGTTCCACAAATTATTGCATTCATGAAGATTCACAGTTTATATAATGGTTCTCATGCATTTTGCACTTTTGGGCAGTTTTCACTGACCACTACAAGCGGCTTATTTGGATTTTACTAAAGAAACACTCAGTATTTTGTCTTTGTTCTCTTGCACATATCAAAGATATCTTCTCTATTACATTTTCCCACCTCCAAGAAGTGGGTACAAAATAGTCTCCTGAAATCTCAGCTCTCAGAAATTGAAAAGCTGTTGGAAATCTCTCTCCATACCTGTTTTGGCCTTTCATTAATCTGGGGGGGAGCAGGGGAACCTACAAAGAATAGAAAGACCTGCAATAGCAGGAGAAGTTTTGAAATTGTGCTTTACAAAATCATTTTCAAACAGTAAGCAAGTAATGGTCCTTGAAGTGTATTCCTAAAATGTATTCCTGGATTTTAGAAGTCCATGCAATGGAACATAGCATTACGTTGTCTTGCCCCAACCCTATACTGGTACATTAACAGATGGAGGATGCACAACAATGCCTTTTCCCTTGTCCCAGTAGCTGTTCCTTTGAGAGAAGCAAAGCAGGTGCCGGGTTTCTAGATCTTTGGACATCAGGGTGAATACAGCTTCAATAGTTAGGACTCAAGTACCCTGATGGTTTTAAGAAATGCAAAACTCTAGAACTTTTGGTTCAGAGATGATATCTTTTATCGGACCAATTAAGAAATCGTGAAAAAAATATTATCTTTTTCTGTAAGCTTTCGGTGCACATGCTCTTCCTCAGGCTCAGGGAAAATTAAGGCTGGTAAAAAGTCCCCAGAGTTAGAAAATATACTTCATTTTTGCACAGAGGAAGCTAAAGGTGGAAGTCTGTTCCTCCGGGTCCATGATGATGGTTTTATGATTTTCAAGATGTGCATGGTTTGACCTTGGTTCATTGGGAAGCTCTGCATACTGATGTGTAACATTATATTGTGCTTAGTTCAGGGGCATTTTTAACCTGGAGTTTACTATGGTGCATAAGTAACCAGAGATCTATCAATGCCACTGCTCCTGATATGGCAAAATAGAAATAGGGATTAAGGGACAATTCTGTTGCGAGCATGTTGGACTGATGATATCTCATGGTCAGCCCTTGAGAGAATAATTTGTTTAGTGCTCGTTACTCAGTTCCAGGGTGATGATGAGTTTTGTTATAAAAATATAGATGATGGAGAAAACGATCGTCTCCCCGTCACACACGGTGTCATTGACAGATCTCGGGTTACTTTCCCTTCTCCTTGCACTCTCCATCCTAGTCCAACTCCAACAGAATACATGCACCATAACAAATTAACTTGAGCTTCAGATTTGCCAGACGGGCTTATGTTGGACTGAGTAACCTATGAATACATATCAGCACGGCGTCTAAAACGTGGGTTGAGTAGCGTATCTTTTCATCCATTAGATGCTTCCATCTGAGCCAACGTCTTTCCCGGGTATTGCGGGAGCTTTCATGGGACTTCCAAGTAGCAGCGTAGTTTCGAGGAGGTGCCTCTTAGAAAGACAGAGAGAGCAGAAAGGACACGGGACGTCAGAGGTAGTCAGGACCTTTGGGATCATGAGGCTTTGCAAGTTCAGCTCGTGTCTTGTCATTTTTTCAGCTGAGCGCACTTTGGGCCTGAAATGCAGGAGGAGGAGAGGCACAATAGGAAGTGGGAGCAGAGCTTTTCTTTTAAGTATGGAAATTATTCTTCAAATGTCTTTGTTGACAGCTGGTGTGGCACAAAATAAACATAGGTCTATTTGCAAGTAAGCAAGAATTAGCATAAACAGCAGCTGCTGTATTACCAAAAAACATGTAACAATAAAGAATTTTTTTTCTGCCTTCAGAAACAAAGGTAGGTAAAGCGCCTGCATGAAATAATGAGTTAGTTAACCACCTGTTAAAGTTCTGAGTACCGGCAAAATAAAAGAGCCGTTTGCTGATGGCATAAGCATTTTTCTGAATCAGTTTTTCTAATTAAAATTGAACCTATCCTTATGATGAAAAAAATACTTGCACTGCAATGTCAAAAAAAAAATGCCCCTCCACCCCCTTCAGATCACAGGCAGTTCTCTCCTTGGTTTGAAGTTTGCTCTCTCTCTTTGGTTCAAACAATTGCCATTAATTTTCCTAGACATGCTTGGCGATGGAGTTGGCTAATCTCTTCTCCATCTACACAATATGCCAAGGTGCATCAGGCCAGCAACACATATAATCATATTTAGAGTCAGATTTCATTCAGCAAAATATGCTTATGGCCTTTTGTCTCCATTTCGTCCTCTGGTAAAAGCTGGTTACTAGCCTACTTGACAACTTGTCATGTTTTAATAAAAACTAATGTCCCAAGGCACCAGAATGCAGAAGCCAGGGAGGAAGATATCTGAAATGCATAATTTCAGATTGGTCATGTTTGAGTTTATTGCTTTATCCGTTTTCCATAGGAAAAGACTTCCTTGTTCAGTTAACCTTCCTATAAAGGTCATGCATCCAGTTGTGGAGGAAGTTCACTAGATTAGATAACTGACACGAGACAACTGACACTGGTTTCCTTGTTGTTTTAGCACTGTGGTCCACCTCCATCAGTAGTTTGCTTTGAATTGCAGCTTTTTATCTCCAAGTTTCTCTGACTGCATGGTATTTTCCCGAACTGGAGCACTCTGAATAATTGCACTTCTTAGAATTAATGTAGTATTTTACAACCTCACGTGCTTTTGCAACTAGAGGCCTGATACAAAGCGTGCCGAAGACCACAGGAATCTTTTCCCTAGTATCGGTGGGCTTTGTGTAAGACTAGCTTAGAGGCAAATTCTGAAACTCTTGCTTATCTGACTAGCACCTCGCTTCATGAGCTGTCCACTTAAATCAATGATTATATGTGGTGTCAAATAATAGTTAACCTGAGTAAGGGCATCAGAGCTCACTCTTCAGGTATTACTCCTCATAATGCCCTTGGAGTAGGTATTGTTAGCGCCCGTATACAACACGGAGAAACCGAGAAATTTGGAGATTGGGCAACTTGCTTGTAGCCAGACGGTCAGTGTCTAAATTGGATCTGGGAGCACCCAGTGCATTAAATAGTCTCTCCATTAAGCATGCTTCTATTTTATATGAAAGATGTTATGATTTTTCTCCCTGTAGCTGGACCCTGTTTTTTTTTGCTTAAAGCATAATCTGTCAATAGTATATCTGGAAAAAGTTTACCATAGCTTATTGGGACATTTCTCAAAAGGGATGTATTTTGGATGCAGTCATAGTCCCATCATCTTTTGATCCTGCTGCTTCATTTTATCCAGGATGTGGATATATATTTCACAGGTATGGTAGGAGGGTGCTAGGTAAAACACCTTGGTGTTAAAGAGAAAAAGCCACTACATAAAACTGAGGAAGAATCAAGTTTGCTTGGTGGGTTTGTTTTGTTTGGGTTTTTTTTTTTCTTCTTTCATACTTTTCACAGTTCTCATAGTTTTCCCATAGCTTTGTTCCAGGTTTCTCTAGTATTAGATGTTAAGAATGACATTTTAAAAGGAATAAAAAAAAAATCGCTCATGTGATTGAAATAGCAACAGCACAAGGAGAGAGATCATGGGCAATTTTACTTTTCACAAAGTTCAGCTTTTCTGTTCTTTTTGATATTGCATTAAATTTGGAAACTTCTGGCTGACTTCTATCTCTGCAAAAATGTTGCCTGTGCTTCACCTGTCTATCTTTCTACATATCTGTAAAAAGGTATGTGTGTATCTACCTATATCTACCACGTATCTATATGTGTGCGTATTTCCATATGGATTGGATATGTGTATACGTTCCACAAGTAAGTCCCACTGAATTCCGGAGCTTGTATCTGCATAACCACACTGGAACTAGGAAAGCTCAAATCTTGCCGCAGTGGTTCAGCCAATTTTATCAAACAAAATTCGTGCAGGGAAGAAGGATGATCTTTTTGACTTAGCCATGGGTACAGATACAAGAAAACTTGGCTCTACTGAAGGTAATTGTATTTTGCCTCTCACTTGAATGAGGCCAGCATTTTACAACTGAGTTCTGTTCTTCTACATGCTCCCAGAGAGACCTTTCACTGTTATCAAGGTCATTAAGTGCCTCTGTTCTCTATCTGTATAATGGACCTAATACTTCTTTTCTATGATATGAGGCTAATGTGCTGATAAAGACATGAGTGTTTGTGAGGTCACATAGGCAGAAAACAATTCTGATCAGGATCCAGACATTAAGGTTTCCCCTCTAAACTGAACCTTTGCTGAGTTCACTTACCGCTGCGTTGAATAAGTTGTTGCTTTGGGTGCTATTCTGCTGACTCTTCCTTCTGGCTTCAAGCCTTCCTCCCCCATCCACTGTCTACACAAGCACCAATTATAGCTCTGCTCTTGGATCTCAGATAACCCAGTTTCCCCCTTACCCACGCTTTATTCCAGTGCTAAAAAAAAGAAAGTCAAATATTGTTTTTCCCCCCACCACCACCAATTTATGTGCAAGTGAAGCTCCAACGGATCTTCCAATTTATGCAAAAATTTCACAGACTATCACACGTCTGAGAAATGTCATCGCTACCTGTCAATTCGCTCTTTGTGTTCAGTCACATCCCAACTCCCACTGCTCTCAGGTTCCATTGCTGTAGCTGACAATGCTGCTAGCCTTGTGCATTATGCATCATCTTCCTATATGCTTTACATATGCATATTTTGGAAGAGAAAAATGAGAGATGACCAGAAACAGGGTGTTTTCTTACTGGTGAGGATGAACTGTGCAGGGAGTAGAAGGCGTTTGAATGCACATATCCAGAGGGAGATGACTGGCAACTTCACAGAGGCAGACATGGTAGAAACAACTCCTATTTTTGTGCCAGTTGGAAGATGGCATATGATTTCTGCAAACCACGCACTACGGCATCCCACGTCACTGGAACGCAGTCCTTTCTACCTGTTCTTTCAAGGTGCCTTCTTTATCCCAGCCATTAGAAAATAGCCTGGTTCCTCCGGCTTTATGATAAGTGCCTTTGGGTTCTAAAAGTAGCAGATGCAACGCTGATGATTGCATCTGCTACCTTAGAAAAGCATCGTGTATGGGAGGACGTTTGCTGAAGTATCTGAAAGTTTTCATCTGGGCAAGGGGCACAGACCATTCTGTTAAACAAGAGAGTTTTGCTGCCATTAATGACTTGTTATGATTTTTCATAATCACCTATGTCCTCCTGTTCCTCAGTTTACCTCTTTGTAAAATGGCTATAACACGTTCTGTATTGCCTATCATAGATGCTGTCTGTAAAAGAGCTTGAAACTGAACCCGGATCTCTTGAGCCCTAGCCCATTGTGTTAACCACAAGACCATGTGCATTATCTCTGCCACTTTTGTTCTTTCCAGCTTTCCATTGAAACCTGGTTGGACTTGCAAAATTCCCTGATGCCAAGGGATTGTGTTCCCATATGAACACAACCTTCATGAACCGCGCTGTCTTCTCCTCCCTTGGCATCACTTCATTTTCTCTGGAGAGCCAGGAAAGGGCAAGAAGAAGTAAGAATCGCTGTGAAGCGTGACAGCTTAGATGCATTTCAATCAGTTTGCTCATATTTTAGCCTTGAATTTTTTTTTTGCGGGGGGGGGGGGGGGGGGGGGCATCAGCTTCCACCTATTCAATGGATGGCTTTACCCTCTTGTTTAGTCTCTTTCCCATGAATACCTTCACTGACTGATACCATAATGGTTCTTTTTTTTTTTTTTTAAATAAAAAAAACCCCCAAAACAGGGAGTCTCCAGATATCAGGCCTCCCAGAGCTGAGAGCATGCAAGCCCCTTATCGTCTGCCTATATTCCACAGGGACTCGGGAAACTATGACTTTTTCCTTTTGGCCTCTCATGCCACAACCAGCCTTGAAAAGAGACCACTTAAAAAGTCAGAGCAACAGCAATGCGGTTTATGGATTCCTGGCACGTTGCTTCACCCTGAAGGATATATTAAACAATAAGCATTTTTAAAACAAAGACCTCTACTAACCTTACCACAGGCACTGAATCTGCTGATATATTATTAATTGTATGCACTAACTTCAAATTAGCTAACTAAAACACCATTTGTCTACTCCTCACATTTGGTCTTACCTCCTCCAGAAATGTTACCTTCTTTGCATAATTTACTGACAAAAGAATATAAACTTTATGTCTCTTTAATCTACAAGAACCCAGTATCCAGCACAGCAATAAGTATAGAAAGAAAAGAAACCCATTATAAGCTCCTCTTTGAAAACCAGCAACTGATAACCGAGAGAAAAATAAACGCTATAGTAGATTAAATAAAAAAAATGCTCAATAAAATCCATGTTGTTTGTAGATAATGAACAGATTCATATTTTAATGTTACATATTTAGATACGCCTTGTGTTTTAAACTGTCTGGTGAGCATTACATGTAACAGTTCGGGCAGATAAGAATCTCATTCATATTCATTGTCCCAAGGCAATAAAAGTTCATTATTTGTCTCCTACGGGCTTCTGAGAGGCATTTTCAATGGGAGAAACGTCTTTGGGATCATATTCAGATATTTACAGTGGCATTCGGCATGGACTAAATTCTGCTCTGACTACAGCGGTTTACTCTAACTTGTAAAAGCTTGGGTGCACGTGTTTCCAGGTTAACACTACAAAATGAATCCTGTTCTGGCCCGAATCAGTGGGAGCAGAATTGACCCCGAATTTTGCTCCCCAAAATTTTGTGACAGTGCATCCAAAGCCTGTGCCCTTGGTGAACAGGGAAGAGGTTAACTTCCAGGACCCAGGCAGACAGCGCACCAGCTGTGGCTCGTTAGGGGTCGTTACTGAGGAGCAAAGTTCTCAGTGTGGCTGGGTCAGGTGGAGAAAAACTTTCTCTGAGTAGTTTGGTGGAAGGGCCCCCATGCAACAAGGGCCAGAGTGAGAAGCAGGCAGGATGCTGAGTTTGCAGGCAATTTTTGTTGCGTTGGGGGCCGACAGGAGCAAGCCGCCTTCTTTTGTCCAGATTGAGATGAGAAAGCTGTCGGGGTCGTCTGCTTTATGGAGCCCAGTTGGGAAGGACATTTCCTAGATGGCTCTCATCCTTGCTGCTGAAGAGAAACGGAGGCAGCAGCTGCACAGCACAAGAAGAGGTAAGGTTATCTATCGATGTGCAGGTAAAGGTGCATCTGTTTGGAAACCCAATCTTTCTCTTTCCCCATATGCTGGGGTAGCAGAAGGGGAAACCTGGCATGTCAGGGGAACCAAGCAGAAACCCAGTAGGAAAGACTCACAGCTTCACTTCTTTTGCCCCCTTTAAGAAAATGAATCCAAGCTTTTATCTGATTGTTTGGGGGTTTTCTTTTTGCCTTGTGAGGAGGAGGCTTCTGACACATACGTAGCAAAATATAAATTAAAATATATATATATAAATTAAAAGAACCCTGCAGCCACAGTAGCTTGGCACAAGGCTGCAGTCTTCCCTGTGAGCCCTCAGCAAAGCCAATATAATGCTGATTGGCAAGTGGCTATCAACACCTGTTAGGTCTGGGCTTGGCTGATCTGAACCTGAGCCGGACCCTGACTCAGCTGGCTGGTCATGTTGTTAAAAGCACTGTCACCTCTTAGGAGTGAAATAAATCCAAAGCAGGCCTTGTCCACTGGTAAAAGAGAGTAATGATTTAACTAAATCTCTGTTAAAAAAAAAAATTAAACCTGTTTGGATGCTGTACAGGTTTACAGTGGGCTGACCTTTTTTGTCATACTTAAACCCGCCAGTAACTTTCCCTCTTACTTTATGGGCACAGACAAAGTCTGCTTTTGATTAATCTGTGGCTAATTCCAGTACCTTGCCTTCTAGTTTCTGCCTTAAAAATATTCTGGAGATGTTGCTAAAGCTGGTTTTGACTGTATTGTTATACTAATTATACACTCCAGCTGCCTCTCTCTTGTCCCCTTTTATTCAGTGATAGCAAATAGTCTCCAATAATATAAATGCTTGCTGAGCACTTCCTATATTCAGATTAATATGCAAACACTAACAGAATTAATCCTGGAAGTGGACATAGCAATGAAGTAAATTAAAGTGACCATGGAGCCTGGGGTTGGAGAAAGAGGAGAACGTTTTGCAGGATCCTAGCTTAGCTGGAGTTCAGGAATACAGACTGAAGGCCACAGTGTGGAGTATGGCTAGAGGCCAGTGCTACATATAAAAAAACTCATGTGTAGCTCTCCCACCAGCCATATTGCTTAAACTAACAATAGTCAGTTGTCATGTCTCTAAATTCAGGGGCCAAATGTTGGCTGGGCCATAGAAAGCAGCTGTTCTTTCAGGTTAGGGGTCAAGCACTTCAGTCGAGTGTAGAAAGCTTGGTAATGCTATCGTTAGTCTTGTATTCCTGGGGACCAAAAAAGGGTTTATGGTTATGGTACCTTCTACAAAAACTGCGCTCAGGGCCTTGTCACATTGTAATTTTGGGTAGCTCCACTCTTAACCCAGTGGTTCCCAACCTTTTTTTGCGTCCCATCCTGGTGTCACGGGGGCTGCTGGGAGCGGAGTGCAGCAGCGGCAGTCGGAGGCGGGGGAGTCGCCATTGCCCGTTTTGTGTGCAGCGGCCCTGCCCCGCTCACCCACCCTCCTGCTGCTCCTGAGCCGCACGCACGAGTGTGCATGTGCATGGGGGCCCTTCACGACCCTACTGAGGACCCCCCACAACCCTGATTTGGGTCGTGCCCCAAGGTTGGGAACCAGTGTTTTAACCCCTGAATTGTTTGTACCTTAACACCTTCAAGTGGTTTTAGGCACTTGTTATGTGGCTCAAAGTTATGCCCCTCTAGGGCAGGATTATCTCTGATCTGGACTACCCAGCTCCTGTTCCATTAAGATGTGTTGCCCAAGGTGAAGTCCTCCAGTATCCCAGGATCTCTCCCACCCCTGCCCATAGAACAGGCATAGAAGCCTGTCCTGGATCACCGGGCCTCTCATAGCAACTCATATCTACAGCTCCTAGCCCTGCCCCAGCTCACCAGGACCCAGCTGTGCAAATGGGGGGCAGTCAAAGAAGGTTTCTAGACTAAGGGTGCGACTGCTTCAGACTCCAAGCTTGCACTAACACTGATCAGCATTTGTGCAGCTCACGGCATAAGGTGTAAGGAAGCCCTAAGACTGAAATGATGAATAAGAGAGCTCTGATTCAGGGAATAATCTCCAGTATTTAAAACTTATCCAAGCCCCTACAGTATAGAAACGGGTGGGAATTCTAGAGGAACAGCCTTCCTGGGGCGATCATCATACCTTTCTGTTGATTTATTGGATAAAATATCTCCAACTTTCTTCAGGGCAGCAGGCTTTTCAGACTACTAACAGTGTTTGGATGCCCCCCTCCTATGCTATGATGCTGCTGGTGTAGATCTTCCACTCCTTCCACTCCGTGTCTGACTTGTCCCAGGACAGCCATGCCTGCCTTCCTCCTCTGCACGCATATGTAGAGTTAGGCACAAGAGTTTCCCATGAATGGGTTTAGGTTAAGATATTTTTCCGTTTCCCCAGTGCTTTCCATGTCCAAAGCCAGCTAAAATTGATCTAATGAATGGCTCTGAAAATGTCACTCGCTTTTTTTGACAGAGATGCGTCTGAGCTTCTCTCGAGTTTAGTTGTGACCCAGGCCTCTCTCTAAATTACTCTTCATTGCAGTCATTATGATCCTATCTTTGTCTACTGAGCAGGCCCTTAAGTTTCACTGTTACAGTATGATAATTTTCCTAATTACTTCAAAGTACGGAAGAAACTTCAGCGAGGAAAATAAAAACAGGCTGCTCATAGTGGGCGAACTTTATTTCCTTTAATGTTCTCTCTTTATGTCTTATTGCCTGGACCTATCTCACTAATAAGCTTTTAATGACTGCTCCCACTGATATCATAGTACTGGGTTCTTTGCATGCTGCCTTTATTTCATGGAATAAAAATCAATTAAGCTCCTTGCCTCCTGACCCTTCCTGGTATTAAGGCTTATCCCAACAATTAGGATTGCATTATAGCATTCAGCCTCTTTTTTTAATTTTGGTTGTGCAGCCATTCTGGCAAGTCAGGTGTCAGCGCAAAGATTAACTTCACTGCAAAACAACATGGTATTGTAGATTAAGTCCGTATGAAACAGCTTTGGTGGCCTAATTAGAATACCTACATGATTTATTCTTTACAAGAAGGTGACTTAACTAGGCCTGTGCTACTTTTACAGGGGCTTCTTTGATTCACTTATTTTTCATGCCGATATTCTGGTGGAAAATGGGATGCTTGTGCATGTGTTACATATATAGACTGGAACATTAATAAAGATGATCTAGATCTTTTTTTTAAGCTCCAGAAAAGCCATTGTGGCCTCAGTGAGCATGCAGGCGATCACTCAGAATAAGTGACATCTAACCAGCAACTTGTGGGTGAACTAGCATATATTTTTTAGAGCATAGACTGATGGAATATATACACGAGATGTCTTTCCTTTCTCTTTTTGTTTTTTATTAAGTACTGGGCAGGTGACAACCTCCTGAACCGAGAAAACGTCCACCAATCTGGTGGTAAAATTACTCCTTATTCAGGGGTAAAATTCAACTGGGGTAAGTTACACACATGCCAGAGATGCACAAAGCTCTTGGTTCAGAGGCAATATCTTTTATTAGACCAAAAAAATGTCTTTCTTTGTGAGCTTTCGGGCACACACACTCTTCATCAGGCTGAGGAGAATCCATAAATTGTAAAAGTTCCTCCTAGGTAGAAAATAAACTTCATTTTACACAGGGGAGATGAAGCTGGAAGTGTATTCCCACAGGAATCGGAGAGTCCTTTTGTGAGAGTATTGCTCTGTGATGTGCAGATTAGGCTGGCTTCTTCCCTGGAGGTGTCTGATGTCAGAGGCAACCAAGGAGCCAAAAAAAATCTCTCTTTCTTGTTTAGCAATGAAGTTTATTTTTCCAAATGGCTAAAATACAATATCTTCCATGTTTCAGGGATCTATTTTTGCTACTGTGTAGTTGGTCTAATAAAAGGCATCACCTCTGAACCAAGAGCTCTGTGTATCTCTTGTTTCTCAGACCACCACGGCTACAAAATAGATCCCCAAACACATGACAGAGAGCACCGGAGGAGCATTTCTAAATGCTGCTCCATCTGCACCTCTGCTTCAAAGCATAGACATTTTAATACCTGTTCGCTGATAGTACCCCTCCTTGCTTGAGCGGCATTTTGATGAGAAAACATATTTGGTGTTTGAGACTACCGTGAAATGAATGCCAGAGTGTAACTTTTCACAGTGCTGTAAGACCAGCGTATACTGCTTGGTCAGCCTTTGTCTCCCACGGTCTCTGCCACTTGCTCTCTTACATCGGTGCATAGATGCACGAGTAGGCAAGAGCAGTGAGATGCTGTGGTGGGTTCAGAGGACTCTGCTTCATGTGCACTTAATCAAAATATTCGTTTTGGCTAAGGAATAGTGCAATGTTTTCTTTCCGGATAGTGGAAGAGAAACATTTCAGCCTCCCAAATGAAAGATTTGGGGTTTTTTCCTCCACAAAAGCAGGGTTTTTTTCCCCTGTTAAAACAATTTTAACAGAACATTTTGGCCTGACCTAGAGACAATATTAGTTTTTGCAGCTTTTGGTATTGTCGCATTGCCAAGGTGTCACAGATAAAAAAAATCAGCAGTGTCATTCTGTTATTATTCCTTTTAACTCTAGGCGGCTTACAGGACCCAGTTTATAAATCCTGGTAATCCTTTGCTGCTAATTGGCTAGACGTCAGATGATAAAAGGGAATCCTTTCAGTTGTATTCATTTCACAAGCAATATTTTGTGCTAGATGCTTGCTTTTCTTATCAAATGCAGCACAAGTGGTTCATCTGTAATAATCTTCGAATGTGAGAAGATTTTCCTGGGACTGCAATGAGGTTTTTTTGTATGATTGCTGTGACTTGCCACCTGAAAAGGGCATTTAGTGGTTGAAGGGAATTTCCTTTGCATTAGGGGTGTACAAAGCGGGCCCTATTCAATTCGGATTCAGATTCGGCCCAAATCAGGGACAGTGATTCAATTAATTGATTCAGATCACTGTCCCTGATTCAATTCAGCCACATCTGAATCTGAGAATTCAATGTTGATTTGGAGAATCAGCGATTTGGACAGAGACACAGCTTTAAAAAAAATTTTCTACATACCCCGAGGTACCAGTGTGGCTTGTGAACTCTGCGATGCTGGGGTGCATGGAGCATCCCATAGAAGCGCCGGGGGGGCCTCCACGTGCTCGGCGGTGAACTCAGAAGTCCTTCCAGTTTACTTCCAGGTCTGACAAGGAGTGTGCTGGGCAGCCCCCCCATACCCCCCTCACTCGGTGATTGGCCATGGGGGGACCCCGGCTGCCCCTCCAGACCCAGGAGGCACCCATCACCAAGCCAGGAGGGCGCAGGGAGGCCCCCCAGGTCACTCCCCGGAGGAGCCAGAAGTCCTTCTCGTCCACTTCTGGGTCTGCTGCTGAGAGCGCTGGGAGGCCTCCCGTGCTTCTGGGGCACTCCATGTACCCCAGCATCACAGCATTCATGAGCTGCCTGCTACCTTGAGGTACGAAGAAAAAACATTTAAAGCTATGTCTACGTCTGAATCTCCAAATCTTTCCGAACCTCTCCAAATCGATTCAGAGGTTTTCGATTCAATTCGGAGAAATTAAAGGGTCCTCTGATTCAATTCAGATTCAGAGATTCGGCTACCAAATCGGGCCAAATCTCCACCAAATTGAATCAGGGAGCGAAGCTTCGCACAGCCCTACTTTGCATGACTTTGAAGCCACTAATGCTCTAGTATGTGGACTTAAGCGCACCAGACTTGTAGGTCTACATTTTAGTCCTATACAGGGCATTTTAAATTGTCTGCCCACTTCACAGGTGACAGGACAAGCCAGGGGATTAAGTGACTTTTCCATCTCACAGAGCTGTTGTGAGGATTTAACTAATGTCTGCGAAGTGCTTTCTGTAGCATGGTGGGTATTTTATTACTGGGGTTGCACTGTGGTAAAGGTGATGTTTAGAAAAGGGGCAGAGGGACCAGAGATCCATGGAAAATATCTCATAAAATCAAGAGCAAATAATGGCATGGAAGAAATAAGTAGAATGAAAAAGAAGCAGTGTGTGCACAGCTTAAAAAAAACCTACAGAGGCCCAAGGGCAAAAATCAGCAGAAAAGAAGATGAAAATGAACACCAGCTTCTCAACTGCAGTCAACAGCACTGCGCTGGCTGAAGCTATTATTATGAACAGAGCTGCCGTCTTTTGCTCCGTAGGTGGGGAGGGGGGTGGTTCTATCCTCTAAATCTAGAATAGCCTTCCTTTACAGGAGGAAAAAGCTTAAATTTTTAAATGAAATTCCTTTCTAGTGATGTGGGTGCTAGAGTTCGAGTGGCCAGGATGAAAGGTTTTTGTATTTGAGGTCTGTGAACTCGAAAACAGCACATGAAGACTGCAGATATGAAATTCCAGGAGCTTCTCCCGTTCCTGGCATTTAGGCCATATGTGGCTGCTTGGTAGTGAACTAGACAGGAGCCCTCTTAGAGCAACAGATTCACGAAAGCATTTTGTTTCAGCAAATGCTACAACAGCATGATGATTCCTTGTAGAAGCTGCATGATATCTATGAGACCAACCTGGGGAGGATCCAGGGGTAATTCAGCAGTGCATTTGCACCCGTCTTTGATTCCCCGCTCCACCCAAACTCTAACTAAAAACCTTTAACTCAGGCATGGTAAAAGTGACTCGGTGTAGAAATGACTCGCCATGAAGTACGGGAGGCACTGTCAAGACTCTCAGTTCAGCTTGATTTTTGTACAAGAAGTGTACATTTAACTATAAGGACAGCAGGATTAGTAATATAATATCTTTTGATCATCTTGACTATTTTGGTGCCTACTTTGTTATGGTTTTTTCAAACTTTATATATAATCCAGCAAATTAGTGCACATTCTAATAGTTATATATTTTTTTGCTTTGATCTTCAGCTAAATAATGTAGTGCTGGCACCTTAACATGTAAGTAAAGCATTTAGTCTCTCTAACTGGAGAAAATGCTCTGTGTGACACATGGTGCCATGCCACATGAGTTTTGCCCCCCTTTTTGGAAATCCTCGATCCTCCGTTTAGTGCAGCTGGCCAATAATAGAACAGTGAAGGAGCCATATACTTTAGTAGAAAGACTGGCTGATCATAATCCACGTTCTCCTGGGGCTTCAAGAAAATGCATGGAAGTTGTACTGTTACTTAAGACTGCACCTTCAGGTCCGTGCACTCCAACATGCGAGGGGAATACCTTAATCAGCAGGTCAGTGGCTCTTCTGGGGTTGGTTTCTGTCTTGTCTGGAGCAAAACAGTCATTCTGTAGATGCAAAATCTGAAGGGAGGGGACGGATATTGTTTCAGCAGTTTGGCAGGTGCTCCAGCTGCGGTGTCCTGCCAGTATTAGGAGGGAAGGAAAAAAGAGAAATGAGGCTTGAAAGAGGGCTACTTGAAGAAGTGAGAAAAGGCAAATAACTTTTTTTCAAAAGGTGCTTTGGCATCAAGCAGTGCATTGTAGAGGCTTATTTTTTCTCTCCAGTAACAGTGATTACACGTGGTTTTTTTCACCTTCACACTTAAGTTCAAAAGCAAAGCCCCAGTTTGGAGCCTGCTTAGTGTGGCTCCAGGTAAGCATGGGCGTAACACTTAGCAGGGACAGGGCTCTAGCGTAGTTTTGTCCTCTCTAGAGTACTTTGTCACGCTCCCATGTAGAGATCCTGAACTCCTTGGGCCACCTCCTCACTGGATGCAAACTGGAGCCACTTAATGTCGCTTGATTAAGCAACATTAATTCCTTAATGTTGCTTGATTCTTCCTTTTTTGCTTTTGCAAGCTTACAACCTGGTTTTGTTCTGAATTCTTCCACTGAGCTATTCTGTCGTGCTAGGCAAGTTGCTTAATTCCTCCGTGCTTTTGCTTATGCTTTGTCATTAAAGGCACGTTCTTGCAGAGCTGTTGAGATGCTCACTTTCATAAAGTTTAGTTCTTACCCTTCGCTGAAAAGTTGCCTTTTGTGTTAATGCCACCTGTATGTGACTGAGGAGATATCCTCTCTGGCAGCGCTTCACTCTGTGCGTATATTGTCCATACGTAATCAGAAATATCCAATTCATTTCATGACTGTCAGCTTCTCGTAAGCTGCAGAGCTAGACAAAACTTTCAGGAAAGTGGCCGACCTTTTAGCACGAGCTTGCTGTTAACTAAATAGGTTGGGGCTCGTCTCCCTCCTTCCCCCACCTTCCTTGTCATTGTCTTCCTCTTCATCAGTCAGCTAAAAGGAGGAAAAAAGGGATGAAGGGGCATCTGAAGTTAGTCCCTGCTAACTCACGATACAGCACGCAATGCAACACTTCATTCATAATCAAGATTTAATTAAAAAGAAAAAAGAAAGGAAACCAATGGAACTGCAAGTTTGGTCACGTTATCAGCAATTGTGTCTCGGCAGTTTTTAGACTCCTGAATAATATGCTATGCTTGCTGTGATAGCCTCTGCTGAAAACTCTGGTGACAGAGCGCTTTGAAAAAAGGAATTCATTGTTCCCCAAAATGCGATGTTCTGAAAGCCAAATTTCCCTTTCATGTCTGCAAGGAAAACTTGCAAAGAATTTTTTTTTAAAAATAATTGGCCAGAGCTACACACAGGCCTTCATTTTCTTAAGACTGTTTCTGTTTATAGCTGCAGAAAAACGAACAACACAACGTTATGATTGCAGGTGCCGCTTGCTTGACTTAACGTGACTCACTTTAGGGTGCGATTTTGAACTTGCGTCTGTCCTGACTAATGGGTAGCACTTTGGTCGATCCACTCAACGAGTGGGTCAAAAAGAGAATTGAGTTGGTCACACTTGTGTCCTTCAGCTTCCCCCCCTTGACCTCCCCCAGCCCACTTCAGGGGGAAATGATGTGCCCCAAATGGTGTATGCTAGCTGTGTTGAGTCAGCTACGCTGGAGAATACAGCTGAGATCACACAGTGAGAGAGGTGGACTCACTTGTTCCCATCTCCTCCTTAGCTGCAAGAGAAGCAGTGGTCAAGCATTCACTCCTCCTCCCCTTCCCTGCCTCTGGTTCATCACAGATAGCAAGCGCAGAGGAAAGAGAGGATATCTAAAAAACTATGGATCAGCACATACCAAGCACTGGATTTTAGTCCAGTTGCAATTACTTTTGGTGATAGGGGCAGTGAAAGCCTTAGTTGAAAGACTGTTCAACTGAAATTTAGCCATCTGGCTTTCAGGTTGCTTCTGGAAAACATCTGCCTGCTGGGATTGGAGGGCCTGTACCTCTTTCTTCTGCATGCCTGGAGGCCTACTCTGCTATGGTGGCAAATGTATGCACACTGTGCCAGGTAGCTGGTGCTCTCACACACAGTGTAAATGTAGGCTGATGACAACCCCCCTGTGCCACTTAGGCAGGGGTGGACAGAGAAAGAAAAGTGAAAGCGTTATTTGAACAGTGAATGGCTTGGGCTGCGGGGGGGAAGAAGGGACCTCAGGAAAACAATGAGATTATATAGTCATTGTGTGCTATCCTTCCTAAAACAGCACCTAGCACTTGTGTTGGGGCCATCAGTACCTGCACAGAACCTGAGGAGGAAAAGCTGAATAGCTCATATCCTTTTTCTCAGCTGTGCACAACTTTTGCAACTTCTTTTTCTGATGGACTCTGTCATTTTGATCACAAGTTTGAAGGTGAGATTTTTTTGACTGGCTCAAGTGCTTGTCCTGTAGTTCCCACTGCAGACTGCGCCTATGCGATTGTTACCGTAGAGGCTTTCAAATCACTGCGGCCTCTGCTACAGCGCAACAGGAATCGGGGCAGAATTGATCCGAATCCCAAAGAAGTCCAACCAGTCTATAAGCCAACCCAAGTCTATAAGCACATGCTATCTATAAGTCCTTACAGTCTATAAGTCCAACCCAGTCTATAAGCACATGCTGAATTTCAAATGCAGGAGTAGTCTTCCCACCCCCAAGTCTAAGGGAACCACCTCCTAGAGCTGGTTGGGAAATGTTTTAACATAGAGAAGGCTTCAAATATTTAGGATGAGGAAGTCCATAAGCTGCCAGGTAAAAAGTGAAGGTCTGATTTCATGATCTTCCCATGGTGTAGGTTTTCCTCATTCTGTTTTGCCCTTTATGGGTAGAAGTCTCCGGCTAGGCTGCATCTCCTGTGCTGTGAACCATATGGTCTTCTCAAGGGGGTTCGTTAGGGTTTGCTTTGCTCTGCTTTTTACCCTGCAGAAAACAGGTTTTTTGTGAAAGAGTTCTCTAAGTCAAAATCAATCTTTCAATTGAAAGATGGCGGGGGGGGCAAAACCTGACCAGCCCTATTTCTGTGCATGCTTGCATACCCCGCTGAATCGGGATATCCAGAACACAGTCCCAAGTTGGGTACTTAAGATGACAGCTGTCTGCCTCTTCAAACAGCTTTCACTGCGCCAGCTCCTCATTATCTCTAGACAGGTATTTGAGGAGCCTGTTTTCTTAGGCTTTGACACGCACTCTAATTGTGATATGGAGCAAAAAAGAAAACCCAGTGTTTAAAGAAGAATTTAGCTGTGATTATTCTATTGATGCGAAAACTTGCTTTGATACAATAACGGCCCACATTATAGCTACTAAAGCTTCTTACAGGGGCCTTGCATACAGTGGAGAGGCAGCCTGGCTGTATCCTACCTGCACAACTTCACACTTTGTAAGAAATAAAAGAGATTACGGCTTGCAGAGAGGATTAGAAAGGGCCCTTGTCTCCCTTGATGGTTACTAGCCTTGACAAGAGATTATGGGGGAATTAATAAGTATATCTTAGTAGCAAGCAGATAAAGAAGATCTGGTGACTCTACGAATACTCTGGAATGAAGAACGAGGCAGAGGAAGGAAATACTTTAGGAGACTCCCCTTGTTCCACAAGCAGCGTCATAACTCAGCTTGGAGCAGGAAAATGTGTTAGCTGTTTGTCAGGGAAACCTTTTGCAACAGCAAGGTCAGCTACACAGTGTCATTTTTCTAAGCATTGTGCTTCAAGTTCTCAAAAACAGATAAAACTGGGAGGAGAACAGCACCGAAGAGGCTGCAGTGCGAGTGCAGGGAAATCATCGAGATGACCCGTAGGGCATGTCCCAATGAGCACGCAGGTGCAAGGGCACGCGTTTCCCATGGGACAAGTAGCACCGGCACATATTTGTGCCACTGCTGTTTGTCCTATTGCACACCCCTACACATATGCTCTGGTGAGCAGCAAATTGACCCAGGTGGGCTAGGGGAGGCTCGGAGCCTGCCGGCAGCCAGAGCGTGGGCCTAGCTGGCCAATGTGCGCCGCAGCTCCGGTTTCCTGCAGCACAGGCTGCTGCCATGTGCATCACACCACTTTTTTTAGTGATTTTGTTTTTAACACCCGGTGCAGTGCAGCGAGTCAGCGGGTGCACCGAGTGGGGTTTGAGGTGCCTCAGGCCGTGCATGCGGGCTCATCAGGACATGCCAATAAGTTCCTCTGGAGTCCCACAAATGTCTTGCATTTCATAAAGTCAGTTTGAGATCCTGCTTTTATTCTCCACGAACAATGGTACTGGAGACCCACATGGAATTTGTCTCAGCAAGATCCACCCAATTTCAAGCCTTTCCTTCTCCTCCTTTGCTTTGTAAATGTCATCCTTCACCTCCAGCCACTTGCAGTCTATGTCTGTGTTCATGCCTTGCTCGTCACCATGGTATCTGAGCTCCCAGCATAATACCGGTCTGCACTTACAGCACGTAACGTAGGTGAAACGCACCACACTGCAAAGCGCCGCATGAAGTTGAATAAGCTACAAGCCTACTGTAGCATTGCACTTGAGCTACTTGCCCTGTTTTGTTTGGCCTGCACCCAGGGCTCCAGATTGGAGGAAGGAGACCATCTTGTGTCCTCCTCTTCCTATTTCTCCCTTTTGTGGGTTCACCAGCGCTCTGGTCCAGTAAGTTCCAGGAATGCATCTCCTGGTGCCTCAAATCAGTCTAAAGGATTAAGAGTACTATTAACAAAGGATGTATTTACCTCTATTTTAAAGTATCTAAGTACAGGCAGTCAAAAAGCCTGAGGCTGAATCGATTCAGTCTTTGCAGGTTAATCTAAGCTGCAGAGATTAAACTGAGAAACAACTGGACAGCCATTCACTTTTGCTTGAGGAAATGCAGCCGCATGCTTGCAGTGGCTTAGGCCAGAAGCCGGGGGTACTAGAGCCTGCCTCTCTGGCACACAGCCCACTACCCCACTCCCTCCTCTTCCTGCTCCCCTCAAGGTCTCTGGGATTTGCAGTCCAGAATCACAGCAGCAGGACTTTGCAGGGTTGCTCATCACTTCCTCTTCATGCTTCCAGGTACCTCTGGGATTTGTAGTCCACAGTCACAGCCAGCAGTAAGTTTAGCAGCAGGGCAGCTCTGTACTCAGGGGAAGGTGGGAAGTCCCCCCCGCAACCCTTCTCTACTGGAGCTGACAGCCCAGCATAGCCCAGGGCTGCAAAGCATGCTGGGTGGCTGTGATTTAACTGAAACCAGGAAGGAGTCTGGGACAGAAGTTTCATAAACCGGTTTGATCCAAATCAGTTAAGTCTGATACTACATTCAAACCAAGTTTATCTTAAACCGGTTTCAGTCATCTTGAAATTAGTTTATGTGCACTGAGCTTCTGTTCTGATTCAAGTTTAAACCAGTTTCTGATCACTTAACTGGTTTATGTGTAGCTTTTACCCCTAGCCTTAAAGTTTGGCAAACCAAATTGTGGGTCTTTCTAAGAAATATGTTGCAGGGTGGTTAGAAGTTACGGTTCTGCTGCAAGAATTAGCAGGAGAATTTCTCAGGCTTGTGTTATGCAGGAGGTTACACCAGATCAAAATAATAGCTTTTAAAAGAAGGCTACCTTTCAGGCATAGTTACATACATGATTTTGCATTATGTAACTCATATATGCAGGTTTTCAGTATGCAATACACACTTTCTTGTCACTTGAGTTTACCTCAATTTTCAAATATGCAGCTGGGCAGAGGTTTTTCATTTGGTTTGGTTTGGGTTTGAGTAGCTTGGCCTGGAAAGTAGTATTCCACAATTCAAAGCAGTGCATCATTTTGCCCAATAAACATGAAAGTCCAGTTTGGGGTTTATTTAGAAAGATCCTCCTGAGGGATTTGAGACGTACGTAAATCTTGTTAGCAAGATGCTTGTAATGTGCAAGCCTCTAACCCGGGTACCTGTCCCTTCCAGAGGCCAGTAATAGAAAAATCAGCATGATGGTGGTTGTAGGGTACAGGGATACAGATGGCAGCCCCAGTGGTGTGAGACAATGGGAGGGAATCTCTCTATCAAAGCAAAAAACCCCAGAATATGTCTTACTATATGCCTTTTTGCAGCTAAGTTTTGCAAATGTGCTTAATACTGACCACATACTAGAGTCTCTGACCTTACTAATTTCTAAGGCTAGAAGAGGATTTTAAGTTATCCAACTAGGCTTGGATGAGTCACTGGCCATTTACATTTTGCCCTGTCCCTCCTGTGTTCATCCTACTCACTTGTATTTGACTACAGCTTATCTTCCACAAAAAACATCCACCCTTGATTTTTGAAGGCACAAGGATATGGGGAATCTTTCATGATATGTTGAGCCTGTGACACTATATCTCTGCAAAAACAGTATGGAAATATTGATTCATTGCATCAGCTTGAATTTTAACATCTCTGTTGAGCAATGGGACTGCAGTGATCCTGGCAGTACTTAAACAAAAACAGCTATCAAGTTGTTCTCCCCAACTCTGAAGGCCATGGATTTTTCTCCAGTGTTATTTGCTTCCCTTAACTATTTGTTTCACATGAAGCATCTCATTTATATTGATAGCTGTTTGTTATATGCTGATCTCTTGCTTCTAATAGCTTTTCCTTGCCACTGAAATCTGAGTGGGCTCTTTACGAATGTAAGAGATGGCCCAAGATCATTTATGATTATTGACTTGTGGTGTATTTGTTAAGAGCTCCCAATGTGCATCCCCACTCTGACCTACATTTTCTCCCAGTCAGTTTTTTTGCATACTGTTTCTCAGCTTTGGGAAGTCTGTTTCCCCATGGCCCTCTACCTCCCCCATCCCTTCTTTTTTTAAAGTCCCAGACAAGCATCTCATCATTTATGGTTTAAACCAGAGATTCCCAAACATTTTCTTATTGTGTACCCGCTTCCAAATTTACCAGCTGCCAGTGCCCACTTACCCCTACCAGCATACATCGCGATGATCCGCTGTGGTCCCTTCCGACTTTACAATCTATGAATCTATACCTCGATCCTCTTTCCTGCCAAGAGCAGGGGGTCAGACACGATGATCCATTGTGGTCCCTTCCGACTCTACAATCTATGAATCTATTTTATATTTTAACCCCTTAAATGCCAAGTTTTATTATAATGAAGACTAAATCTGGCACTACACAATTTCTTGCATTCCCCCCCAAGATGTCTTGTGTATCCCCAAGAATAAGCATACCACAGTTTGGGACCCCCTGGTTTAAACTGTGCTGGTTGCCATATTTAATGTAATGCTGTCATCTCACAGGCTGTAGTCTAGCAATGCACTGCACCTTGCTAAATTGCTTGCAGCAAACCCAAAAATGATCACAAGGGGTGCAATCCCACTCCAGCTACCATGTGAGAGTTGCACTATTGAAGTCAAGTTGCAGTAAAACTGGACCTTCCGTCTTCACTTACTTTATGGGACAGTATCAGTATTACAGAAAAACAAATGAGCAAACAAACATATATATGGACATGGTAAAGGCCTAATAAACTATATTAAGTATTTGTTGTGCTGTGCACATTTATAGGAAAAAATTGGTGGGGAAGAAATATAAATTATTCTATATATCTGAGCAGCTTCTCTTCTCCCTTTACCCTGGCTTAAGTTGGGAATAAATTCCATTGCACCGCACTGGCAAGAGTTCCAATTTGGACTCATAATGCTCTCACAAATGTACACTTAAAAATAATAATCTGAGAGGACTGCATGCTTGAAGGCTCAGGATTCAATCTACAAAACACAATAGCAAGTACAAGCTGAAGCTAAAATGACACACTATAGTGCTCTGCTGGCATAATCCTTGACTGAATTTCCTGCTTCTATGTGCATTTGACTCTTAACACAATTTTAATGGAGCCCTTGCTGCATGATTTCTTCCCCCCCCCCCCCCCCAAGAAATTTGTTCCAGATTATCACATTATTTGATGTACTTATTGTCTCTCTTTTTTCCTTTCAAAAGAAAAGCTATTAGAGTTGTGATTGGGTTTTTGCAATAGGAGATAAAAAGCTCAGGAGTTTTGCAACGTGAAGTTTAGTAGGTCAAACTATAAGAGCTCTTGAACACCCACCCACTCTTTTGTTGATCCAGTCAGATTGTGGGTACTCAGCCACCCAAGGTTTGTCTAATTGTGTACTCTTCCACAGGAAGCATTACAAATCTGACTGCTCTAAAAGTATTGTGAAGTGCAATTCAGAGAGACCTTGGGCCTAATCCAAAGCATGCTGGTAGATGCCCAATGACTTGCTGAAAGGGGTTTAACTCAGGTTCCCTAAATAGGAAGAGGGATGAGTGGTGTGTCTTGAACACTGAAATGAATCCAGGTTATACTTGGCCTCTGCAAACTAAACATTAAGTGGGATCTTTCAACTGGTGCTAATTGCTGTGCTCCTAATGTGCAACAGCTGAGCACTGGGCCCAAAAGGCAAAATTGCATGTGATGAGGGTCTAGGAAGCCATCAGTCAGGAAATCCGAAGAGCCAATGGGAAAGAGAGATATTTATTGAAGTCTCTCTCAGCAAGGGTTACCTGGCGGGTTACTTGTCAAAAGTATTCCAACAAAATTCAAGCACAGAAATAAGCTAAAATGTAATGATCTCCTCTAGCAAACAATGCACAGGCAGCGTGCAGATCTCCCAAGCACGTTTGATTAAATGCAGGCATTCAAGAGCAATATGGGACCTCTACATATTGTAACGCCAAACATTCATAGCTTGTGGTACACCATATTTAATACCGTATTGGGACCCAAAGGAAATGTCACATAGCAGCTCAAACCTCATCCTGCTG
>NW_005841873.1:4636974-4652914 GCF_000455745.1 Alligator sinensis
CTGTGCACTTGTTTAATATACTCTCCTTTTAGCCTGTACTAATTCAATACTATAAAATGCATTGACTGTCTTTCAAGGACTTAAACTTGATTTTTTGAAATGAGTTGGTTAGGAGGTTCCCTGAAAAATGCACAGGCTCATCAGCGGCCATTGAGGTTGGGGAAGCCTTGCTGTAGAAACCACCTTTTTCTAAGAGAGAGAGAGAGGTTTTTTTCTTCATCTTTCCACTGACTGCCCACCTTCCCAGCTCAAATATTTATTGGCTTCAGTATTGTGGTGATTTATTTCTATTTGTTTTTAATTTCCTTGCGCAGTGTTTCAAATGGTACCACAAGCTCTGAATGGTTTGGTGTTTAATTATGTAGAGGTGCCACATTGCTCTTGAATGCCTGCTTGTGATGAGGTTATTAAACCGGTGACAATACAAATTACCACAACAGCAAAAACTATAAATCCACAGCCCGTTCCAACTTGGTACATGAAAATATTTTAGAGATTTCAAGTGTTCTGAGTGGCAAGGCGCCTCGAGAAACGGTGTTTGTGGTTCATGACTATCCTGAAATACATCAGCGTTCACTGGTATGTGATCTCTGAAATAGGCAGGCAGGCAGGCACCATCAGTTTGCTTCTTCCTTTTTTTCTAAAGAAAATCTAGCCACAGTCTGAATAGGGTTCCCAGCTCTTCTGCAGATCTTCTGCATGACTTTAGCAATGCCACTTAAGAAACAGTCCCTCACCCTGAAGTGATTACAGTCCAAGTAAGGAAAGGAAGTACTGCATTCACTTTAATAACTCAGTCCCCAGTTTTTAAGATGTTTATACGGCTCAGTGCAATGCTCTTAGTTGGGCTCCAGCTGCTACTGCAAGGACGACTCTTGCGTCTGCAGCAATGCCTCCAGTCCTCGGTCACGGACCGCAATTCCACGGTGCTGGGTGCTGTACAAATGCAATAATGAAAAACTCTGTAGCGGAAGTGTTGGGATTACTGGTCTGGGCACAGGGGTGGAATTGAAGATTTCCTGTTTTAATCCCAGTTATTCTAAATCTACACTTTTAACAGATCCAAAAAAGTTGTTAACTTCTTTTCCTCTTTTCCCCTAACATTTCAAGCGGGCTCAACAGTTGCATTACTGTTCCTATTTGCAGTGCAATTTGAAAGGGACCTCGCTGCAATTAGGGAGTAATTCCTTTGTCCATAAAATCACCGTCCTTTACATATGAAAGAAGTAAAAAGCTTTCCTTTCCACTGCCACTTGATTGGGTAGGGTGGACTTTGAGTGTATCCGTAGCTTCTTTGCTCTGACGGATCTTTTTTTCAAAATAGATGTGCGTGTTTGTGCATTAGGGCTGTGCAAAGCTTCGGTCCTTGATTCGATTCGGTGGAGCTTCGGCCCGATTCGGTGGCCGAATCTCCAAATTCAAACAGAATCAGAGAACCCTTTAATCTCTCTCAATCAAAATGGATCCCTCAAAATCGATTCGGAGAGATTTGGAGATTTGGTCATAGATACAGCTTTAAATGTTTTTTCTACATACCTCAAGGTAGCAGGCGGCTCATGAATGCTGTGATGCTGGGGTGCATGGAGTGTCTCACAGGAGCGCGGGGGGCTCCCCAGCGCAGTCGCCAGCAGACCTGGAATTGGACCAGAGACACTTCTGGGTCCACTGGGGAGCATGCTGGACCCCACCTCCCCCCCACAACCCCCTGGCTCAGCGGCTGGTGCCTCCTGGGTCAGGGGGGCGCATCTGGGGTCTCCCCATGGCTGATTGCTGAGCTGGGGGGTGAGGGAGGGCCCCCAGCAACCCAGAAGTGGACCAGAAGTACTTCCAGTCCACTTCCAAGTTCGCTGCCAAGCACGTGAAGGGCCCCACTGCACTCCTGTGGGACGCTCCATGCGCCCCACCATCCCTGCGTTCACAAACCATGCTGGTACCTTGAGGTACGTAGAAAAAAACAAACCTGTTTGTATGTCCGAATCGCTGATTCTCTGAATCAGCATCGAATCTTCGGATTCGGATTCGGCTGAATCGCATCAAGGACAGTGATCCGAATCAACTAATCAAATCAGTGTCCCTGATTCAGGTCGAATCTGAACCGAATAGGGCCCGCTTCACACATGAGCATAGATGCCTCTGTACTGAAGGCTTTTTAAATCTGCCATGTATATCATGCAGGGGGCAAATCTTACTAAGAGAAAAGGATTTTACCCAAATTATACAGTGATCCATTGAAGCTGGTTGCACTGCTTATCATTGTATTTGATTTGTATATCCCAAGGTTTATAAGGGCAGTCACTGCCTTCGTGGACCATATGGTCTCTGGCTGGTGCTAATGTTCCCATGTAATGCTTCAGTAGCAAAATTGCTTTCCATCTTATAAGTCTAATTTGTAATGGTGTCCTTATTTTCCCATTTTCCTCCTTCCACTGATGTTTCATTCAATAGAGTCTGCTTTGTAAAGTTTTTGTTTAATGCAGTATCTCAATATTTTATCGTGGTGTTGGTTATTTGAAAACTCAAATATACTATTCAAATTCCCTCCTTTTATAAATGACCAGGCTGTCCCTCTACTAGACAAGGACATTAAAGCAATCAGTAGGTAATGAGTTTTTGCCTGGAGTTTGTTTGCTGGTTAAAATGTACAACATGAATATATTTCACAGTTTGATTTAGTAACATTATTGGTTGCAGCATATATTTGTTATGATTGTTTTGACTAAATCATAAATATAAGCCGAGAGACTAAGGATCCAACAGCAAAGAACACCATTTAGAAGCTGGAGAATTTCTAGTTCTTGCACACTTATTTCTCCCTATAGATGTGCACAACAAATGCTTGATACAGTTTATTAAGCCTTTAACACATCCTTTCCAATCAGCAAGAGAGTGGAATCCCTCACCTGTTTGGTACCTCTCTGCTAATTGAATGCTATGAAGTCCTGGGAGCTGTCTAATCTGCCTCAGCCAATGTGGAAGCTTTCTGTGTTGCAATCTTTTTGCTGCCGGCTGGGCATCCAGCAGCTGTCGACAACTAATGGAATAAAGCCCCACTTAATAAAGAGATCACAAAGCTCTGATAGCTGGCAAGACCAAGAACGCGCTGTAACTAGTGTTATACATATGTTAGCACTCTCAAAATGGCAAAACTTACTTAAAAAAAAAAAAAAACTCTCTCCTTCTCTGCTCCCAAGCACTCAGCACTGTGTAACGGTGATTGGAATCTTTTTAATTCTCCCTCTTCTCTATGTTCAAAACTGTCATCCCAGCTTGAACAGGCCCCAGGAAGAGCTGATGAGTTGACATACAGTTGTCTTCAGCTGTGTGTTGGGTGATAAGGGTCATCCAGCCAAAATGAGTGGCTTGCTCTTGCTTTGCTCCTGAAATTCAGGTGCTGTGATGCTGTTGGGAGCATGAGCTTGGTATTGAGCCGGTGAGGTCATTTCTGAAGTCAGGGATGTTTCTGTTTGACTGGGTTGGCCCAGGCATGTGATCTGCCTGCCATATTTCTTCTCATTAGTTGCTATTTACTTTGCTAAGGCTGTTGAATACCTCCGCTTCACTAGATTTTATTTATTGCACGTACACAGCAATGCTGTCATTAGTGAGACTGGTTAGCAGTGAATTGCACGCTTTTATGTTCAAGGGTGCCAGACCTCAGCATAGCTACACTGCCTTATGACATGTAGAGAGCTGGCACTGCTCTATATGGAAACTAAGTCTACCAACCTCTGGCCTTGTATCTTCCCTTACAAATCAGCAAGCCCATGGTTGAGGGAAGGTTAGAAGGACAGCTTGTGGCCTCTTTGCAGGGAATAAGACTTTTTCCTGGGGGACTCTTTCTCCTGTATAGTGCAATAAGGGAGAGAGAATGGGCATTAAACTGAAGTGCAAATTGTCTTTTATTAACCTGCCAAGAAAATGATCTTCCTTATGCTGCACCAACGTGAAAGCCATCTGTCCTAGATCCCAGGGTTATACCTATCTTCCTTTAAAACAACCGATTGTAAGAACTGGCGTACTCATGGCCCTTTACCGAGAAGCAGCAGCATGTCTCTGTGGAAAGAATCACAACCCTGTACCCCACTTGCCATCCAATTCTCTCGTGGCATAAGAAAACCAGTGAAGGGCAGAGGGGAAAAAAAAATCAATATGCTTTTCTTTTGCCCACTACCATTTTTGTCCTGTAACACACCTAAGGCATATGCACGGGCACAAAATGCATTATGCCCTGGTGGCAGCATCTTAGTGCAATTATAGCTTTCTGTTGCGATTCTCTCAGAGGACAACATGTGCTGTAGTCTGTGCTGCTAATTAGCCCTCCAACTGCATCTTGGGGACTTAACAATTACTGGGAGTTACTTTACCACTTACAGGAACAACTGGAATCAAAGCGAAAACACTTTCATACTTCTAGCCACGAGGGTGAGAAGTTGCTGAAAGGTGGTCAGTGGCTAACAAGGGCACAGCTTGGACAGAAATAACCATTTATTTATGGGAGAAGTTTTCAACAGCATGCGATACAGCTAGATTCCCATTAGCCCTTTAATTTTGGACACAATTCCCCTTCACCCACTACCTGGCACTACTGGATGCCTGGTTAACTTTGTGGGAGAAGCTGTGTCCGTCTGCCATAGCTATCCCCTAGTATAATTTTGCTGTTCGGGAATAGCTCCCCAGGGAAAGCTATTTCTGGAGGAAACATGGCTATATTTTGGAACAATTGCTGTGGTTTATTGGCAGAGTAATTATTCCAGAATAGTGTCCACACAGGGGAGCTATTGTGGAATAGATTATACGGCAATCATTTATGCCAGTTGTGTTCCCTCCTCTGATGCCATGTAAACTAGGACTGGGGAGCTTGAGGCGAGGAGTAAGTAGTTGGGATTTTGTGCTTCATAGTACAAGGGGTTACTAATCTCTAAGAAGGCCACACAAGACATTTGCTCCTTCATAAAAGGAACAAATCACTTTCTTTGTACTTTCTGCTTAAACTCTAAAAATGTGAAGTATTCTTTTTTTTTCCCCCCCTCCTGCAGCAGAATCCATCAGGCTTTCCATTATAATCAATTTTGTGATCCCCGTGCCTTTGCTGAAATATGTGCTTGGCATGCAAGGTGTCAGCCAAGAACCCAGCAATTTATTTATTTATTCCCCCCCGCCCCCCCAAATTCTTTGCTTTAACTTCCCTAATCTAAAGGCATTGTGCAAAATCCTGAAGAAGCATAGGGTAGTAATTATAGCTGGAATTAGAAGGCTACCTTGCAGCAGCTGGATAGATTTCATGTGAACTAAATGGAGCCGATAGGGAGAGAATAATCTTACCAGACTAACATAATGGAAATGATTTCAATATGTTCTATTAGTTAGTCTAAATATTGTTCTATTGTTAATGGGCATGATTCTCCATTTGCATCCTTTTCTTTAATGGTTATTTCTGTTTTTAATGTTGCTGAAGTCAGTGTAGTTACATAAATGCAAAACTGGTGAAACCGAGATAGCTCAGGAGGGAATTGGATCAATGCTTCCAAAGTAGCCTTTATTAAATCTTACAAGAAAAGGTTGGGAGAACTGAGATTTAGTTTAGAGACTTGAAAAGCTGAGAGGGTAGTTGATGACGGTCTTCCAATACACGGAGGATGGTTATAAAGAGTACGGTGACAGATTGCCCTCTGTGTCTTAAAATGCAAAAAGGGGAAATGCAGATGAGCTATGAGGTTCAACTTTCTAACTATGCACATGGTTAAGCATTGAAACAGGCTACCCAGAGGGGCGGTAAAATCTCCATCATTGGAGCTAACACAGGAGCATTTGGCTCAGCTGGTTTAGATAGGGATGATCCTATTAGAAAAAGAAACCAGGTTTGACATGGGGAGGCTTCTGGAAGAAAGTGTGTTCTTTATCAGCCTCTGAAAATGCTTGTGTGTGCATATAAAGGGGACAGGAGGATCAGCTTAGCTCTCCCTATCCCAGCACGTCTCCTTATACAGCAGAAGAATCCAGTTCCATTTCAAAGGAGCTTTTGCTGCCCGCAATGGATGGTGCTGAATTTGCACCCAAGAGCACACCCCATGCTTTAAAGTCTAAATAACTGGGCAAAGCCTCCTCCTGATTATCTAAAAGCAGTGATTATGCAGAACTTATTTCTCATGCAACTGGTAAGTCAGGGAAGCATGCAGAAATTATGTTTGCCTTCCAGAACGTCAGACTATCATCTCGAAAATGCTGCAGATGATAGTGCTGATGTTAATGCTGAGCGGTGTCACTTATAGGTGAGAGGCGATAGACCCCAAAGGAAACCTCCACAAATGATTCCTGCAGTACCATAGCAGCAGTTAAGTGTAGAGCTTTCTAAGACATCCCTTTACAAATCAGCTACAAATGGCTTTTTTTTTTTTCCGCCAAACTGGTCAAGAAAAGGTACAAAACAAGAGCCAACTGCTTGTTATATAGCTTGTTTTACTGGCCTTTTAAGCTTCTTTTTGGTTACAGAAATGATCGACTGATTCGAACTTCGGTGGTTGAGCTTGCATCGCTGGGTACAATCACTGGTCCCCTAAATCCCAGTAGCAAGTTATTTTATGTATGCCGTCTGGTTAGCACTCGGTGTGTAAGGTCCTTCCCCGTTCAGAGGGAAGGCCATTTGGAAAACAGGTTTTCCAGAGGTGAATAAAATGAACATGGACGGGAAGTTTAGAAAACACTCTACCAAAAACAAAACAAAAACCCAACAACTTTGAACTGTACAGAGAGAAAATCAGAAGCGTGGTTTTTTAGCAGCTTTTAAAGTCCATATTTATTGTGTCATACACTTCTTGATCCTGCTAGCCAGACAGCTGCAAGCGCTATGAATGGGAACTTCATTCCTTGGATCCAAAGATAGGGGTTTGATATAAAGTGCACAAACACAGTTTTTAGACCAAAAGAAAACGTGCAGTGTTTTGTCGGCTCTATGAACTCGGGGTTGAGAGACTCTCCCTATGCAAGCTCAGAGGTCAAAAAACTGAGCCTTGTGTTTTCTAAATAAAAACTTGACGTAACAATGGCTGTGTCTGCACTGCAGTGGGATCACAGCGAAATAAAAGGTAGCTTGGGAAAATATCTATGTGCTAAGTTGTGTATCGACAATGGTGAAGCTGCAGTTGCTCAGGAGATGTAAGCCTGCCCAGGACCCTGGGTGCTAGGACAATTCGTCTGAGCTGCCTTGGCTTTGCTCCTGTCAGCATCTATCTAGCTCGGGTATATCTGCATATGCTGCAATTGCCTCTTTCACTGCAGTGCTGGAGAGCCTTTAACAATTGCAGCAAGGCCCAGGGTGTTTAGGCACCTTTTGTCAATCCATCAAAGTGAGAAAGACCCTCATTCCCATTGATTTTAATATCCTTCACCTCAGTCTTTATTCATTCAGCATTTCCATCTTGCCTACTTGGACAGGGGTATTTGGGGCCAGGGATTGCCCCGTTGTATGCATGAATGGTGCCCAGCAGAACGGAGCTTGCATTGTGGCTAAGAGCTAATCTAATCTTGGATTTTTTTTTAAACGTGTTTTATGTGCAATAGTAAAACATAACTGCTCTGAGCTTTCTGCTAGTGTAATCAGTCAGAATCTGTTCTAGAACGTTTTTGCTTTAGCTCAGGTTTAAAGCAGGAGTCAAAAATAAAAGTTGAAAATGGCCTATTTTACCTTCAGTGAAAGCAAATATGTTCTCTGTGTATACAGCTTCTTAAAATCGACACACGTGTTCCTAAACCTATTTGAGGAAAAATTGACCATATGTGCTGTGTCAAATGAATAAAAATATTTCTGAAAGTGTTTTCCATCAGTCCAATAGCAGCACAGTGCCAGAAGAATCTCCTCTTTTTATTTTATGTTCAGCTCGAAATGAAGAGTCACAGCATACACCAAAGGGCTCTGTTGCATGAAAGAGTGGCAATCTACTCAGGAGATCCTCAGCATGACATTCGATTATGGAAACAGAGGTTAGAAGGGATATGCAGAGAATAGATCTTTTAAGAAGAAACATTACCTGACATAGCCGAGTGCTTTATTTTTTTCCCTGCAGTAAACTTGAGTGATCCTAATGGTCAAGAATAAGGATCTAGATGTGTAAAATGCATCAGTTGAATATTCATCAGTGAAGGCAGAAGCAGGAACTTGGCGTAAGCAGAGGGGTCACTAAGGGGGAAGACTGTTCAAAGTGCTGAAGCAATACAGCTGTCAGACTGCACTAAAGTCGGTGATGAAAACAGCTTGAAAGAAAATGGTAACGGTCAACATCAGTGTACTGGTAAAACTGACAAGTGTGCAGTTTGACTTGTCTCTCAAAATGCAGCTGAGGCTCTGGGAGCTCTGGTCTAGAGACTTCAATAGAGGCATTAGGTTAGGCTCCTCGTGAGAAACTGAGGCACAGAACGAGATGACCCCTGACTTCCTGAAGACTTGCTAGGATTCCTGGTTACCGATGGCAAGACTGCTGCCTGTTCTGTAGGGAAACAACCACTCCTCCCCTAAGTGAACAGGGTTTCCTCTTTGCTCTAGGAGGAGATTCTTATGGGAAGAGAAGGCATGCACTTGCCTATAAAGCAATCAAATATAAGACAATCTAGAGAAGCAAGCAAATAAATGAAGCTCTCATCCAGGTATGAGCTGAAGAAACAGGCTGCTTCATGTCGGACTTGGGTGACGTTGCTTCTGCTCTATTTAACTAATATCCCTTATTGTATGATCAAATTGTTTAAAAATATCGCATTCCTATGAGCTATTCAGAGCTCTGTCCCCAAAACTCAGGCAGTGCCTGACATGCTAAGATTTAATACACTCTAGCAATTGCTCATTTAGTTTAACATAACAACTTCTTGTTAAAAAGCATTATTCTGTATAGAGCAAGGAACAGCGGGGGCTTTTTCTGAAAACAGCATGGTGTCATGCATTTTTGTGGCATTACGTATCTGAAAGGCCACTGAAATAAGATTCTCCAGCCAGTTGACACACAGATCTTACATGGCCAAGGAAATGGATACAACTTCTCTCTGTTAGGGCGCATCCAATCATTGCCAGACTTAAATTCGTGACATTTTAAATTATCACTGCTTAATGAACAGATGACCTTTTCAGCACTTTTTCCCCCCCTTTTCCTTCTAATGAAAAGATGAATTTGGCTCTCAGTGTATTGTAGCAGTTGTCAAACAGAAGTATGTATCCAGTGCTCTACACAGTCATATTGTCATCCCACTCCCTCCCATACTACTGCATAATGAAAGCATAATACAGTGCCTTTATGTCTAAAATTAAAAAGGGTGGTGGATACATTAGAAAGGCTTCGCTCATTCATTTCAAAATGTGTCTCTGTCACAGGGATCTTTTGTTCTTTGTTTAATTAGATGTACCTGAAAGAGCACCTGTAGTTTGATAGACAGCAAACCTAAGGTTTTGAAATAGTGGAGCTAGTTTTAGAAGAGCCATCTGAACAGAAATGAAAATCACAGTTGTAGAAAGCAATAGGAACTGGGGATCTCAGTTTTCATAGCGTGCGTCATTTCATAATAACCCTTTCCTTTGGAACGTATGATTTGGAAGGTCCTCCTGGGCCACAGAGTCCAGTCTTCTGTATTTGCAGGCTGTCATTTAATAGATGAATCTCCAAAATCACCACTTCAGCTCTCACCTGCAACTAAAAGAAGCAACATCTGAAACACCAAGAACACACAGCAACAACATTGCGATTGCAATAACAGTATCTGAAAGTATCTGCAATGACTCAAGTAATTTTCACCGCTCCCTTTCCTGCCATGCCTTTGATGCGAGAAATAAATTGTTAAGCAGACAAAGACAGATTCTCTGAGATCAGATTCGATCTCGATTGACTGGATGTTTTTCCCTGTTTACAACAACACAAATGAAATAAACACAAGTAACGCTAGTCAGTCTCTTAGAGTCTTTCAGCAGCAAAATCCGTTCTACCGGTTTCTTAGTCTGGTGACTTTTGTGGGTATTTCTCCTGCCTTATACAGCAAGGCAAGCAGCACACAAACAATGGGAGGAATCTCTCCTTTTTCAAGTCCTTAAAATGCAACTGAGGTTTCTTCCCCACTCAAAGTCCAACTGGTAAGTATTGTGAGTGTAGCGCTGACACGTCCCACTCCCGGGCGTTTCTCTGACAATCCCTGTGCTTCTGCATGAACTGCATTTCACAGTCTCCACTCTGCATTCCCCTTCCGGGGGTTGGTTACTAGGAATGTGTCCCTTTTTATGGGATCCTCTTCATTTCCAGTAAGTAATTCCAATTAATTTCTTTCAGCTGTCCTCCATCTATCTGGACGCTACCCAGTGATGGCATCCATGGCAGACGGCGTTGTCCATCTGTGGCAAGTTTCTCTCTTCCTTCTAGGAGTAACAAGGCACAAGTCTCCCTGTTACACAACTGATCACCACTTTTGTCGAGGAATACATAGCCACTTCTCCTCCCCCTTACATTCACATGACACCTCTGTAGGAGGTCTACAGGAAAAAATATTAACTTCAGGTTCAAGTGGTTCTGGATGCTTCAATATGTTGCTTCCCCGCCAAACACAGAAAGAGGCCTAACTAAGACATAGCCAAGTACCTGTTGTCTAACTAGGTCTTCTGGGTCCTTAACCTAGGCACCTGAAAGCATTAGTGATCTCCAAATGTTCGTGCCTTAGGACTGTGGTGGTAATATGTAAGCTTTTGAGGGGGGGCGTTAAGCAGTTTAGTATATGGAAAAAAGATGAGAGAGAAAGAGGAATCCTGGATGACGGTCTTGCCTAGGCACTAATTCAACCCATTAAATAAGGTGCTGGATTCTGATTACACTCCAGTCCATTTTGCTACAGTACTTACAAGCACTGAATTTTATAATGGTGCAAGTGAAATAAGAGCTCTTAGCTTTATTAAAGTCTTGCTTCTCTGTTAAAACGTGGACGCTAATTCAGGACAACAACGTTAAGCATATACTTAAGTGCTTTCCATGAATAAGCCTGTCCATGAATCTTTGTTTATCTGATAACCAATACTATGGATGTATGTGCAGCTAACATTTAGGATGTCTGGCATGTACTGAGTCTATAAAAGCATTCTAAAAGGCTTTTTAATTGAAGCTCTGCAGAATGTGCGCGCAGGTTTTTATTAACTTCAGTAACATGAAACCTGGATTTCAAGCATAAGTTGAAAGAACATGCTCTGGGGGATCTTTTTCTTGTTAATAAAGTTGCTTCCATTCAAACTTTTAAATAGCTAATGCTATTTTGTTATATCCATTGAATTTCCTCTGACACCTCTCTCACTTCAAAAACATGCATTTTTATTAAACTAATAAGTATCTTCATCAATATAAAAATAGGTCCCAGTGTCCCTACCTAATAACTTATCCCTCTCTATCTGTAGGATAATTTTAGATATGTTCAGGTCCAGTCTAGATAACAGTTCTTGAAAGGCAGTAAACATTTTAATAGTGCAACCCTCATATAGCCCTCTATTGGAAAAAACTGTGTGCATTTTTCCTTCCCCAAATCCTGAAATAATTTATCCTTTCAATTCCTATTAGCTGATTTGAAATCATTTGTTTGTGTGGCAACTCGCTTGCCAAGCTGCTTCTCAGAATGCAAAACTAAGGACTGGATGCATAATTTGGATGTGGTTAAAAAGCAACACACCAGTAATAACAGCCCCATGTCTTTGGAATCACTAAAACGTGTCTTTGCCTAACATAAATTGACTTGCAGAACTAGTGAGGCTCTTTTCAATGATGCTGTCCAGCTTTTTTTTTCCCAATCAGGGAAACCCCCTCCCTATTATTCAGCATTTCCCATTCTCTGACTTTCAGCTACTTCCAGTTAAAGCAAAAACATGATCATGGAACAATTGTATTAGATATGACCTAATTATCTGAAAGGAGGAAGAGGAGTTCAATGACCCATCCTGTTACTGGATAAACACTAGACCTGAGCTGAAATGAAAATCCAAATTGTACCCGTTTCGGAACAAACATTAGCTGGCATATGTGGAGTCCTCTAGAAGTCAAACCAGTTCATGATGCAGTATCAAGTGAAACGATTGCTTTGGGGAGCGACCTAAGCTTTTGTATTGCTCCTTCAAGCTTGTGTTCCTGGAGGCAAAGTTAGACATGGGGTCCTGCTCTTCCAGTATCTGATACAACTCTAGTCAGCCTGTATGATAGGAAAGCCCATTGGGAAAAGAGTTGGGGAGTGTGTTTCATTATGTAGCAATACACACCAGGACCTAACCGGTATATGGAATTGTCCCAACTTGCAAGAGAGATAGAGTTGGATTGTAACCACTCAACATGTGTCTGTTAATCACCTTATTAAAGAATAATGTTCAGTTCTTGCCATGAAACATAAGGGAAATTCAAATTCAGATGGTTTTTCAGTCAGATAATCACATAGTAAATCAATAATTGGTGTTCTCCATTAAAACCCAATAGCCTGAGGCAACAGAAAAGTCTGTTGCTGTCTCGTCCATTAGGGAGATGGAGTGACTTATTTTTAGATACTAAAATCTGATATAGCTCCAACCATATTCAACCAGATAGCAGGGCAGAAAATGAATATGAATATTTATAGTTTGCTTAGATGTCCAGTGCTATTTCTTGTCAATTAAGTAGATTATTTTTTTTATGAAGTTGAAATTCCAGCTACTTGTGGCTCCAATTAAGAGCAGTTTTAAATCTGGCAATACTCACAACTCTTTTCTGTTTATCTCTTGTCCTGAAAAGGATATATTCTATCCTCCAACATACTTGTGTAAATCGCCTAGCACGTGGAACCCTCATCTCGGTTGAGGCCTCAAGCTCTATCATAAGGAAAAAGCAAAAGGCATGAAACCCTCACTGACTCCCCTCTTCTTCTTAAAAATCGAAGCTGGAACTTTGTGAGATGAGTCTAGTGAAAGTAGTTGTCAACCATTCTTGAATCCAAATGAACATGGATACCTGTTGGGTCTGCTTGGTGGAAATCCCAGTCACAAAGACAGTTTTTGCTAGTGCTCAAAATGTGGATTTAGTTCAGTCATGCTTGGCCACGTCTATGGCGTGCCTCCAACTTTGCTTTCACTTGAAAGTTTCCTAGAAAAATGTCTGGGAGAATGCATGTCAGCTCCCTCTTGACAGTTGCATTCAGAAGTCATGATTGGAGGAAGGGAATGGGCTCTTGGCTGAATTGCTGTATTGACATATTCTTCGTTACTCTGGCCACGGTAGTTCTCTCTGAAGCTACCCTGCCTCTGTTCTGAATGACTCTTTCAAAACGGCTTGCCTCTTGGCTATAAGAAATAGTTCTCTATACATTGTACATCTCATTGACAGCACTACATATAGTTCTGGGGTTTCTGAGATGCACTGTGCAGTCAATACTTATGTGGCTTCTTTAAATGCTACTTACAATAAAGATGTCAAAAGACAAACCAGGGGGGTAGTTAAAAATCTACTTCCCTTCCCCATTCAGTACAACTGAAGGAGTTGTTTCAATCCTGTTTAAGGCATGATTTTATACCTTGCGTCTAAAATTTAGATTTTGTTAGATTTTCCTTTTATACTCTCACCACTGCCATTTTAGAAGGTTATACTAGATTTGTGCTTCATATAGAGGTACTATGTTGGGTCCCAGCCTCTCTTTTCCAATCCACGTGCTTGGAAAGATTTCCAGGTTCTCTAAATATCTTCTGAAACGTGGCCAAGGTAGGGATGAAAACATCCCACAAAGTGAAACAGCAGCTTGATCTCCTAGCTCTGGTTCTCACCTAATGTTTTGGTTTGTTCTGAATGTCTTTATGGTTGCACAGTTTTATAACAACATTTTAAACTTTCATTTTATTAAGAACGTTTTCATGATACATTATGGCCACAATAGCAAATCAGCACTTCTTCTCCAAACGCAGCAATGTGCCCAGCTTTAGAAACTTACTTTGAGGAATGCCTTTGAAACTTACTTTGAGGAATGACAAACTGGGTGCAGTCCCAGTTATGGTCATTTTTTTGTAAAGGCCTAATGTGGTGTTGGCTTATGGGAGGAAAAAGGAGAGCTCCATAGGCTAAATATTAATGAATGAGAGATGTCCAAAAATTGATATGGAACTAAAAATGGACAAAAAGGATCTTGACAATGTTTTTCACATGCTAGGTATGAAGGAAAAGCATTGTTGGGTGATTTCTAACCTACCTCAAGCCAAAGTACTACTGGAAATCTTACAGTCTCTGTTAAGATTTCAGAACAAAATGAGAGTATTGGTTTTCTAATATTGACTACCTCGTAAATCCTGCTCTGTATGTATATTTTACTAAATGTCTTGGCCTGTGAAGTCCTAAATGCTCAAGTATATTACATTGCCTGTTCCTCATGTTAATTTTGTAGTGGAGCAAGTATTTAACTTCTCCATTTTAATGAGCTTTGTATGACCTAACCAAAAGCAAATGTAGTTATATTGGTTCCCCTGCTTCCTCATTCAAGTGTGCTGGAGTGTTGAGGATAGCAGTAGAGCTTTTGTGACCATTTTCAATCTGTTTACATTTTAGATGAATATTAAACAGCCCAAAAATAAATAAACAAGCAAAAATCTCCTTTGGAACAAAACGTCCACAAAAACATGAAGTTAAGATTTATATAACAGAATCCTTTGAAATGACAAGTGTGACATAAATGCAAGAAATAATCAATTTTCCTTCTTGTGTCTGAGTGGAAAGAATAGGTTTAGTTCAAACTGAATAACCGTAGACCAAATTCTGCAGTTGCTTGTGGAGTCTGACAACTCCCCACCTCCATGAGTGTTGGCAAACATACATGGTTCCCATACAGCACTTCCCATCAGGAGATCCTAAAGCACTTTAAGGCAGTCAATACCTCTAGTTACCTCTAGTTTTATTAATGGGGAAACCGAGGCAAGGGAACGTAAAGTGACTTTCTCAGGGTCATACAAAATGACCAGGAACAGAACATACAATTTCTGAGTCTGTATGGATCTCTCTAGACCCACCGACTTCAAGTGAGTGACCTCAAGTAGGATAACTCGTAGTCGGAAGCCTGTGGTCAGTAATGAGGATTACAGACTCCATGGTGGTCATTAAAGCCATGTCATCTTGCCCCAAAGATCTAGCCTAAATATGGTTGAAATCTGGCTCTGCACAAGCTTTATCTGTCTGTCTTTAGCACAGAAATACTAACAAGCCCAATTGTGTATCACTCACTCATGTTTGAAAGCATTTCTGGCATGAGGAGCCCCGTGGACCTCTTTGGGACCAATTTCAGATAGTGAGACACAAAATGAACCTGTCAGACGTCTCCAAAAGAGAAAGTACTGTTCTCTTTCAAAGGGACTTATCTGCTTCAGGTGTGAAGGGCTGTGCAACTGGTTGCATACAGTTAAATGTGCTGGTTCCATGTTCTGCATTGCCTTATTAATTGTGGTTGTCTGGACGCTTTCTTTAGAAACACCCGATTCCATTTACATCAGAGACTTGTTAAACACATAGTCGTGCACTGTGCAGAGAAGTCTTAACTCCCACATTGCACCTGCATGCTCAAGACCTAGATCCTGAGCAAGATGGTAAAAATGGCCAGGCACCAAGAAATACATTCTTAAAGGCACACACCCTTCCCCGTCCTGCTTCCCATAGTCTACTACAGTATGCACCAGTATCAGTAAAGAGTCTGACCTGGGGTAGGTTGTGCTGCCTGCAGTTAGATTTGTACAAGTCTACTAAGCTTATATGATGTGAAGAGAGTGGGTTTCAGAGATTTCAGCTAATATGCTGTTTCTCCCAGAGTGTCTGAACACAAGGTGATGGTAATGCATCTTATTACAACCATCTTGGTAGCCCACAGGGGTAAGACAGGAATACTGTGAATCGAGTCCCACACACTTGCTTAAGTTTACTGGTCTTTTAGCACAAGAATATGGGCATTCTAGCAG